>NC_082342.1:10470757-10773787 GCF_027477595.1 Haemorhous mexicanus | reverse complement strand
CACTTACCTTTGCTCATGTTGAATATTTATGCCAGTTTAGTGTTGAGTGAGTGAAGGAGGATGCATGTGTGGTGTAATGTTCTCATTATTGAGGTGTGGTGACTGAGATGTTTGTGCTGCCATTGACCAGCCCTACAGGTGAAACTGAAGAGATGCATCCAGCACAAGTGCCATTGCTGTGCATTTTAAAGCAGCTTTTTATTCCACACTGCCCCATCCAAGGAGGTATTTAGTAGAGATATTATACACTCTGGAAGAATAACAAGACTTCAGGGAAGGACTGGTTTGGTTTGGTTTTGCCATCGTGTGTTTCATGTACAAAAAGAATGCAAAGGTAAAAATCCTCCAGGGAAGGGAGGATTTTGATGCCAGGATTTATGTTGCATCAGGAGCATAAGCAACCTCTTCCCCACTCTTATCACATGATTATTCTAATAACTTATGGTGTTTGGGTGTTGTAAGAACAACAGATTTCACCCCTGTTGTGTTACCATACTTGATTTTGCATTGGTGCATAGTCCTGGGCAGTGCTAACAACTTTGTTTCTACTTTCAGCAATACCATCCACCTGCCAAACAGAAATGTGATGCTGTCCATTCTGTTATTTCAGAACAAATGCAACCTGGAACTAAACATTGACTTTAGGCCTGCCTTTTCCTTCTCAGTATAAGAGTGATAGGCTGTGTGTTCTGTGTATTTACATTTACAGAAGAAAAGTTCATGCAACTGTGAAGTAAAATTAAATGGTTTTGTTTTTTTAATACTGTGTTTAGAGTGATTTCAGATTTTCCTTTCAGGTTTGCTATTCCTTATTTTTAGCTGCAGAATAGTGAAATTCAGTGAAGGCTTGTAGTAGCTGTGCTTTTGATAAGTAATCTTAATTTTTGTGTAAAACTTCATCTCAGAATTGTTTTCATAATGTTCTTTGAATTGGATACCATGTATTTTGTCCTTTATTTGATTTTTTAGTTTCTTCTGGAATGTGTGGTGTTTGTGTATCCTGAATGTCTGCCTAAGACAATGCATGGGAGGTTGGATTTGGATTTTTTTTTTTTAAAGGAAGAATGTGTTATGCAATTATATATTAATCCTAAATATTTTCTTTCTGTTTTTTGTTTTGTGTTTCTCACTTAGGAGTTTTATGTGCTTGGTGGAGATGGAAAAGGAAGAAAAGCAAGCTGGCCTCCAGAAGAAAGAAGGCAGCAAATATTTAATGGAACTTTTTTTCTGTGAAACCATGTTTTGAGTGTTCCTCCTAGACATCATCCATAAATATCCTAGATATCAGCTGAGGATTGCTATGATTGGAAACCTGGCTCATCAAACAGTGTACACTGGGAGAAGCCTGCCTAGGATAATACATTTTCTATTGTTTCTGAAAGTCTCTAAGAACACACTGTAGACATCTCCCTGTTATTAACTCTGCATCTTGATTGAGCAAAACTAGTCTTTGAAGTGAACAGAAACAGAGCCTTTTTGGAAACTTTTATTGAACATGACTCATGGAGAAGAGCTTGGCTCTGAGATGCACCAGGATTCTGTTGTTCTAACTTACCTAGAGGGATTACTAATGCATCAAGCAGCAGGAGGCTCAGGTACTGCAGTTGACAAAAAGTCCACTGGGCATAGTGGGGAGGATCAAAACTTTAAGATTTCAGGAAATATATTTCCCAGCTGTCAGAGTAATGGTCCAGTTCTTAACACGAGTACGTATCGGGGATCTGGCATGCTGCACCTCAAAAAAGCAAGACTGTTGCAGTCTTCAGAAGACTGGAATGCAGCAAAGAGAAGGCGGTTGTCTGATTCCATTGTGGATTTAGATGGAAAAAAGGAAGCTTTGTTGGCTGGCATGGTTGAAAATGTGCCTAAAGGCAAACAGGATAGCACATTACTTGCCTCTTTGCTTCAGTCATTCAGCTCTAGGCTGCAGAGTGTTGCTCTG
This sequence comes from Haemorhous mexicanus, assembly GCF_027477595.1. Classification (NCBI taxonomy): domain Eukaryota; kingdom Metazoa; phylum Chordata; class Aves; order Passeriformes; family Fringillidae; genus Haemorhous; species Haemorhous mexicanus. The sequence continues at coordinate 10,771,845 of NC_082342.1, read as the reverse complement.
TCACAGCAGATTAGACAGAGTCTTAAGGAGCAGGGGTATTCTCTTAGCCACGATTCTTTACAAGTGGAGAAAGATTTAAGGTGCTATGGTGTTGCATCCAGCCACCTGAAGACTCTGCTGAAGAAGAGCAAAGCAAAAGATCAGAAGCTGGACAACAGCTTGCCTGACATCACTAAGAACCTGCCCAAAGAGAGGTTTATAGAATCTCCTCATGCAGTGCAGAGCAGCCCCAAGGTGATGAACGAGCCCCTGTCGTGTGCTGCAAGGTTACAAGCTGTTGCAAGCATGGTAGAGAAACGATCCAGTCCTGCTGCTTCACCCAAGCCCAGCGTAGCGTGCAGCCAGCTGGCGCTGCTCCTTTCCAGTGAAGCCCACTTGCAGCAGTACTCCAGGGAACACGCTTTAAAAGCACAAAATGCCAATCAGATTGCAAGTGAGAGACTTGCAGCGATGGCCAGGCTCCAGGAAAGTGCTCAGAAGGACATAGGCCAGTTTGGTTTGGCCAAAGGAATGACAAGCCATCTCAATGGTCAAGCAGGATCATCCCCCAAAACAGTCGCTAGCAAAGGCAATATGGCACCGTTTCAGAGCTCGGTGGGAATCATGCACTCGCCTCCCAAAACTGTGGGATACAAAAGCACTGTGGAAAGGAGTAACCTGAAAACCTCTCCCAGCAACAGCTTGCTCTTACATCTGCTGAAAAGCCAGAATACCACCAAGCACGTGCAAGGACGTGAGCAGAGTGAGAGAGCCAGCATTTTTGAAGACAGCAGCACACCAACAACTGTTGATGAGTATTCAGACAACAATCCCAGTTTTACAGAAGACAGCAGTGATGACGAAAGCTCCCATTCTAACTGTCTTCCTATAGACCTATCCTTTAAACAGAGGACAGATAAACCAGATGCAGGTCCGCCTGCATCGCTGGATAACCTGACTCAGTCCTTGCTTCGTAACTGGGATCCAAAAGTTTCCTGTCCAGAGAGCAAGGAAGAGAAAGACACTCCGAAAGCTTCTAAGCTGAATCCCCACCAGAAAGTAACACTACTTCAGCTGTTACTTGGGCATAAGAGTGAAGAACAGGTAGACAAGAGTAATGATCCTCAGGGACCACACAGTACAGCTGATGTGGCAAAATTCACTGTACAGACTGGGAAAAGGACTCCTGTTGCTGACAGTCCCAGTGCCAACCGAATGACTCCATTAAGCACTCCACCCTTGATGGCTTCTACAAAAGCAGACTCTCCTATAAATCTCTCACACCAGTCGCTGGCTGTCAAGCGGAGCTCACCACCCTATGCCTGCAGCATCCAGCCGGACAGACTGATGAATTCTGCATCTAAGCACTTGATAGACCTGTCCAAAAGCAAGGAAATTCAAGGAGCTAAGCTGAGCAGGACTGATAGTCCCCAGAACTCCTCGGCATTCAGTGCCAGCAAGCTGCTGCAGAACCTGGCTCAGTGCGGCATGCAGAGTTCCGTGTCGAGTGAGGAACAAAGAGCTAGCAAACAGCTGCTGGCAGGGAACATGGATAAACCTGTGGGCTTGATTGATAGATTGAACAGCCCTCTGCTTACGAATAAATTGAGTATGCATGAAGAAAATAACAAAATATTCAGTTGTCAGCCCGCACCCACTGAACAAGGACTTCCAGGTTCGGAAATAGAAAATCTCCTTGAAAGGCGCACTGTCCTTCAGCTGCTTCTGGGAACTCCCAATAAAGGTAAAAGTGAAAAGAAAGAGAGGATGCTTTTAAGAGATGAAAGTTCTCAAGAACAGACAGACAAGGCTTTGAATGAGCAAATATTGACGGTGAAAATAAAAACTGAACCATCTGACGAATCAAATGTCCCTTATAATTCAAATGCACAACAAGTAAGAGAATGCAAGGGTAACAAATTCCAAGGGTTTGTTCATTCACTGCAGAGAAACGCAGCTGCTTCTCCAGCATCCGAGGAGGTGAAATCTGAGCCTCTTTCACCTCAAGATTTCTCTTTTTCCAAAAATGGCCTGCTAAGTAGGTTGCTGAGACAGAATCAAGACAATTACCCTGCAGATGAGCCTGACAGGAGTCACCGAAACAACGAGCTGACACACCTTGAATCCAAGAGTCTTTGCACACTACCGAAGAAGAGGAAGCTTCATGCTGAGCCTTTGGAAAGCCCATTAAAAAAGATGAAAAGTAATGTGTCTGATGCTGGAAACAATCACGCTTCTCCTACCGAGGCGCTCTACGGGCCTTTGCTTAACCAGCAAGAACTGAAATTCAGCAGAAGTGATGCTGAATTTAAATATGCTGTAAGTCATGGTTCAAATAGTGAAACTGAAAATAGGAGTTGGTCTAGAGATAGTAAAGGCTTTAATGTGTTGAAACAGCTGCTTCTCTCAGAAAACTGTGAGAGAGATCTGTCACAACATAGGAATAACATACTAACAGAGGGCAAGAAAAAAGGAAACAAAACCAGTGCAACAATCAATAAACCTGAATTCACCATTTCTTCAGTAAGATCGTTGGTGGGAAGCCCTGTGCAGCAGAACAATTGTGTAGATCACAGAACATTTCAGTATCCTGTAGCAGTAAAAAGTCCGGCCAGCTCCCCCTTCCCTGAACATCTGGGAAGCACGGTGTCCAGACTGGAGTCCGAGCAGTTGAGCATGTGCTCCATGCCCAGTGAGAAGGGCCCCATCAGATGGGTGATCACAGGCATGGACAAGAATGATTATGAGAAAGACTCTCCGAGACTGACCAAAACCAACCCAATACTGTACTACATGTTACAGAAAGGTGGCAGCTCTGTCAGCAGCCAAGAAGCACATGACAAAGAAATTTGGAATGAGCCTTCATTTACCGAGAGCTCGACTCGTGTTACAATCAAAGAGGAGTTGACATCTGACCCAGAGCTCAAAACTCCTTTTAGTAACTTAAGAAGCCCTTACAACAGCCATATGGGGAGTAACACCTCTCATCAGCATGGTGGTGTGAATGGAGAAGTGCATGGACTTCTGGAAAAAGTGCGAACAATCAAAAAAGAGCCAGAATAAACTGCAGCCTCCTCAGTGAGTTTACAATCAGCGGTTTTGAATCTTTGTTTAAAAAAAAAAAAAAAAAAGAAAAATGAGTATGAACTTCACTACTGTATAAATTGAGCATGATTTTACAAAAAAGAAGCATGGTCTAATTGAAATGTTTTCATTTGATAAACTTTTTATTTTTCTGGTGATGTTATTTAAAAGACATGTAGATAAAATTTGCTTTACAGTAGATTGTCACAAGGAAACTAGAAGGGTTGTAATTTGTACAAGACGTTTCTGTATGTATCAGATTAAGTTATGAGTACTCTTTGATCAGAGTCTTATTTGGATCTGCAAGCTTTTGGTATAACATAAAGTGTAAGCGTACAGCCTAGGTGGTGGTAATGCTGCGTTTCCTCCCTCCCTGTAAAATAATCCTTATTTTTTTGAAGCCTGAGCTTAGAGACAGTGTACTTTTTCTTTTTTTTTGAATGTTTTAATATGTTTTGTGAAATTTTAAGAATAACTTTTAAGAAGTGGAGCAGTCCGTCCAAGGTATTAGCTCGTCATATTGGAAAACCTGCGTCAGTGTTAACAATTGAAGTGCACTGAAATGTATTTTTTAGTGCTTCCAAAATTTGTATTGTTATTTTTAAATCTTGTTTGTGGTCCTGCCAGAATAGTGGTGTGAAATCTATTTTTCTTCCTTGCCCTGCTCTCAACAAATGCCTTCCTCAGAATTCTTAGCCATAGTTATGAGTTACTAGTTAGAATTAAGGGTGTTTTCTAGGTTTTTATAAAAAAGGCAGATTTTCGTAGGCCGTGCAAGTACTGCACGAGTCCTTTTGTCGGCACATTCCTGTCACTTTCCTGCCTAAAAGGGGAAAGCCAAAATGCCTCTTGGAGTAGTGTGATTGAGAAGGCTTAGTACACGTATTCAGTGAGGAAAATGCTGGAAAGCTCGTGAAGGGGATGAACAGAATTGTGTGTTCAGCACCATCCTGCTTCCCTATGGAAGAACACCAACTGCACTAAAGCAGCACATCAGGCTTCCACTCTAAGATGGAATAGGATTTTAATGAAAAATGTGTTGGCCTCTTCCTACAACCAGGGAAAAGAATCTATAACCTGCCAATATTTATTTCTCTCTGAACAGCTGATACATGGTTTAATGCACTACCCTTTCACTGCAGAAAATCTGGCTTTAGAATAATTTTCCAGGTAGCACTGAGGATAAAACTGTGGTTTTGTCATGTTCTGTAATGGATAGTGGGATATATCTGAGAAATCCTTCCCTGCCCTTTTCCTCAATCCCCACCTGTGCTGTGATTTGTAACATCTGGCAGTATCAGCCTGAGATGGGAGGAACTGAAAATTGTAGTCAGAGCTGAGACATCTTAAAAGAATTGCTGGCTGGGGAAGAGTCGTGTGGCTCTGCTTTCCCGTTAGCACTGTCAGTGTTAACTCCATTTGCAGCCCTTATTTCTCTGGGGGCAGGAAGAGGACAAAATCCAGTTCCTCTGAATTATATGAATTATTGGCAAGCAGAAGTTTTGCTGAACTTTTTACTCCTCTTAAAAAAAAAAAAAAAGGTCTCTGTGGCTTCTTGATTTCACAGATAATCCTCTCTGCCATCAGCAAGCAGCAAAGCAGTTGGCTTGCACAAATAATGAAAGCTGCACTCTGGTTTAATTTTGTCTGTTTTCACCCTGCAAGCCAATGACATGACAAAACTGCTGTTCCTGTCCGTCCCATGTCTGCATAGCAGACATGAGTGATGGGGCATTTTGCTCTTTTCCATCTGGTTTGGTTTCTGAGATCCTTTTCCCAGACTCCTGGCTTGCTGAGACAGAGCAAGCTGTTGTCCCCCTCTTGTCCCTGTCCCCAGCCTGAGATCAGTTCCTCCTCTTCCCAGTGCAGTTCCTTCTGAAAGGGACTTGTTCTGTCTGACAGCTGGAAAATGCACCACTATTCTGTTCTGCCTCCCTCCGGGGGATACCTTCTTTTAGGGAACACAAATATTTGGCAGTATCTGGTATAAAACATTCCCCCTGGTTTTTATGGGAAATAACAGAGCAATTTAAAGATATATTTTTATGTTATTTCAGTGAAGCATAATATATTAATGGGCTGTACAAAGAAGATTTATATTTTAAAACCTTCACACAAATCTAATATCATTTTAAATGTCATTGTCTGAAGTATAATATAAAAATAAAATTTTGTTTGTCTTTAATATTGCATTTATAAGTAGCCCAGTGACAATTCAGATGTCTCATAGATTAATCATTAATGAGATAAAGTATATTTTGGATTGACAGTGGAACTGAATTCTTTTTATATGAGTCAACCCAGCAGAAATATTAAAAAGATGGTATTTGTTCCATCCATTAAATGTCTTTTAAAGTCTTAATTGATTATTTTTCTTGAAACAATGTGTATATAGGTAGGAAATATATACAATATAGAATAATAGATGGTCCCCAGACTAAATACAGGGCTATAATTTGCTTGAAGAGCTCCACAGAAAAATGCAGCGTGAGAGGATGTGGAATTATCTGGTGGAAAAAAACTTCTCCAAAGCCAAGTTGAGATGAAGAGTGAGGAAGAGATTCTGACCCTGACAAAAAATAATACTGGAATCGAGCCATGTGCTGACCTTTGTATTTATTCTAGGGTAGTCTATTGTTATAATATATACTTTTGAACATTTAGTTTTGGAAGTTTTGTAAAACAGTTAAGTTAAAATGTTAACAGTTTGACCAGTTAAGGATTTAGCTTTCTTTTTAGTTGATGTTAACAAAAGGGTATTGCCATTCTCACAGACGTCAGTAAACTCTAATATACAAGAATTGAAGTTTGGGACATGGTGTTCATGGAAGAATCTTATCTCCTGTAGGCTTTGCACTCTCAAACAGCAGGTAACAAGGGCAAGGCCCTTGAGAGAGGGCAGGACATGCCAAGGGAATGCTCAGTCAGCTGCTAAGAGGGCAACAACTGTCTCCTCCTGTATGGAATTCTCCAGTATCGCTGGTGTTACCCCCTCCCTAGGGAAGAGAGGTCTTTTTTGAATCTACCCCATCCACATTTACAGCATTGACACCTTAGGACCAAAGGCTCTTCAATTATTTTTTGTCTTGTAGCGTGGGTGAGTAAAAAGGAGTTGCTATTTTTTTCCTTGGGGACTTTTCCATCAGAGAAGAGGGGTGTGGGAGCAGGGTTTGTTGTCCCAGGAGGGACTGGTAGGGCTGGCCACGTTTTCCCAAGCAGCTCTAAGATCCCTGATTTCCACCAGTCCCTGCAGATGAATTGCAAACCGAGGTCACCCCTTGAGTAGCCCTCGGTACTCTCGGCAACTCCTGTTTCCTCTAGGCCTTTAGGCTACAGATTTGGAGCAAAATGGGGTCTTGGCAGATTTTGGCAGCAGCAGCTGTACAGGCAGAGCCGTGCAGGATCAGTGGGTGCTGGTGTGTGATCTCCCCATCAAAGGAGCAGGGAGGGAAGGGAGGGCACATCCCAGTTACAGCCAGCAGAGACTGCTGGGGGCGAGCTGCCTCCAGCTCTCAGACCAGTGAGGAAGTGAGTTGGGGAATTGTCTCTATACCATGCTGAGGGTGCAGTTGCAGCCCCTTGGAGCTTTAACCTGAGTTAACTCTGGCCCCACTCCGCTGGGAAGGGCTGGGGCTGCAGCAGTTGCTGGAGCTGTGGAGACCCCGGTGCCTTGCTGGAGGGGGCGTCAGCAGCGCCTGGCGGAGCGCCCAAACCCGCTGGATTTGGGGATTGACTCGGAACTGCCACGCAGATCTGCCTTTTCTTTCCAGAGGGAAGTGTCTGGGACTCAGATGTCCAGGTTTCTAGTGTCTCCTCTGCCAAAGCTTGAGGAAAAGGTGATGGGTAAGGCTTGACCACAAAATCAAAAGTGGAGAGCTGGAGGGCTTCTCTACTGATACCACAGAGCTGGGCAGCTCAGTTTGAGAAGTTTATATGAGATCAAAAGGGAATTCAGCAATAACTTTTACTTTTCGTAGCCATTTACTCTTAGTGAAGTTTTTAAATTTTTAATTTACAAATGTTTTTAAAAGAAAGAAATGAGTGGTTTAAATTTTCCCTGTTAAATGTTGGTGAAAGTATTACAGCTCTCATTGACGTCAGTGACATGATATTACCAGTTTGTTCTCTGCCACATCTTACAGAGGAGTAAACTGGTAAGTATATATTATATATATATTTATATATAATGTAAATATGTTGACTTGTTACGCCTATAATATGTTGAAATTGGTTTTTAAAAGGTGATGTAAATAGTGGTTTCCTTAATGAAAAATACATATTTTGTATTGTTCTAATGCAAAGGAAAAAAACCTTTTAATCTTTTTTGTTATGTATATTCCATGTATAAGTGTAAATATGATCACATAGGTTTAAAAACTTTTGCATGTATGTATACAGTTGCAAGTCTGGAAGAATGTATAGAAAAATTCTTTTATTTAAAGTTGTGATTAACTGCTGCATGAAAAGTGCATGGGGGACCCTGTGCATCTGTGCGTTGGCAAAAAAAAAAAAAGTCTTAACAAGTCAGGTCAGTTCAAAACACAACAGTATTCCACTTCTGGACATGACTTCTGCTGTGGTATTTTAGCTTTGTGAAAGAATGTGCTTCAATTCAAAAGGGTCTGGAAAAAAAAAATGCAAACCTACTTTTAAAACATGAAGTGCTCATACAACTATAATAAGTCATGTAAGTTCAGGACTCCATTTTGCATAATTGAAATATTGTACCTGGACTGTTCCATCCCTGTAAAACAAAGGAGTATTGATTTTCATTGCCATACATAAGAATTTGGGATTTTACCACAACCAGTTTTATTGTGATGTGTCTTCAGTAATTTAACTGGTCTCATTTTTTTTTATTAGCAATTAATTTCCTCATGTGATGTCACAAAACTGTACATACTGCAGTGTGAAGTTTTTTTAAATCTTTCAGTGTTTACTTCCTGCAGAAGATTTGAATAAATGAGAAAAATGCATTGTCTTGATGGTTTTTAAATCTGCTTTATTTCATGTGTACTCTGTGTTATTGGAGAGTTAGTGGGCTCTGCATCAGTGCTGTTGATTCAAATTTCTGACAACAAAAGTACCTCAAGGAACTTAGGCACACACAGCCTTCAGCAAGGCTACTGGAAGCTGAGTGTTGTGGAGCTGGAAATGAAGCAATCTAAATCAGATTAGCAGCTTTACTTCACAAAGCTCTGTATTATGTTTTATTTAAATACCCTTCTGCTTATTAACTTGAAATCAGTGACCATAAACCGGAAACCTCTAAGTGGGAATTCTCATGTGAAAATAATTTTGAATGTCAAAACATTGTTCAGGTCCCTTGTGCAGGGTGGAAAGATCTGTTTTCCCACTAAAATCTACTTTGGTTCATATCACAAAGAAGACTTCTCAGCTTCTGAATGTTTGCTTAAGAACATAAATAGAATAATAAGTGAACACAGTTTGCCCATGAAGCCCACACAAAGGTTTAGCAGTGCACTTCCATCGTATTTTGGAGTTAAGTCAGCTTATGACATTAGTGCAAAGGATGGATTGCAGCATTAGTGCAAGTGCTGTTTCTCCAGAAAATTTAGGTTCAGGGTTTTCAGACAGTGTCTGGAGCTGTACTGTTGCAAGCAAGCACAGAGGAATGGTCATGACTGTCTTGGGTAGCAGTAACACCTATTTTTGTGAATCATCCTGTGCTTCCTGGTCTCACAACAAATTGTGTGCCTGAGGTTCTTTGGAAGCATTCTGGAAAGCAACAAATATAATACATGAAGGTAGTTTTAAAACAGTAATTCTGAGTGCATAGATCTCAGCTAAGGCTTCCTGAACTGTGTAACAGCATTTTAATTGTTCAGCATCCAAAATGGAGCAGCATGGGGATGCTGTCTCACTTTGGATACATCAGCTTGCAGTATGGGTGTAGTGCCACCAGTGATGCTCAGCTGTGCAAAGGACCCTGACCCAGCTTCTGCTTAGACTCCTCTCTGTAAGTAGGCCTGATGTGAGGGATCAATGGCTGGGCAAAAAGGCAGCCACCTGAAAAAACAATATCACTAAGGAGCCAGTCTCATCTTCTAATGGCAGTGCAGCTTGGAAATAATTTCTTAAAATACCTGGTTTCATCACTGCTGTGTTTCTTTCAGTTTTGAGTCTGCCCACCAGGCAAAGCCAACCCTCTACCTCTGTTTTTTTCAGTGGTGATGCCCAAGGATAGTTCCATGGAGCACCTGAATATCTCTTGACTTTTCTGTTATTACTTGGTGGGGGTTTCAGGCTCTTGTAAATTCACTCTATTTATTCAGTTGTGCTGTAAAGTAAAACTTGCACAGTGCCTACCAGAACAAGCAGGGCTGTGGAGCTGAGTGTATGGTGTGCTGGACAGCCTGTGGGGTGATGAGGACGTGGAATGGGTGTGATATCCCAAAAACCATTCCCCTCTGAGGGAATGTTAACTGCATTTGCTCGGTGATTCAGGATGAACTCACTCAGAGGTGCTTCACACCGCCAGTGTACTCTTCACAGCCAGACCTGTGGTCACATGGAACCTTCTTGGTCCCCAGCTTGTTCTTCACAGAATGAAAATTGCATGTGGTGTTGATGGGTCTCTTCCACGAAACAACTGCTGAATGAAGGAATTTTCATTTCTGCTTCAGAGATTTCCAGACTGGGAGGGCAGAGGACAGCAATAGTGTTCATGGCACTTGGCACCCCAGTCTTCTCTGCTCCCCAGTGAAATGAGCTGCAGCATTGTGGGTGGCAAGGGCAGGTGTGGACTCTTGTAGATCATTTGCAGGGATGTGTGTTGTGGAAGCCTTTGTAAGAGTGGAGAAACTTACTGCAGTAGCACAGACATGTCTTTAAATAAGAAAAGTAAAGCAAATTATTCTTCACTGACTGTAAACTTGCTAAGAAAAAATGTGGGTTTGAAACTAAAGAATACAATGACAATGTTTTGCTGTATGGCACAGCTTGTCACATTAGGGCTCTGGAATGCACCCATGGGAATGTCTGTAGGGACTTGATATGAGCCTGGAGCAGAGGCTAGGACATGCAGGCAGTAAATGCTGATAATATTTTTATTTCCTTTTGATTGTCAGAGTGACTCAAAGGGAGCATGGCACAAACTTGAGGCATAAAAATCCTCTCTGCTGGTAGCTATCAATGCTGCTAATGAAGGAGCATATGCTGATCCAAGCTCACAGCAGCCCACTTTGATTTGGCTTTCTAAGGAATGCTTGCTCTTAATGAATAAAGAGATTTGTCACTATTTCCAGATTACTTTTCTGGTTAAATTACTCAGAACTTAGCTGAGTGCAAAACAAACATAATTGCCTTGTGAATATGCCAGTTAGATAAACCTGATGCCTGCTTCCACAATTAAAGTCAGCCTGTGCCTTCAGTGCTAAACAGGAGGCAAAGTGGGCTACTCTCTAAGTTAGTGGGGGCTCTCTGGCCCCAGTCTTCACTGAAGCTGCTGCTGACTTTGGGAGTCATACCCTTTTGTGTGCTCTAAGTCCTCCAGAAATTTCAGCTCAGAGGTTACTTCTGCAGATGAGTCGTGGGTAGGCACTGAACAGATACATCGACTCTGTGGTTACCTCTCTACATTTGCCTATCTGCACCTCTGTAACCAGCAAAGTGTTACAGCTGTTCAAGTTCTGCCTAGTGACTAGATTCCCTGCACAAATCTCAGGTACTGAGAGAGAATAAGTGATGAAATTCAAGGATGATTTGGAGTTGGATGCCCTGATGCTCAGTCTCTTGTATGCTGTGACTTGGGAAATGCTTTGCTAGAGTTTCTGTGGAAGAGGGAAGTTCTTCCAGTAGCTGGTAAAATTTCTTTTTTCCCCTGAATTCACGTTTTACTCTGAAAGAATCCTTAGGTTTGGTGTTGGGTTTTTTTTCAAGAAGCCTCATTGACTCTCACATGCCTCACAAATGGTTCAGTGATTCACCTTTGGACAGCCAAGAGGGCCTGTGTCCCTTCAAGTGATGTGTGCTGTCCCCTCACAAGTGCATCTCTGTGCCTGTCCTCTGTGTGTGCAGTAGGGGACCAGTGACTTGGGGCTCTTAGCTTTTGTGCCTTAGTTATTTAAAGTGGAGAAAGAAGAAAGAGAGTGAAGGGGAATCTTAAAATGGCAAGCTACAAGATGTTATTCCCAAGTGCCCTTTATTTTCTAATCCCACTTAATTTTCTATTTAACATGGTCATAGTAAAAAAATCCTCATTAGCATTTGATAGATCTAGGAAACAAAAATGTTGTGGAGCTATTCACGTCATAGATTGTAGACTCATAGAATGGCTTGGCTTGGGAAGGAGCTTAAAGATGATCATGTCATTCCAGCCCCTGCCATGGGCACAGACACCTTCCACTGGACGAGGTTGCTCAGAGCACCATCCAGCCTGGCCTTGGACACTTCCGAGGATGGGGCAGCCAAACCTTCCCTGGGCAGCCTGTTCCAGTACCTCAGCACCCTCACAGCAAAGAATTTCTTCCAAATTTCAAATCTAAATCTACCTTCCTTCAGCTTAAAGCCCTTCCCTCTGCCCTATTACTACATGACCTTGTGAAAAGTCCCTCTCCAGCTCTCTTGAAGCACCCTTTCGGCACTGGAAGGTGCTCTAAGGTCTTCCCACAGCCTTCTCTGGACTGAACAACCCCAGCTTCCTCATGTTCCACCCCTCTGCTCACCTTGGTGCCTCCTCTGGCCTGGCTCCAGCAGGTCCCTGTCCTTGCTGTGCTGGGAGCCCAGAGCTGGATGCAGCCCTGCAGGTGGGGTCTCGGCAGAGGGGGCAGAGGGGCAGAATCCCCTCCCTGCCCTGCTGCCCACGGGGCTCTGGATGAGCCCAGCACACGTTTGGCTGAGGGAACAGAGATCAGTACCACCACTGAAATCATGCAGTATTACTGATGCAGGTTTTCTTACTTCCTGGTCCAAAACCTAAAGAAGCTTTACATTTCTAAATGAACCAGTACCAGGAGCTGGTTGGTCAGGATGTAAATATGCTTAAAATCAGAAAAGAATGGTTTAGGTAATCCTTGCATACAGTGATGTCTGTCTCTTGTGTAAGGAACTGTTAACTCTCATGCTATTTCCCCCCTTCCTCTTACCTATTATTTTGAGTCCTTTCATCTCATCTTCAAACTACACAGGAGCCCAGTCATCACCCATGAAGGGCAGAGGAGACAAAAGAAGTATATATTTTTAGACAACTCCTTTGAAATAAGTGTTTGCCTAAGGTACTGTGTTATGCATTGGCTGCATTGAATGCTGTGTCTTGGTCTCTCCTCTGAAAGTATTCACCCAAGGCAGTGCATAGTGCCTGCACACTGAGGAGAGAGGTGATGACATCTAACAGCAGCTACCCCCAGCACCCCCTTTATTTTAGAATGCTGCTTACTGTGGCAGAAAGAAGCAAAGTGTATGACACAAAGCTTTTTTCCTCCAAAAAAAATCACTTTTGAAAATGGTACAGAATGAAAACTGCAGCTTCAAGGTCAGAAAAGGAAAATGAGAGGGGATTTTTTTTTTAAAGTGTCCTCCTCAGCATGGTCTAGCTGGCAGCCTGTTGCCTGCTCCCACCACCTGTTTCCCAGAGGGAAGGCACTATGGTGGTGCAGGTAGTGGTTGTTTCCCAGGGGGCCAAATTTTGCCATTTGCATGAGATCTGACTCAGAGAGCTGGTGGCAGCTGTTCCCAGCATGGACAAAACTGTGGCAGCTCCTGATAGAAGAAGGAAAGGCACTGAAATCCCCTGCTGGAAATGTTCCCAGCCCAAAGAATCATCCCGTGTTTTTGCATGGCATAGATTTGCAGTTATTAATTTCAAAGTGGAAGGAATAATTGTCTAGAAACTGACAGTAGCTATCGTATTGAATGCACCTCACTCTTTAAAACTTAAAAGGTCTGGGGATAAAGCTAGTTGCATAAGAAAAAAACCAAATTTTATTTATTTAGTGTTTTCAACAGATTTTTTCATTGTCTTCCAACATCTGCCTAGCACTTGAAAGCTTAGTTCTCTTTGGTCAGAAAGGTGCTATTCCAGAGTTCCTGCCATCTTGATAATTTTTTTTTTTTTTTTGACCATTTTTGTTGTGCTTCTAGTAGAACAATATGGCTTGCTATCGCTTGTTTGATTTGCAATTATGCCTGTAACACTGTACAATGCTGCTGCAAAATGTCTGCTGACAGTCCCAGGAAGCTCCTGCATGGAACAGAAGTCTCCTCTGACCCAGGCTAACTGCTGTGCCTTGCTCCTAGGGTGCCTGGAGCAGTGAATGGTAATTTTGGTCCTACATGATTCTGAGCACTCTATAAATTTCTGCCTAGTTCAGTTTTTCTATCTCCCGGTTCAGATCAAGGGGATATGGGGATTTTTGGCAGTACATTATGGGCTGCAGAAGTAGCAGCTGGTTTCCAGTCATCTTCTGTGTTCCTGTTAGCCTGCATTAATGGTGCAGCTGTGCCAGTGTCACCCTTTGAGCCTGTGCCCAGCTGGCCTAGAGCAAACACAGTTCCACGGGAGCCGAGACGGTGCTGTCCCTTTTGATGTGGAACGTGGCTGCCTGTGGCATGGAATGCTATGCCTTGCAGGGAAGTAGAGAGTTCAGCAGAGGAGATCAAGTTCTTGACAACTGTGGAAACATCTGTAGAGCAGGGCACAGCTTCTTGTTTTTTGCAGTTTCACTCCGGATGCTCAGAGTTCACTCTCCTCCTCTGCTCAATCCAAGTATTATTCTGGAGGGGCAGCCAGGAGGGGAAGGGTCAGTTGGATGAGAGCAGCATTTGTGGGGCAAAATTCAGTCCCTGGAATGAGGACCAAACCTGAGGGTGATGAAGCACAGAAACCTTTGTTCAGAAATGCCTTAAGGCCAGTTCACAGCTGCAGCACTAAATTGGTCAAGGGAGTGCTTAGGGAGATATTCAAATTCCTGAGACCTGACAGGGATTAAAAGAGGTGTTATAAAAGGGGCAATGTGATGGAGCCCTGCTGGCCACGGGGGCTGCTGCTGCTCACTGGGGTTGGGGGATGCACAGTGGCCAGCTGGGCAGATGGTCCATCCCCAGTCTGGAGGGAAGGATGGCTGGGTTGAGTTCACTGAGAGTCCAGCACGAGGGGGAGACGCAGAAAAGCACCTCCAGAGGAGTGTTGTGGTACCAGGATGCCTTGCTTCAGCATCTGAGTAAACAAGGTCAGGTTAAAAAGCCAAAATGGTAAGACTCCTGTGACAGTAGGAATTCTGTTTACTGTATTTTCTTTTCCACAGCAGAAGTTCCAGTTGCTATTTCATCTTTGCTTCCTTGGGCTCTGCAGCATCTGCTGCAGTTTTCCTGCCATGAGCAAGGGTGGCTCTTTCCACAGCATTTATGTGAAACAAATTTGTGTTGCTTTCAGGGGTTGTCTGTAACCTGTTGTGACTGGTTGTATTTCCTACCATGATCCTCACAAAGAGGAGAATAGGGATGGTCTACAAATTATTACTGAGGAACTCCAGATTGCTCTGGAGTTTAATGAAATTTCAGGTGGGGCTTATGGTCATACTATATGTCAGGATTTCTCTGCTAAATAGGTGAAAAAAGTGATCTTGTTTGAGATACACTTCAATGCTAGTGGAATATCAGCTGCACATACATGTGACATAGACAATAGAGTATAATTTGCAGCATTTCAAGTTTGGGTGTGTTAAAATGCATAGAATGTGGGTTGGCCTTTGAATTTAAAAGCACCTGAATGTGAGGATTCCTATCAGATGCCAACATCCCTGGCAGTGATGGGACTGCTGTGATGTGGTCAGAAACATCTTGGCAAGTGACAGATCACAGGGCAGACAGTGCACTCCACAACTCTGATGCAGCTTCCTGCCTGCATTGGTTATTTAAATCACACTCTCTAACCCTGCCCCTGCTTGGGCCATCTCACCTGAGACCTTTGAGTAAAACTAGGTTAAAATGTACTTGCAAGAGAAACATTTTGGAAATGTAACTCACTTGCAGGGCATTAAATGAGCAAATTTAAAAGCCAGTGTGAGGGAAGAAATGAAAGAAAGGTTTCTGAAGCCAGTGAGTAACCAAAGCAGAAACAGGACACTGGCTGTAATTTGTACCTGAAACCTGTGAAAGCTGACCCCAGGCTTGCAATTGTAGAGCAGGTGTAACCCCTAATAGGCTTGGACAAGTAAATAAGACCTTGCAGCAGTGAAAGTGCCTTATTGTGACTGTGCCTGTGGGAGCCAGTGTTTTTCTCAGCCAGGCTCCACTTCACTGTGTGCTCCTCAAGATAAAGCTCTTTCACTTAGGCTTAGTTCCAGTATTCAAGATTATTCTGTGTATTTTTAGCATGTTGTTTGTATATCATCTGCCATATATTTCTTATAGCAACAGCAGGGCAAGTTAAACATGGGGTCTTGTGTCTAAAATAGCTTTTCTTGGAGAACACAGTGCTTTTATACTCTCTGGTTAGGCTTTTTTTGAGGGAGGGAAGGGGAACTTTTATAAAAAATAAGTGTAGAATAAAATAAATAAAAGGATAAAAAAGTGGAAAATCTTTGAAGCTGACACTCTCCAGCTAAATCAAACTGTTTAGATTTATGTGCAAAGTAAGGAATTTTGGTGCAGAGGGTTACTTTAGCATTTCTTTACGTGGAGAGAAATGTCAATGAGCATGAATGTGCACGCACACACACACACAAGATGGGTACAATGACTCATGCAGACAAAAGAAAAATTAAGAAAGCTGACAATGCAAGGGCTGGTATTTAAAGCAGGAGGGGTGTGTAGGGAGCATTCTTGTGGAGTAGCCATTATTTATTAAGTAGAGGCAGAGTGAGTTGAGCTATACAAAAATATAATGAGACATGCTTCAAGGAATTTGCAGCCTATTACAAACTCAGAAAAAACCACTGCGGGCACATAAAGTACATTAAGTGCTGGTACAAGTTAGCAGTAGTGAAGGAATCTGGCTGAGGTCATTGTTGCAAAGCATTGTGAAAGGAATGAGTCTGGAGGAGGAGGAGAGGGGAAAGTCATCTGAGGTGAAATTCTTTGGAAGACTTAAGTGGACCTGACACCAGCTCCTCTGTGTGGGGTGAATTTTATCCTTGATGCTGGAGAAAGATGACTTCCCACTTGGAGAGGCAGTTGGGGGAAGGAGGAGAAAAGTGAGGCAGGTTGGACTGGAAGGAAAGGTTGTGTGGTGGGAATTGAGGGAGCTTTTGAAGATCAAGCTGAGGGAAAGTTAAGAAGGAAAGGGGAAACAATTTGGATGCATGGAACTACAAAATGACAACTGAGCTTGATTTGGAGCTAGTCAAGGAACACTGGTTACAAATGGTACTGTGATGATTTTGGGGAGCTGAGTCAACCCAGAGCATTCAATACCTTAAGAAAATGTAGAAAAATTGTAAAATAAAACAAGAGTAGAGGAGAGGAAAGCTTTACTTAATTAATTCCTGGGCATTGGCCATCCTTATTTCAAGAGTGTGTTGTTTCTTAGTTTAAAACAAGAATGATTATCTATGGCCCGTGTCATGGAGGTGATCAGAAAACAGAAGGGGACCTATTGCTGTGGGGTTGTCCAATGATACATAAAAAAAAAAAAAATCTGTGAACCCAATAAGTATGAAGAAGAAAAGGAAAGATCAAAGGTGGGATGAAAGAGAAGCTGTTTATTAAATTGCCTCGAGAAAAAAAAAAAGTGCCATCAGGATTTGAAAAATGAGCAGTAGTGAGGTAAAAGCAGGAAAAGCCCTGTGGAGGGAGCTGGTTCTGAGTGGCCAGGTGCCTCCCTTTGTTTATACTTAGCTGGTTCTAACCAAGAGAGAAGTATATCCTGGTGTGGGGGTGGTCCCCACACAGAACCCAAGGCTAGGCTTTGCTTAGCTAAAGGTTAGTGCTGACAATACCATCTTATCACAGCAAGCTGAAAAAGAATGCATTGGGACTTCCTAGTAGTGAATTTTAGGGAATCTTCCTGGTTTCTGGGACAGGAAAATAACAAATTGTGGCCACTATAGCATGGCTCGTGGGCAGGTTTCAAAGCAGCCATGGTTTTAAACAGAGTCTGATGAAGCAGAAGACCTTACCCACTCTATAAATTGTAAAAGGACCTCCTTGCTCCTTCTCTTTTTCCTTATGATTACGGTGCACTCACTGGGGCTGCACACTCACAGAGGAGCCACGTTCCAGGTAGCAGATGATCCCGGCTGCTCTCTAAGCAAGCTAGGGAGAGAAGGGGCAGACAGTCTTTCTGCCAAGATCATAAATTTCAGGGAGGAATTCTTTATCCTTTTCAAAACTTATGCAAAAACATCTTCTGACCCTGGACCTGTTAAGCTGTGAGTGCCCAGCCTCACCTTTGGCACTGTGAAAACAGAGCAGCCCTGTTGCTTTAGGGTGTGACCTCTGGCTCTCCTGTGGTGTAACTTAATGAGTGTGGTGACACCTCACCTGCAGCCTGACCTTGCTCACCTTTTGTGTGGGGCACACCGAGGCTTGGACTGAAGAACAGGACATTTAGTCACAAATCTAGGTAAACCACGTGCTGTTTCCCAGGTATCTGAATGTGCACTTGGGACCAGGGAGGGAGAGTTTGCCACTGTCTTCAGTTTCTGCATTCCCCAACTCCTCAGTTCAGAGCAAGGGTTCTTTATAGCCTCCTACTTTTTTTTTCATAACAGTGCAGATGCTTCTAAGTGAGTGAATTCAACCATCCTGACAACATATTTGCTTTTTCCAGCTGTCTCTTCCAGGGATGCTCAGAGATCCTGTGGCCCTACTCGAAAAAATATCTGTTGTTCAGAAAAAGTCTCTAAAGATTATTTGTGTACCATGAGCAAATACTTGATGAAAGAAACATTTCTTGAAATATTTACTTATATACCAGATGAGCTTTCACCTGTTTAGCATGGTAGTTGGTGTGAATATACCTTCTGTGTGTCTCCTCAGCAAAATCTGGTTTAGAACATTCCACACAGATCTGGGAAGAGAAACCTGCAGTTTGGGGAAAAAGATGTATCTGTGGACTGCTGCCCCTGCCAGTTTTCAGGAGTTTATTACTCTTAGGGGAAAGCTTAATAGTCTGTTAATTGAGAAGACAGAAGATCTTTTACACTTGGCTGCACACTATTACTAGGAGCATAGCAATAAAGGGGACAAACCTTAGCCCACATATTCAAGTAAAAATTTGCAAAATAAGTTTAATAGTGATGAATTATCCAAGCTACGATGTGTAGCAGAGCACAAAAGGGATGATGGCAATAAGAGCATTGATTACTGCCAGGGATTCTGCTCATTTTTATTTTTTCCATCAACAGGGTACTTGTTTCTGGTGCTTCTGACTTAATCCACAGGTTGTAGAATTGCAACTCCATCATGTCATGGCAAGGTGGAGTCCAGCCTAGCTTGCAGAAAATTACTAATTTTTTCCAAAATCTCACCACTTTTTAAACTTTGGATCCAGACAACTAGATCAGAGAGAACACTGAGCTCCTGGGAGGTACAGAACAGTTTGTTCTGAGGTTTTGCTTGCTTTGTATGCAGGAGAAAGTGCTGTTTTTCAGAGGGTGGTCTGATGGTGCTGTGATTCACACGTAGTAGCAGTGGTACCATGACAACTTCAAACTCAGCCGTGCCTGTGAATTTCATCTCCAGTGCCAGCCCCATCTTTTATAATTCCCATGGTGGCTTTCTTGGTGGTTTGTTTCGTTTTTTTTATAATGGTACAGTGTCACTCTGAACTGTTCCTAAGATTTTAATGCAGGTTGTTATCGTCCCAGCTTAAACAAAGAAAAGAACACAACATTAAATTTGTGAACACTTCTGGGGCTTATGTTTTTATATCAAAGTAAATTATGGCTCTGTAAACAAGAAATGATTTGATAAACTCTGTTGTGATTGATCCTTATCTGCTTAAAAGAAGTCCAGCAAGTGGCCATGCTGCTGGTATGGAGTCCATGAAATTCTGACCTCAGGCATTCCTGTGATTAGCTCCTGGTCCTTGCATGTGGCTTTGCCAGGGCAGGGCCTGAGCCTGTGTCTCTATTCCAGGGAAGCCAGAGGTCTCTTGCAAAAACATCTGTGGGCTTTTGAATCTGAATATCAAAATCCAGTGTATTCCCAATGAATCTGCATCATTTACCACTTGAGAGAAGACTTTTTTTTTAAAGCCAGGTTAGGGGCACCTGTACTAGGATACATAGAGAACATGCCAGCTTTGAAAAGAAGGAGTTGTATATCTTTTTATGCTTTGTTTTAATCAGGCCATCATCTGTTTTTGTGGACAAACAAATTAGTTCCAGGACAGAAGACAATGATCCAGTGGAAGGCACAGCACCATGGTCTGTCTCTAGAGCCTGTAGCTGTGCAGTCCCATTCCTCATGCAGCCCTTTTGGGAAACCAGGTGTCTGCAGGAGCAGTGGGCAAGCATTCATAGCATGGATATTGTCAAACCTTTGTGGTTTGCTGAAGAAGCTTCTGTTTATGCTCCTATTAAAAAAAAAAAAGAAGAAAAAAAAAAGAAAAAATAGGAGGATTTCTGTGCAGCAAGGGTTTGCACCTGGCATGGTGGAACAGCTGCATTGTAGGGAGAAAGGATTTTACCAGGAGGGTGATTTTAAGTGAACTCTTACTGCAAGCACACAGGTGTAGCTTGAAGCAGAGGAGGAGGCTCTGTTGCTGTACCATTTTTGTGTTGACCATCAGGTTGTGGGTCAGGACAAGTCCTTGCTGGTGCTAAATTTCCAGTATTTTCTTCTGTGAGGTTGTTGGTTTAGAAATACATATAACCAGGGCTGTTGGGGTGCGTCAGGGCCCTGGCACCACGACAGGCTGTCACTGTCCCTTACATCCCTCATGGCAGAGCTGGTGCTGCTCTAGAGCCACCTCTGCTCCATGCATGTGGTGGGACAGGACTGGCCATGAGGCCCTGCCATGGCCTGCTGTGGTGGCCCTGTTCCCTGATGGGAGTTGGAAAAATAATGTCTGTTGTGCACTCAGATATGAGACAATTCTCCTTGTTCAGGAGGAGCGCAGGGTAGGGGCCCAGGCAGGGCATTTGATGGTGGCATCTGAGAGCCATATGTATTCCAAACATCTGGAAAATATATGGAATTTGCATGCAAGATGTGCACTATCCCCTGACATATCTTTGTAAATCCAAAAATGGAGGGGGGTGGGGGGAACAGCCCCAAGCTGAAGAAGAGGAACTTCCCAAACGTTTCAAATGCATTTTTTAAAAGCAGATCTACTGTGTCTCCTGATGAGTTCTGACTGGCCTGAAGTTTCCTCACACAAATTGTGTCAGCTCTGCCAAGAGCTGAGATTATTTTGGGCCTGCCTGGATCATGTCAAAGCCTTTTGCACCCTCTTGCCCTGGTGCCACTGATGTGCTGCCCTGGCTGGGGCGTGCACTGCCCTGACCCGGTCAGGTGTGATGCACTCACTAAAACCAAACAGGTGCTGGGTGTGGGCACTTCCTCCTGTCCTGGGAGAACAGAAGGACTGTGCCATGTCACAGGAGAGGGCTCTGGGAACCAGGACTCTCAGGGGCACTTGGGCTTTGCTCAGAAAGGAAGAGATGGGGCGTGAGGAGAGTGTTTCTGCTGATAGCAGCTCTCCTCCGCCAATGACTCAATAAAATCTGGCAGCCAGCTGGATCACCACCAACACAGTGTCTTGAGGTGTTGCTAGGACAAAGTAAAAATACTGTGACTGGTGTGGCATCTACACTGTGCCACATCTATGAGCTACTCAGAGTCAAGGTAGTCTAAGGAAATGTGAACCTGCTGGAGCTGTCATGGAGAAATTTGGAGTAAGACGCTGGCACAGTACAGGAGGCAGTGCATAACCTGATGCTGGCTTCCAGCTAAGGGTTCCACAGCCCTTTCAGCAAGGTATGCTATGTGTGGATGTCGGGTTTGTTGTTGCTGAAATGGCTCCTGAGGTATTAAAGAGTCTTTTTTCCCAGCCCCGCAGTCGAAGACGAAGTCAGGATTCCTCGGCTCTAGTTCCCAAAGTTGTTTATTTTCTCTTATCTATAACATTCTTTCTCTGACCTGCTGAGATCTGTCTGGCAGGTCAGTTTGTGGCACACTGCCTGCCCTTGGGATGGTGTTATCTTTTTATACTAAAAACTACGTGTACTTACAATAATTTTCCAATACATATCACCTATGTTAGACAGTCTGTCTCTACTCTAAACCAATCCAAAAGTGCTGCCATCACAGCAGAAGATGGAGGACAAGAAGAAGAAGAAGAAGGACAGGACACACCCAGGTTCCTCCATCTTGCCTCTTGAACCCCCATTCTAAATCCCCAAAATTCTACATTTTCACCCTGTGATAAATTCACTATCATTCTAGTCAAACCCTTGTGGCTTGGAACTCTCCGTGCAAAGTTGGTAATTGTTTCCAAGAGCTAAAATCAAAGGCACAGGTGTCTTTGACTCCATGCCAAGGTCTCCGAGCCCCCTGCCAGGGGCTCGAGGGACCCAGGGCAGTCAGAGGGATGTCCTGGGTTCCCACATGTGGAGAAATGGCAGCACAGCCAGTCCTCAGTGTCCCCCTCTGGGTGGGAATCTCAGCCACTCCACAAACCAAGCACACAACAGGGGCTGAAATTGCCCAGTGAGGGCAGCGGAGCTTTCTGAGCATCTGGAACTGCTGCTCTTCTTTCACACTGGTGAACCTTCAGTCTGCAGCACGGTGTCTGCAGAGAAGCAGGAACGTTCCTCGCCAGGAAAGCTCTGGTAGCAGTTGGCATGAGCCACGGAGCAGAGACGCCGACAGACGGCTCCTGGGCGGGGAACGGGAGCACACACGGGAGCAGCAGCATCTGCCCACCAGGAACCAGGAGCTGGGGCCGTGTTTTCCAACAAAAGACACAGTCTGGGCAGCTGCCTCTGCGAATGGGGAGCCTTCAAAGATGCTCGTCTCTCTCCTGCAGTTTGACGGCGCAATCGTGTGTGACTCCTGGTGGCTGATCTTTCCTGAAACAGGTTTTTCCATCCCTGCAAATGGTCTGGGTGCTCTGATAGCCTGCCAGCTGCTCGGTTTTAAGGCAACAAGCACGTTGCAAGAATTATTTTTTTACATGTGCTCGTTTCAATATGTTCAGATGTGAAAGTACTTAACTGCATAATGCCCCAGATGTCTGAAGGCCTCTTGGGGATGAGAGCATGCACTGGTGATATTGTAGCCTGGAACAGTGTTTTTTGTGTGCATTAGGAATGACTACAATTAGCAATGGAAATTTAGGGCAGGAAACCACCTACCCAGTGAAGAGATCGACTGCAGAGAGAGCCACACACAATAATTCTGAAAACTGAGCAATATTTGACATCCAGATAAACTGAAGATAAGTTGAAACTGAGCCACTCAAAAACCAAGTTAAAGTAGGTCAGTGAGTTTAGACCCAGCACTGCAGTTTGAACAACTCACAGAAAGTATCTGCATATTTTTCAAAACATAGGCACTGCCTAAAGCCATTGCTTTGCAGCAGATCCAGAAGTCGACTGAACATCCAAAAGCCTAATCCAAGACCTTCCAATGCTGCAATAACATTGAAAATGAGACTAAATCATCATCCTTTTTAAGAAGTGTTCAGTCAGGAGAAAAAATTTAAAAGGGTTAAGCTTCAGCTGACACATGCCCTACTTCTCATGTGAGCTTACTAGGAACAGCAGCAGGAATACAACTCTGTGAGAGCAAGCCAAACATAAGCTTGGTTTTGGCCTTGGAGTTGCAGTCATACTGTTATGGCCCAACTTGGGGTTTGTGTGGGGCCACAATACTTCTCCCAGCTCAGTCCTGCCCACCAGCTGCATCCCTCAAGGGCAGAGCCTGCCCACAGCCAGGGCTACCACAAACCTGCCCTTTGACAGGGCTGACTCACTGCTGGAGTGTGGAGAAGAGAAGGCAGCAAGTGTTCAGCTTCTCCTGGGCAGTGTAGCTTAGCTCCAGGGTGAAAATGGCTCTCAGCAGGGCACCCAGAAATGCAGCAGGCTGGGACAACCCCATCAGAAAGAACTGTATTGTCACCTTTAGGAAAACGTGCAGCAGGATTCCTGCTTCCTCACCTGGGTCCAATGCTAGTAATAAAAAGAGTTAATGTTAGTTTGTTACTGAGGAAGAGCAGCAGCATTGACCAGTTATTGGGGCTAGCACATGACTTCTCACTTTTTGTGTTGGTATTTCCTCTCTCCTGAAAACACAGGAGCTTCTGGTTCTGGCATGCCATTGCTCTGCAGGTTTTCAACACATGAGAGCTCATTTTAAAAAACAAACAAACAAAAAATACAAATAAATAAAAAAGACAGAAAAAACACCCAAGCCAGAATAAAGTGACACCAAGTAACTGGCTAGAATCCTTAATGTCTCTTGATAGCACAGGAAAGCTTGTACAGACTTTCACAGTGAATGACTCAGGTTGGTATTTAAATTTATTTGAGAAAAAATCACCCTAAAAATATAAGTGAAGACTGGTGCAGTTTTCTAGGTTAGGTCTGCCTTATTTAGTGAGCCTCATTACATGTTCAATGACATAAAACCAGGTGGCAGTTGACACACTAAACCAGTCTAAACAGGTCACAGTCTGCTCCAATGCCAATCATTTGCCTGGGGTCAGGAAGTAAAAGTAGGCCATGACTTCATTTCTAAAAGCATCAGATTCAGTTTTGTTCCTTGTTAGTTGTGTTCAGCTCCTGTGCTGAAGTGCAGTGGTCACATCCATCCTGGGGAAGTGGCTGAACCTGAGGCTGTGTCTTCCCAGGAATCCACTGCCTGGGTTTGCTGCTGCTGCTCCTCACTGGGCACTGTCCACCCCTGCCTTTTCTGGCTGCTGAGGGGGTGGCTCTTTGTCATCCCTCTTGCCTTGAGCAAAAATCATCATTCACAGAGCAGCTCTCTCAAACAGCTCGTTCTATGTGTGCCAAAGGTACACAGATTCATGAAACAGTCCCTGGAATGAAAGTCTTGGCTGATAGGCTGGCACCGGGATTTTTCCTTTGGTTCACATCAGCTGATTGATACCTCTGGTCTCCCTCTTTTCAGTTAGCAGAGTAATTACAATAACACACCTTTTTGCTAAAATAGAGTTTCTGAAAATACATTGTTTACAGCAGCAAGGAAAAGCTGATGGAAAACACCAGCTTTTGTAAAACTGCATTTTCTGTGGAAAAAGGGCACAGACTTATTCCAATGGGCAATAGTTCACTGTGCAATCCTACCAGGTCATTCCTTGCTTTCCTATCTCCAAGTAGTAGCTCCATCGGGGGAAAAAAAATTATTATTTGAAGTAGGAAAAACCAAACCACAACATTTTACTTTCTTTTCACCTCCAATCAGCTGTAAGGAATTAGAGGG
Organism: Haemorhous mexicanus; assembly: GCF_027477595.1. NCBI lineage: Eukaryota > Metazoa > Chordata > Aves > Passeriformes > Fringillidae > Haemorhous > Haemorhous mexicanus. The sequence continues at coordinate 10,747,428 of NC_082342.1, read as the reverse complement.
CAGGGTCTTCAGTGTCATATTGAGCTGCAGAGAGAGCAGTGGCAGGTCAGCAGAGATCCAAGCCCAGAGTTCCCAGAGTTCTGCACTGGGGACATGCCCCAGTCTGAGTTTCCTCTAGTGTGCAGCACCACTCACACTCTGAGATATTTCATCATGGCAGTGCTGCTTTCACCAGGTGTTTGGGAGGCTTTAGTAATAAAAACATAGGCAGCTGCTGAATCAAGTGAAAATTCATCACAATCCTTTTAGATAAGATGCTGTAGGACCCTTGACACAAGCCTTTCAGTGATAAATTTCTATTGTGTGTTAAATAAAATTACTTAGAATCATATTCCAATTTTTAATTTCAGGCAGCTGTGTGGATCATCAACATTCCTAAAGGATCTGAGGTAAATTCAATTATTGAGAAATGTTTCACCTGATATAGAAAATTGAGTGGTGTGCATTACATTATTAGATGTTTGTTTATTGATTTCTGAGGGGCTATCCTATTATAGTTTTTTAATCCTTCTAAAGACTGCCTCAGGTTTTTGAGAAGCACTTTGGAGCTGAACAGCCACACTAAAGGAGCAATTTATTTGGTCTTAGTACGAGAGAAAAAAAAATCAGCATTTTAAAAATTGTCACCAGTTGGAAGCTGAGATTTAAATTTGAGAAGGGTCAAATCTGGATTAAGTATTTTAGATGTACTTCTCAATAGAAAAGTGTGAACAAGCAGAAAAATTCTGAGGCAGGTCATGGATGGAAAAGAAAATATTGCTGTGCAATTATTAAGAGAGAAATGTGCTGGAAACTAGGATGGAAACTTTCTGAACTCTGATACTTACTGAAGCACAAACTGGACTTCAGTGGTATCTTCCATTAATTGTTGCCTGTATGATGATTCTGTGTGGACCAGTAATTTTGGCATAATATAATACCACTTGTCCTAGCCACTCATATGGTCTCTTTTCTTGTGGCTGGTTCAAAGTACAGCTTTACATACCAGACAAAAATTAATTCTCCAGTTCCATATGTCTGAATACAGACTTGAAACTGAGTCAGAAGCAGTTAAAAGCAGAATTCAAGTCCTGAGATCTCAGAGAGAAACTTGTGCTTCACAGGTTGGTAAATGCATTCTAGTTTTGCCAAGTAATATAGTACTAGTGCTTGTCATTAGGTGGTAAAATAAATATGTGATCTGTTTTGTTGGTTTTGGGTTAGTTATGGTTTATTTATTTGTTTGGGTTTTTTAAGGGTTCTTTTTAGACTTGTTTGTGAACCTCCAAAGCAGGCTAAAGTTGGTTGTGGGAATATTTGGCAGAGACCACAGACTAAAGTGAGATTGTTTTCCCAGTGGAATTGTTGATTACTCATTTTTTCTTGTTTTCCTTCCTAGGAACTCTCTCCAAGGTTATGTATTTTAGGATCAGAAGTGTAATTGTATCCTCAGAGCATATCAGTTCAGTTTCTGTAGGGAGCATCATGGCATGTGTCATATGAATTCACTGGTCAAATGCTATCCAATGCTGGTCTGCTTTAGCTCAGATTATCAGTAGTTTGCAAGCACAAGACCATGATCTTTGTTGTCAATCAATAGATATCTAAACCAGAGATCACCAAACCTTTTCCTTAGTTTTCCTGCTGTGGGCCACATAGGCTCCTTAGTAGCAGGAACAAAAAGTACTCAAATTTGTGGAGTTTGTTGTTTTGCAGAAATTTGTGGCGCTGTGTTTTAAGTTACAGAACAACTGGAAAATAACCACTCATATTCTATTTACAGAAGCACATTTTCTAGGATAAAACTGAGAACTCAGCCTTGTAACCACAGCTTAGCATCTAACATTGAGAAATCAGGGTAAGTTTTAATAAGGTCTGTAATAAGATGGAAGGTGTATATTAACAGAATGTCTGGAAGTATTAACAGCTTCTGGAAGTATCACAGCTGTACGTATTTTCAATGTAAAATATTTTTGGCTTAGAATAATAGAATTAAAGTGTAGGGAGGAGAGATGTTCTACTGAAAAATCTATTTTTAGCTTCAAAGAAATTTAAATTGAAGAGGTAGAAAACATTAGGTCACTGATGGCATTCTCCAGAGCCCTTAGAATTCAATGGGAAGTTCTGGATTGAATGCAATCAACCACAGCAAATGTGAAAGCTTGGTGGGAAAATGCCCCCATAAGCAAAGAGATATGATGTCTGATGGTTGTGCATGCCAGAAAATTAATTTCTGTGGGGATCTTGAAAAACATTACCTTTTCCAAAAATAGGTGCAAAAAAAAAAAAAAAAAAAAAAAGCATGCTATGTTTTATACCTGTTTTTTAGAGTCCAGGCTTTTAAATGCAGCCCAGTGATCCAATGGAGAGTGAGGAATTCTAACATGTGTTCACACATTTCTCTAAAATCTGTTAGTTCTTCACATAACTGAAAAACTACTTGAGTTGAAATTACCTTTATGTATTCAGGCAGTCTCTTGAAATGGATTGCCATTGTGGGCAAGTTCCTGTAACTGTTATTGAACCAGGTTACTCTTTATTTCAGTTCCTGTTGTGTTAGTATTTCATTTCTAGAACTGGTTCGAACCTACATATTTTGATGTATCTAATAGTGGAATCTCCCATTAAGCAGAGGGGCTGAAATAACCAATATTTACATTGACAGAGGAATGCAGGAAAATTTCCTTCTTGTAATATTGGCTGTAGTGAGTTTTATTAACCTTTTATTTCCCTTTTGTAGCTGGGTGACACTGCTTATTCACTGCACAATCTAAATTAAACAGCAGCTGGTTGGCTCCCACATTATTCTGTGTAAGGATTTCAAAACTTATCCTGGTGTATCACTTTCCATATGTTTCACACTGAATTTTAAGCAGAGGAATGTCTGTCTCAGCCTAGACACTTCCAGTCACACCTTCCTGGTATAGAAAGTCCTGGTTAATAATTTAATCACAAATATACTTTTTCTAGATCTCTACAAGCATTGGCATTTGCTGTGGATCTTCCCAAGTTCTTAGACAAAAATAAAAAAGCCAAACCAAACCCAAAAAAAAAAAAAAAAAAAAAAAAGAGGGTGGTTTTGGTGGGGGAATATTTGCCCTTATTTAAAAAAATTCTGTCAGAAGCAAGACCATGGCAGCAACATAAAATAGCTGGGTGTATACTAGGGGGAAAGGCATTCTCTCTTATTCTTTCCTTAAAAAATGCCATTTTTAGTGTTTACAGGTTTCTCTTGCTCTGATTAGCCATATATCTTAGTGAACTCATTGAACATACACAGTTAGATCTCATTTATCAAGATTACAGGTGAAAGCTTAGAAAATGGAGGACTTTATTAGAGTCAGCAGCAAAAGGCCAGAAGTGTCTTGGTGCTCCCCAGGCAGTGGGATAGAGAGAGGGGCAAATACCTCTTTCCTGTTTGCTGTGCAGTGTGAACACCCCCAAATCTGCTCCTAAAAACACAGCTTCAGCCTTTTCTATTTCATCAGAATACGCAGTTTAGCCGTGGCTGATAGTTTCTCATGCTGTCTCATGGTTTTTGTGGGCTTTCCAGGCTATTCAACTAGAGAGAAAGTAAATTGTGAAGCTTTTCCTAGAAGGGTGCTCCTTTTTCCCAGGAAACCTGTATCAAGTAGCAGATTAATTTGAAGAGGCAGTGGAGCCATAGTGGGCAATTTGCACAATCATGAGTGAACACTTTGTTCATTGTTTCTTGTTCTTCTGATGAATCATTGAATTACTTAGGTTGGAAGGGACTTTAAGGATCACCTGGTTCCAAGCCCTTGCCAAGGGCAGGGACACCTTCCACTATCCCAGGTTGCTCACAGCCCCATCCTGGCCTTGGACACTCCCAGGGATGGGGAATCCCCAGCTTCTCTGGGCAACCTGTGCCAGGGCCTCCCCACCCTCACAGGGAACAATTTCTTTGTGATATCTAATCTAAATCCATCCTCCTTCAGCCTGAAGCCATTGCCCCCTGTCCTGTCACCACAAGTTTTGGAAAAAGCCCCTCACCATCTCTCCTGTGGGCTCCCTTCAGGCCCTGGGAGGTGCTTTAAGGTCTCCCCAAAGCCTGGTCTTTATCAGGCTGGACAACCTGGACTCTCTGAGCCTTTCCTCACAGGAGAGAGGCTCCAGATGCTGACAGGGCTGAGACTGTGCAGCCCAGCTGAAGAGAAGGTTCAGGGGATGTTGTCAATGTATTTAAACATCTGGAACAAGGCACAAGGAGAGCAGCATCAGGTTCTTTTCCGTGGTGTCCAATACAGTGTGCACAAACTGGAGCACAGGGTGTTCCCCTTCAACAGAGTGGAAGCTTTATTACTGTCAGGGTGACATAGCAATGGCACCAGTTGCCCACTGAAGTTGTGCAATCCCTATCCTTGGAGATATTAAAAATTCCTCTGAGCACAGTGCTGGGGAGTCTGCTCTAGATAGACTTACTCTTTTCAGCCCTTTTATTGTTAAATTTTGGAAATTTGGGGTCATTTTCCCACAACAGGACCCATACAATAAAATAAAATAAGTATAGCTTTTTCTTCTTTTTATTTTTTTGCATTTCTTGAATGGACTTTTCTGGTTTTAATTTTTCTCAGTTATTAAGTTAAAAGCATGATAGTTGGTTTATCTGTCAGTCTGTGAAATTTCAGAAATTAAGATCATTCAGCTGCAGGTCTGTTACATCAGCAGAGACAATGGCAGTACAATAGTATCTCCTCTCAGGCTGTAACATGATTCCTGAGCTTGATCTGTTGCTCACTGAAGATAAATGGAAAATGCCTACTGAGTTTACTCAGACCTGAATGGGAATCTGAATTAAATTCAATGCACAGAGAAAGATAACATTTCTTTTTTTTTTTTTTTTTTTTTTTTCAATCTGCAGGGCTTGAAATTCATCTAACAGCTTTGCCCACTGGGTAAAAGTCACTTTTCATTCACCAGCTTTTAGGTGCATAGCCTTAAAAAGAACATGATTTATTTTATCATCCCTGGTTAAATTACTTAGCTTATGATGCTTCTGAATGTCAATGTAGAGAGTCTAATTGTTAACTTTCTCACAGTATTTAACAAAAATTTAGCATGTATTCCATGTGTCAGAGACACCTAGACTGAAGGTTTGTTTTTTTTTTTTACCTGAATAACTTTTGAGTAAGAAGTGATAAACACTGAAGTTAGGGTCTGTAAAATACCATGGCTTAAAACAGCCAAGCTCCTCATTACGAAGAAGTTCAGCCTTATATTTTTGATACATATCTAAGTCCTATAATGAATTCAGTCTACATTTGAAAATGCCTAGAAGACTTTATCAGCCCCTTCTCTCTTTCAGTGCATCCTAGGTTTTGCTTAAATATGTCTGCCTCAGTTGATACTCTGCTTAAAGGCCAATAGAGCAGTTTTTCATTTGGAACAAGTTCTAAAATTTAAATTAGGAAAAGACCTCGTCTGCATTTACTGTCAACTTTAGAAAAAGTCTAAAGAAGAAATTATATAACCTGGATTCACAATTACAAAAGGATTAATAGTAATATTTTGTATTCAAGGGGACAAGTGAGACTGGTGTTATATAATATTTCAAAGCTGCTGAACAAAGCAACTTGATAATGGAGGTAATATGAAGTGAAATATCCAAGATTTAAAGAAACTGATGGAATGGTGCTGTTAAAGTCACCAGGAAGGCTGCATCTCTGGAGATACCCTTAGAAAGGAACTAGGCCATCAAACTGAAGCTCTCAGCTTCATCTTTAATAGATAAGAAGCTCCTTCTGCAAAAAGCAGGGTAGCACAGTTAAATTTGGTCTCTGGCAATTATGGTGGCTGAAGTTCCCTCTGTTAGGGATCTCTTCTGTGCTTTCTCCTATTTATGCTTGTGCTACCTTGCTCTCCTGCCCTTCTGCCTTTATCTTCCACCCTCCAAAACAACACCTGAGTGGACTGGTTAGACATGGTGCCCAAGAAAGCCCAGTAAGGGGCATTATGGCCACATTTAATATCTAAAACAATAACAGCCAAGGTGTATGGAGGAACAATCAAGAGCAGCCTCAGTTTTTGCAAATGTTTTTTTAAGCTGATTTTTCAAACAGCTTTTTTTAATAGATTTATTTACATGTAGCTCATGGGATCTGGGTTTTCAAGCCTAGTGTGGTCAGGAAGCACTGATGAGGTTTTGGGACCCACCTGCAGTACTAAAAGCTCTGCAGGTCCTTAAAAAAGAGGGACCAGGTGTCATTACGCTTACTGAGCCCCAAAGAACATAAAGCAGAGAATGAAGAAGAATTACAAGGGAAGAGCAGTGCAAAAATGAAATACTGGAAATCAAAGATAGAAAATATGTGGAAAAAATCCCCAGAGAAGGAACAGGCATACAGCTTCTGTTGCTGCCTTTTCCAATAAAAAAGAGTAATAACCATTTTTTACTTGATTTCCACCTGACAAGATGACAAAAGAGCACTTGGAATGACTGTGACAAGAGCCTATGTGCCCCAAACCCTTACTAATTCATGTATTGATTTTTTTAAGGAGAAAAAATGTCTAGCCTTTCCCATGTCTGGTAAATGTAAATCAGTGACTTGAATTAGCAGCTGCTTAGTCTCATATGCATACAGAGATGTGATAGTCTTAACTAGAGGGATTTGCAGCCTTATTACTTTTTATCTCTTTTGGAAAAGTTTAAATTGGGTGTTGAAACTGCAGTGAACCTTATTAAATACCTTCCCTGTCCCCACTGGTTGCCTTAAGTGCACAGTAGTTCTTTTGTGCTGCTGCAAGAGGGATGAAAGATTTAGAAGCTCAGACCTGTCCAAAAGGCAGCAGGCACATGCAGATCTGGAGAGGGTGCTCTCTCATTTGTAACAATGCCAACGCTTTATTGTGATGCCTTGGAAGCATCTCTAGGTATTGATTCTGAAAAAGGCTGGCATGGCTTCAGCCCCAGTGAAAGCAACAGAGTCAGCTTATCCAGCTTGCTTTTGAGGACTTCAGCCATCTATCAAGTAAGCAGGTTTTGCATATCTGGATGAATAATTCCTGTACAGCAAATTGTACAGCAATGCTTAGCTTAATCCCATAGCTGCTAATCTAATATATATTTCACACTTAACACTTTTTCTTTTTTCTTTTTCCCCTCCTTCAAAATGGATGTTCAGTGACTTCTTGCTTTGGGATTCAGGTTCTAACGTTAAACAACTGATTTTTATTGCCAGAGGGGCTGTCAGCCCGTTCATCAGCAGCCACGTGCCCCCTCCCATTGTGGATCTTTCCCCTTCTCTGGCTCTCGCTGCGTAACCTCCTTTCCCTCCCACGTCACAGGCACTGCAATCCTTTTCCTTTTCTGTTCCTGCCCTGCAATAATCCCCTGCTAACGCACCAGCTCTCACTAAGAGAATAAGCCCTGCCACCCCCAAGCTCAGGCAGCCTCCTCAATAATACCACATGATGGGAGATTACATGCTTAAAATATAGTTCAGTCTTAGCGTTTTCTTGCTCCTTGTAATTCAAGCCCTTCCTTGTGAGTTGTGGCATGTCCCAAATCCCTGCCTCAGGCCTATAACCCCTTGGTCTGCTTTTTTAGGATGATCTGACTCCATACTGGACTTCCCAGGTTGCTGGGAGGCACATGCCTCCTGATGTGCCCTCAGCTGCCATGGGTGGCACATTACCACATCCCTCAGCTAAGATACAGCCTTCAAAATAAGGCTGTGCCTCGTTTTTGCCCCCAAAATTGCAAGACAATAAGGAAAACAAGTTGCATTTTGCAGTCCTCTGGTCCTAAAATGCAGCTGGTTATTCACCTTCTTGTTTTGCTCAGAAAAGTTGTGCATCTATGTGTCCAGGTTTACCTAGCTGGGAAATTCACAGCATTTTCAGAAAATATGGGAAGCATAGATCTTTGCATAATGTTTCAGGAAATAAAGCAAGCAGGTTGATATATGTGATTATCTTGGGATACACTGAGAGTGGGGTCCCTGAACAGCTGTGTCACATAAACTCTTGAGTTTTTGTGCATGTACTGGGGTAGATAGGTGCTGTTTTATCAATTCTTTTACAATAGCTTCTCTGAAGCTATTTTAGAGATTTGATAAAACGCTTCTTTTCATCTCTTTCTGTCTCTTAATTTTTTAACTGCTACTTTTCCTTGGACTGTGAAGCCTGGCAAGCAGATACTTCAAGTTGCAGAATTATGTAGTAAGGCTTTGATTCATCATGCAGTCAGAGATCCATAAACACTATTTTTTTCTTCTGCAAAGAATCTCATATGGGTGGGTTTTTTGTTTGTTTGTGTTTTGTTTGGGTTTGTTTGTTTGTTTGTTCAGTTGGTTTTTTGGTGGGGTTTTGTTTTGATTGGCTGGTTGGTTTTCTTTTTTTAAATTGCAATAGAGTTATATAATAAAAGTAAAGTTATGCGGGATGCTTGAATCCACTATGTGCTCTCCTACTCAACTTTGAGAGGGATATTTTGCTCTGTGATATGATAGCTGTAAAATGAGAGTATTAGTTCTTGCCTTCTTTAGTAAGTCTATTTGAGGCAAGATAAATGTGAAGGGATAATTATACATTATTACTATGATAACACTGTTCTTTTTAATGTATGTTTTCATGCAAGACTTCCTAAAAATCTTATTGTTATTCCACTGAATCATTCATTAGCCTGTTCTCTGTTAAAATATGGGTGTTTTTATTTTTTTTACAAGACAGTAGGATTTTACACACCTAACTGTCTTTCTGGTGGGGACTTTCCACTACTGCTGAGCTGAAGGGGAGAGAATAGATTTCTTTCTGAGCATGCTTTTCTTGGCAGGCTCAGGTGGACACAATCTAGAATAACAGAGAAAAGTCTTAAGGTGGAATTAATTTTCTTTTTATTTGGCTATCTAAAAATTTGCTGTCCATTCAAAGTTAATTGAGCAGCTATATGTTTTCTAGTGAGTATTGAAGTCAGCTTAGTCTGGTTATGCTTTTTGAGTCTATTATACAAAGACTTTCAGTGATCTAACATAAAGTGTGTTTTTCACATATGAAAAGAGTTTTCTATCTATTACAGGGTTGTGATTTAATTTTTTTTTTTTAACCTGGATGTACAAGTTTCTGTATTTAAAAACATAAGTCGTTTTAGAGGTAGTAGAAATAATTCATCACAAGTAGTATTGTAAGGGAGGCCTAGAGCATAGAATTCTTTCTTTTTGTGATTTCATTTTGCTGGAACCAAGAGTATGGCTAGCCAAGAGACAATTATTCCTGCCCCACTTCATAGCTACAAACAACTGAAAATTCAGTGGCCTTTATTCACAGGCCTGGAGACAATACTAAGTAGTTTTGTTTGGATGGATTTTCTGAGATGTAAAAGCTTTTAGCTGGATTTTGCTCTAAGTTGGAGCTGTGGTGAGTTACTTTTAAGGGCATCAGGTAGAAAAGGTCAAAAAGTGAGCTCTGTTCTGTTTGTTGGTGTCTCTAGACCAACATGGTACATTTTAGACATAGACATGGTACAATTTAGGACCAGGATTAAGTTCTAATGTCATAAGGCAAAAGCTGGACTGTGCTCTCTATGCAGTGCTGGGTTTTATTACCCTGAGTGGGACTATATCTGAAATACCATGGCTTGTTTAAGCCTGGCTGACTCCTCTGAAGCATTAGTAGAACACTGACCCTGCTTCTTTCAGGGTGCCACATGAGTTTGCACTTGAATTTTATGGACTGTTGAGTGCAGGAGCTTGATCATCCAGTCTGACAGCTGTATGGAAAATCCACAAGTCCAACATAATTTCTTCTTCATTTTAGATGGCAAAATATGTGGCACAGGAAAGGGCTGCATGGTTGAATGAATCATAACCATAGGAAGTCTCTAACTGAGATCTATTTTTCCTGACTCCTACTCCATGGCCATGTCTTCCCTTACTCCACGGTCGTGCTGTCATAATGTGCCATGTAGGCTTTGTTATTGAGACAATGCTATTATGAAAGAAATCCAATTAGAAAATGGAAATCCTCCCCTTTAACCCTGTTAAAAATTCATATGAAAGGTAGTGAGAGGCACTGTGACACCTACACCGTAAGATTTTTAAAATGTGTTTCATTCCTGAATTTACTGAGATATGCTATTAAGTAGATTTGAGATGAACAAGAGAAAGGGTAAGAAATTATCAATATCATTTTAGGCCACTCTGTTCTTAAGACCTTGATTTGCTGAAAGACATCTGTAATGTTACTTGAAGTCACAGTTTTTAAACCAGATATTTAAGATTTTAGATAGAATATGAGCCTGAGGCTTTGCTTAGCCAGGGGCTGCAAACACAGCCCTGCATGTTTAAGATGTTGCTGCCCACTGCACCCAAGCTGAATGAGAGAGCAGAGCTACCACAGAAGGGGGATGAATTCTCCTCAATGGCTTGGGTATAAAGCTAGCTGGATTGGCTTAAACTGCTGTTAAAAGCAGCTAAGGCATTAGATAATCATGCTCATGTTACTGTGATCAAGTCATGGGAGACAGTTTAATGTTTATGAGACAGCTGAAACACATTTTAAGCAAATCAATAAAAGCAATAACAATAGTCATTCAACTTCTCACCAAGTATGCAGAGTGTACCAAAGTCTTCAAAAATTCTCAGAATTATTTTTGTGCTTTAGTGCTGAAATATTCAATCAGGATTGACAAGAACAGCAAACTACTGCTGGATTGCAATGGAATTTCTACAAACATGTGTATGGCATCTAGATTAATACCAAATGAGTCCTTCATTATTAATGCTACCATGATGAACACCGAAGTTATTATAAAGTTTAGACCAACTCTGAGACAGTGCCAGCAAAAAGATGACTGTTCAGTACAAAAAGATGATTTTCAATATGAAAAAATATCTGTGTCAGATCAAAATTCATATTAGAAAGAATAGAAGGATATGACTAAAACTGAAAAGCCCAGACTGTTCCCTTAAAGATGCTGCAGCCTGCTCCTTTCTGGTGAGGGTGAGACACATGTTTGTGCTGTTCAAGGGGCAGTCTGCATGGACAGAGGTGGGAGCTGTACGCTGCATTCAGCAGGACCAAATTTGGATCCACCCAGGGATCACTGGCAGCATCGTTATGTACAAGGAATGCATTTCTAAATTCTGCCAAATATGGTTTCCTTATAACTCAAATAACAGAAAAAAACCCCAGCCCAGACCTTGAATCAATAACTGTGCAGATGGCACATGTGGGCAGTACATGAGAAAGTTTTTCTTACAAGTTTGTGTATCATCCCCCCATAGACTTTCTTTTACCTCAGTAGCCTTCTCACCTTTGCCTCTAATTTGCTGCAGTTTATTTAGAGGATTAAATTTAATTGGAATAAGAGATTATCTGAGGATTTGTTTAAAACTATAACCTAGGAAAGTTTGTTTGTGTTAAAATGAGGTGTGTTTTGAAAATACTATCACATATTTAAATTCCTGACAGATATTATTAGGATTTGGTGGAGTCACATGGCAGATAATTGATCAGCTGATCAATGGTGACAATGAACTGGTGGAGCTACCACAAACCAGGCATATCCACTGGGCATCAGATGGTGCTGTAAGAGGAAAGGCAATGCTTGGATGTTTCTCATTTGCAAGTAGAGAAGTGCAAGGCTACAAGAGGGTTTGATCCAGCACGCTGAGGGGATTGTTACAGGTACAGGGATATGGAAGAGGCCACAACATCTGAGTCACTTTTCCTGCCCTGCATCTGAAAACATGTCCTCTGCAGTGGCACCCAGCACGAGGGGGAGGGGAGGCTGGCTCAGAGTCAAGGCTTGGCTCAGCATGTGCTATCTCATCCCAGTTCAGAGTGAACATCCTGCCACTGCTGATCCTCAGGTCACCGTGACCCCAGCCTCTATTTATTGCCACGTTGTTCTGTTTGCTCTGCAGCCACGTGGGCATGATGTATGGGATGTGCTGCTAGAGAGAAAGATTCTATGGGTTGAGCCCTGTTATGTCCTGACTGGGCACTGGCCTAATAGTCCATTTTCCCCTGCCATGCTCTGCATGGTTATTTGGGCTCCTCACAGTGATCAGAGTGTGGATCTGTGAGCAATAAAATCATAGCCACCCTTTTGTATGACAGTGTGGAACTGCACAACTTTTTCTGGGAATCTCTTCACCTACACCCAAAGTTCTCAGAATACAGTACTCCTGACAAATTTTTCCCATTTTTCTAATCACCAGTGAAAACTTAGCAGCCTCTGTTGTGATGAGTGTTGAGAGCTAAGCCTCCCCCCAAAGGGAGCTGCCAGGCTGGGAAAGCATAAGGGGCAACTGCAGTAAAATAAACACCATGATCCAATTATAGTCCTGTTCTAGGAATATGCACTTAAACATTTTTAACTATGTTACTGGAAAATGAAGGTGAATGTCCAGAGACAGTAGAACTTAACATGCAATGAGTACTTTATTTAATGGATGTAAGTCTCCTCTGTCTGTGGAATAGCTCAGTGAAATCTGTGATGTCATTTAGAGCATTCTTTGCTCAGAATTATTTGACAAAGCATAACTTCAATGTTTCTCATTTGAATTATGCCTTCAATGAGATTTTTCAATACTTTTTTCTGAAGTCCTATTGCTTAAATGTGAAAGGTAAATTATGCTATATTGAATTATCCTCTGATCAGACAATTGTTGCAGGCAAGACACTCCCCCATGATTGTAATTTCTTAAAATTTTTTTAATATGTAAGACTACTTTTCGGGCTATTTAAATGAAATGTCAGATGTATCTGTACAGTTTACACTGCACAGAAATTGAATTGGAATAAATTAAAAAAAATTTAAATAGTTGCAGGTTTAACCCCTGTCCAACAAATCTCTTAAACTTCATTCTGTATTATAGGAAATACAATCTGGGGCATAGAGGAGAAGCAAGATATGAGACAGATCATTATGAGCTCCCATAAACAGCTCACAAGATAACTCCTCTGACCCATGGCTGCAGTTCAGCCAGATGGACAATGTTAGTGCTGTGGAGCTATTTCTGAACCAGCTTTTCAGCAAAATCCAAGTTTTCTCTACACATGATTTTGTTTTCTTCAAGAAGTTTCATTTCTTTTGAGAAACTGGAAACATGGCTTGCATCTGCATTTTTATCAAAGGTGATGTCTTTCCATGGAAAGAAATTGGCTTCATGGTCATGGTGACAGGGCCTTCCTTATGTAGACTACAGGAAAAAAAGAGGTGTTAACTGAGTTTTTAAAGCTGCTCTGTAAAATCCTTCTTCCTTTTAAACTGGTGTTGAACACAAATGGCCTAATTGTCTCAGCAAATATGCAGCTGAAAGTGATCTGCTGATGGTGTAAAGACCTAAAAAGCTTGGCTTTGCCACTTGAGCTAGTTCTGACTCCCTGGGTGAAATCTACCAGCAAAATCAAATCTTTAAAGTAAAAGAATAATTTATTTTATTTGCACCAGAGATTCTACTGCAAAATATTAATGTAATGAAATTTCTTCTTTAAGTTACAGTGTTGTAACAATGAGAGTTTTTTTTTTTTAGACTGTAGTCTTTGAAAATCAGCAATGAAGTTTCATTAAATTGAAGAGTGAAGGCTTTTAAAAGCAAATTTCAGTCCAGAGAGGAGCTTTCAAAGAGCTTGCTTTGTGTTGGGATAGCTGAGTAACAGGGTACCAAGCCCAGGACAGCAAACCCTGCTGTGAGGAAAGAAGTATTGGATCAGGGTTGGGGTTATGCCTCTGTGGTTTGTGCCCCTCCTGATTCACCTGTATCATGGACAGAGCAAACTCACCTTTGTCTAAAAAGTGGTATGTGGACATAAAATGACATGCAGCTGCAACAATATACTTTTTTTTCAGTAAAAGTAACAGCAGTAGAAATGTTCCCAGAGAAATACTGGAGTAGAAGGCATGACTGCAAACAATAGCAGATGGGATGACAGCACAGCAGCTTTGAATTCCTGTAAAGTTTAGTGGTCTACAATAAAATATTTTGACTCAAAAAAAATCAGATGTCAGTGGAGTATTTTCCAAGTCACCACATTCACTGACCTTTGCATTGAGTGTTCTCTGTGAGCCTCTGAGATGGGGCACATGCAGCATGTGGAGTCCTGTGTCATTTTGGTCATCATTCTCTGCTTGACATTTCTTATGTTCCTAAGTCAGTGTGCCCCAGATTAATGAGGCATTTGTTCTCAATCAAGAAGCTATTTAAGAATACATTTTTAATTGTAATGAGTTGTATATGATTAATTATTTCTACACAGCTTACTCATATTTTTGGATAATTCAAAGCAGATTTTTTTTCCACTGGGCACTCCCAAATCTTATCAGAATTCACATTAGTTATCACCCTTTATTTATCGAAGTGAATTGTTTTTATGAGGTGCTGTGAACTTGGAGAAATTTGCCTGAAGCTCTTTGCTTTGATGACCTTCAATGCTCTTTGTAAAAGGAAAAAGAGGGCTAACACACAAATTGGTTTCAAAAGAAGTTTGTTTAAGTTAATTTGCAGGGGGTTTTGAAAGACCCCATTGTTTTAGGACTGCTCATCCCGCAGTTGTTTCTGATGAGAGTATGTAGCCATTTTTATATTGTTCTGCCCTCATCCTTCCCTTGCTCTGTGCTCATTCTTCTCTTTTAGGTCAGATGTGTCTTTAGAAGAAACTGTGTTTCAATGGCCAGTTCATTCCAAGCTGGACCAAGCTGTTCCCTCCATGTGTGCTCCCTGCATGAGGGATGAGAGTCCTGCCATGTGTTTTCATTTGCAGAGCTTGCTCCAGACTTTTTTCACACACTGAAGAATTTCTGTTTGTTGCTGTTCTTGAAAGGACAAAAAGCTTAGCACTTTAGGGGTCCAGGTCTTGAGGGGTTACTTGAAAACTGTGAGGTTTATGACCTTTCATTTCCGTTGGTGTCATAGGACATAATTTTGGCACGTAACTGTGAGCCTAATGGTGGTGAGCACACCAGATTCTGAGCTCAAGCAATACTGTCCTCCTAAGGAGAGAAGGGATTTTCTCTCCTCTGAATTAGTAAATCATCAAATTAAAATGAGTCCTACCATTCACATAAGATTTGTTGTTTGTGGCTGCAGAGATTGCAAATGAATCACCTGCAAAAGGATTTGGGTGCAGAAGAGGAGGCTCTTTCCCTTTTCACATCACCTTTCTCTGCAACTATCAGAGAGATAATCTGATCATCTCCTTACAAGACACATCATCCTTTTATTAAGTAGGTCCATCCCAGTAAAATAATAGACATGAAAATGCTACAATAAAAGAATAATAAGAGCCCAAAGTGCTTGTTAGAGCTGTCTGTAGATGGTTTGCTCTTCACTGTGACTGAGTTTCTTCACAAGTTTTGTGTGAAATGTACTGTGGGCAGCTGGCATCCAGCTATTATTCTTGGCTCTTTCCATTTTAGATGAGCAGGAGCTGCATTATGTGGCAAGATCCATTTGTTCAAAAGGACCCATTAGGTCTAAACTTAGGGGCTATAGCATCAGATTATGTGCTATCTGTGGGTGGCTTTCTTGTAGCATATGGTGATTGAATCGATGTTCTCTCCTTCTCTCCTCATACTGAATATGTCATGAGGAGCAGCAAATCCAGAAGAGCTTTCTCTGTTGGAAAGACATTCAAATTACTTTGATTTTTCCTGGTATCTGTCATGGCAGTATCTTCCTGCAGGGCAAGGGACAGAGCTTTGTCAGTTGGGCTTCCAGTAAAAGGGCACCAGTGGTGCAGAATGACTTAGCAGAGAATGAAAAGCAGGAAAAGCAAATGAAACAAACCATAGTAGACTCATGACTAAGTGCAGAGGTGATGAAAACATCCAGGACTTGCCCCTTGCCCCACCCCCAGTACAGTGTGTCATTCAGGGCTCTTCTCACCAGTGCCAGTGACTCATTTTGGAGAAATTTCAAAAGTTAGCACCTTTCCCTGCTCCTCAGTGGGGAGGTCACCACCCTGTTGCAAAGGCAACAGATCTGAATGTGTGACTGCATATAAGCTACCACAGATTGTGGCTGGTTTGTTTTAATTTAAACTTCTGCCTAGTACATTAATACACAGAGCAGGAGAATGAGACAGCAGGAGGGTGGAAACACTTGGCTGTATTGCCAGGCAGGAGGGCAGGTGGGAAGTGTAATCCTCTAATCTTCCCAGTGCAACTTGATGGTACTCTCAGGTCAGAGCTCTTGTTTTAGGAAGCACTTCTCCTACCCAGGTTGTCAGAGGGTGAATTTTGCATTCAGCAGTGCTTTTGTATAGATACATGCCTGAGAAGGGGGTGGCATGATGGCAGGAATGAGTAAAGAAATACTCTGAAGTACTGGTTTTGGACTCTGTGGCTACAAATGCACTATCAAAAAAAACCCCCAACGACCCAGTTTCAAAAGAGTACAGTATGTGTTAGTAGTTTTGCATGGGAAGTTTCTTTTGCTGCAAAGCAAAGCAATGTTTTAAGCTGAAGGTTAAAGCACAGCAAAAGCCTGTTTAAGTTAATCCACAGAAAGATGGATTAGCTATAGGTAAAACAAAAGCATATGTGGAGACTGATAGAGAAGCAAAAGTGAACTGGAATAATTCATATCTTACTGACTCTGAAAGTGTATGCTACATTTAAAATGATAATTTATGGGTGTCTGATTGCCAGGTATTCAATTTGGTCCTGGAATCACTTGAACTCAGATTATATTTGTGAAACAGTTGTGCTTTGCACAAATATTGTCAGTGTCAGCTGTATTGAACAGTCTGCGCTTTTTTTATTTTTGTATTAAGCATAATTATAATTAGTTGAGTAAAATGGCAATTATGTCCAAAAGGGACCTCTTCCAATAAAAAATTATGCAATGCTACCTATTGCAAGTCTCATAAGTGGCTCCATAATCAGATTCAGTCATCCTTTCCTCTATCTGGATGGCCTGTAACCTACAGAATCTGTTGTTAATTTGTGAGTTTGTGGTCTGAGTGGAGCTTGCTGAGAGGGTCATGCAGAGTTAATGCCAAGCTCCCTCTTCAGAGAGCCTGGTGAAAACACAGCAGGGCTGGCCCAACTAGACCCTCGCCTAAGGTCAGCACCTTCAGCTGAACTTTGAAACCTTTGGACCTAGTAAAGTAGTTCTGCCAGAATAGCAAATATTTCCTGCTGAACTGAACTTGAGAGAGCTCAAGAGTTGGTCACGTAAAGGAGAGAGGAAAATGTTTACCTGAATAATCAAGAAAAGCTTCTCTTTGCACTAGTCTTCATCTGACAGTGTAAACAAGGGACCAAAATGATAAAGAAGAGATGCTTGTATTAGTGCTTGATGAATGATAGGTTAAATGGAATATCAGGTCATGCAGAGTCTGTAGGAAAATCAGGAACTGAAAGAGTAGTTTAGAAACCTGCAGGTTCATTGCAAAGTGCATTTTATAGACACAGTAGTGAATATTGGTCTCTGAGAAAGGTCTGGAACTGCAAAGTGTGGGGTACATCCCAGTTAGAGGAATTTTAGAGTGGACCCAAATTTAAAACCTGATTTTTCAAAACTGAGTAGTCCTCCCAGGCATGGGTCAGGTGGAATAGAATGATCTTGAGTTCTGTTGTCAGAGTGATATGAGCAGACCTAAAGCTTCCCAAAGTGAGAGCTTGTATTGGTTTTGGAGAGGTTTGAATCAAAGAACAGTCACAGGTATTGGTCAGAGCAGCCCTTTAAGGTACACAGCAAGGGCTTTTTGCTTGTGGGTACAGCAAGCCTGAAATACTGAGCTTCAACTGCTTCATAAATGAAGCAGGACTGGGAAATGAGCTGTTCTGGGAATATTTGAACTTTAATAAGCTGATCTTTAATAAAAAGGCCACTCACACCATTGCAATCCAAAACTCACATTATAAGAGATTCCCTAAGGAAGGCCCAAATTAGAATTTGTTGTTTTTCAAGATTTTCAAGTCCATGCATAGCAATCTATTATCTTCCAAGCCAAGGGCATTTCCTATTTCAGTTGCATAAATACTTATCCTGGCCATTTTACATGGGACAAACACTAAAAACAAAAGTAACATTTTGTTGGCTTTTCCTCTTTTTGGAAACCTTCGACCCACACCAATTAATATCAGATGCTTTGCACCTATTGAATACCCCCCAGGGAACTCCCATAGCTCAAATCTCAGCTGTGTTATATAAAACCAGATATATTTTAGATTAGCTGTTTTTAAGATTTTCTAGCAGCATAGTTTCCAAAGGGTCAGCAGGGGGATCTTTGTCTTTGGAGAGTGAAGACAGTGAGAACACCTATTCCTGACACATTCCCCATTGTCAGAACTGTGAACCTGAGCTTGTGTGAAATAAACTGTGCAAAAAGTCCTGCTGGAGAAACATCTGCCACAAATGTTTCAGCAGGGAGAAGATACTGCCTGGCTGAAAAATGTAGAGCAAATTCACAAATGCAGCATGTTGCTGTTTAACAGATATACGTGGCCTTAGGGACCCATGTGGCTCCATTGCTGGTCCAAAGTTCAAAATAAAGAGAAAAATAAGTTTTGACAGTCACTTCTGAGGGAAGTGATAACAGATCAAAGGACTTGCTTTTATTGCCATATTTTCATCATTATGGAAAAGAATCACTTTGGACTTTAGCTGCTGTTTGAAATCTTTACCTTTTAATAAGTGAACTCTGTAAATGTAGCTCAGAGAACAAAGGTTCCTCTTTTACAGTTAAACTTTTAACCCTTGAGGTTGAATTGGTGGAGACCAGAGGGAAAATCCACTGTGTTTTCACTGAACTTTTTACCCTTTGAAAAAAGCTGAACAAGTTTAAAGTTCATACACTGAGCAAGAGGTCTCTACTGGGGATTTCTGGTATTATTAACTTCCTGACCTCAGATAATTAAAAGGGAAGAGTGGAGGCAGTGCAGACTTTGACTCAACTTTGAACTTTTAACCTCTTGAGGAACGTTTTTAGTGTTCAAGTGGTACACACAGTAAAATCTCTTATTAACTTTCTTTAACCCACGGACACGAAAACTGTCAGCAGGCCAAAATTATCCTTTGTCCTTTATGTCATATTTCTATTTGTGCAGCAGTTAAAACTCTAGGGGGATATTGTTTGGATACAAAAAGTGACAGAGACAACTCTTTTCCAGGAACTGGCAAGTACAGTAGACAAGCAAAGGGAGAAGCAGCCATGAATCTGTTGGGCACTGCAGCAGGGTTTGTAATTCAGACTCTGCGGGGTTTTACCTTTAGGACATACACTGGTGTTTTAGTGTTGCCCCTCAGCAAAATTTTCCTTACACTCTGGAAGATGTTTCATCTCTTTCTCAAACTGGGCTTTGCTTCCTCAAGCATTAAAAACTCTGATGCTCAGCAGCCCAGAAGATTATGGATTTATTGACCAGGAAATAATCAAATAAATAGCATTGTGAATTCTGTATTTAAGAACATAAATTTTACTTCCTTGTGGCTGCAATATAATTAAAAAAAAAAAAACAAACCAAAACCCACATTGTTTCTTGTCTTAGCAAGATGGAGATTATCTGTGATCAGTTTTTTTGTTATGGATGCTATTTACTATGAACTAGTCTGAGGAAAAATATGGGAAGTTGTAAAATTTTCACTTAAAATTCCTAGCATTAGTGTTATTGGGGTGTAAAATAGAATTATTGTGAATCCATGTAGTCAGAGATAAAAGAACTTAGCTGAAAGAAACTACAAAGAATATTGGAAGAAAATATTTCCTGACAGAGAAAGCTGTAAGTTTCTGGGACAAAATGTCAATATCCTCTCAATTTTTAACCAGGAGAAAGGAAGAACACAGGTGAGTTTAAGTCTTATGGTTCCCTAAACATTTATTGCATATTATGATGTGTCCAATCATAACCATTTTTTGTCATCTCCACTAGGAACTCAACAGTGTTCAGTGTAAATTGTAGCATTCATTTCAGTTTTCTTTAGCTGCAAAAACACAATCAGAAAAATAATGCAAAATGTCTTTTGGAAGCAGATGTGCCAGAGCATGAAATTGCTTTATTAAGATTATTAGATTAGCAGAAAAATCTTGAGTCTGGCTAGATGTTGTGGCAAGTATGGATGCATGCACCTTGAAAGTGCTGAATTTGGAAGATTTTTTTTTAAACCTCTTGTTTAAAGTCAGCCAAACACTGAAAAAAAAAGTAGAAAATACACAAATGTTGTTTAGGGGATCATCTTGTGTGGCCCAGAGAAAAATATCTCTTGAAAATTTTGGCAAAAATGTGCTTTTACTTGGAAAGGCACTAACTAGCCTGGTTTTCTATTGTTTAGCAATCCTTTTATACTGTTGAAAAATAATGCCTACATTACCAGGTAATGTGACACAGTTCAAACAGAATTGTAAAGTGAAACTGTGAATGGGCTAGAACCTGATGTTTTTTGCTGTATTAGTCAAAAACCATAGTGAAGGGAAGAATACTTGAGTTACCACATATAAGAAAATTCATTTCTTTTTCTCAAATGTAGATTTTAAACATACATTTTCTCATGTCCTGGATGGGGACACAGCCACCTCTTCAAGGCACAGTGGAACGGAGATAGGGAGCTGCTTATAAAATCCAGCTTTCTTCTGTTCCTCTTGCAGAGTGGAGGGAATCCTTTCCTTGTGCCTTGGCCTCAGAGGAGAGCATGAAAACCATGGCAGAGTCTCATGCTTGGCTGGGCTGGTCCATCTCCTGCTGCACCAGCAGCATCGAGCAGTCCTCAGGCTGTGCAGGATTTCCCTGCTCCCCTTGCAAGTTTTAGCTCTGAAGGTTTTCCAGATTTTCAGCTGCAAGGTAGGAGGCTTCAAAGTCTGGTCATCAAGCCAAAGTGGTAATTTTCTCATGTGGATTGCAAAAATCTCTCTTAGAACAAAGTCTCAATCCTCGAGACAAGCTTAAATCCATGCTAAAAATTATGAGGTTAGTAAGAGTATGTATCCTAGCAGGTTACCCAGATTTTATTTGTTTTTCAGCACAGACACAACAGTGTGTTTTTCCCTGCTCCAGATCACTGAACTGCTTTAGTGCAGTTTTTCCCAAAAGCATTCAGCTTGCAGTATGTGGCTGGCACAGAAAATTTCAGCTGGAGCTAGACAGGAGAAGTTTGGCAAAGTTACAGGCAATTGATAGCAGGGTGTTCATCATGACAAGCATTGGGAAACCTTGCTAGCAGCCCCTCCTGCAATCTCACAGTTCCCACATGGAGACAGAACAGGGAAAATCAGCGTGAGTGTGTTTGCATGTGAGTGTGGGGAAGGATGGGAAGTGTCCACGTGCACATGGGCTTGTGTGCACTGCACATAGAGAGCTCTTCAGGAGGTAATTATGTGATACAGGAAGATATCATTGGGACAAATTTACATTTGGGGTTTTTTTCTGTTTTTATTTTCCTGAACGGAGAATACAAGTATTATGGAAAGAGATAAAATATAAGCCAAATAATTAGTATCATCTTTATTTAAGTGGAGAGCAGAAGTTAAATGGTTTCAGTATGAAACCATGTCAAGATAAAGTTTTCAAAATAGAAGTGTTGTTGTCAGTCCTGCACTCAACCCATAGGTCAGTACCTTTATCCCATGCTGAATGTAGCTTTTCTTTTCACTGCTTTCTGCATGGGTGTGGGATGGACAGAGTTTATAAAAATTGGAAGGCAAAATTCTCACCTGGCCCTGCACATTGAAACAAGAATGAAAGAGGAATCCTGGCAAATGTCACAGCCCACACACTCTGCCCTTGAGTCCTTCAAAGCCAAATGTCCAAGGCTCAAAGCTATTGCGTGGAGGGAAGGAAGAGGAATTAAAAAACCTGCTCCACCTTGCAGAGGGATTCTTACAGCCTAATTCTGGTCAAGGTGAAGGACAGAAAGGAGATATAACTGAATTATAAACCCTGGTTAGGCATTCTATGGGGGGGATAACACACTACTTACTAGAGCCAAATGGCAAGGCCACCCCTAGCCCTAGGCATGTTAGTCAGGGTGAGAGAAACAGCAGTGACAACTGGCAGTGCCACTTCTGTCCTTTCCTGGCACAGCTCTGCCCACCTGCAGCTGCCCTTGGCTGCTTCAAGGGATGCCTTAAGGAGCTGGAACAAAGGCTAGACAAAGTTAAGGGGAATAAGGAGGATATTTAGTGAAGAGCCTTCAAAGGCCATACCCTGGCAGTACTGGAGCCACAGTCATGGCTCGGCCCAGATGGCTCCAAGATGGAAGCAAAAGAGGGCTTGGTCACAAGATCTCACATTTTTATAAGTTCTGGTCCATCAGCATATTGTAGCTAATTGTCCAATTACAGCTCCAGCCCATGAAGTCCCATCCTTCTTGTTTTCTCTCTTCATTCCACCATTGTTTATGCTCTTGGGCCTGAAATCTGGATTGGCTGTCCTTGGGTCCCCAGCTAGAGAAGGAATTGTTTTGTCTACCTTTCCTGGGAAGAGAGCTTACTATCCCCTAATATGTAGCCCAGACCCACACACCAAAGCAGCACAGAATCTGAAAAAAAAAAAAAGCTGAAACCCATGGCATCACAAGTATGGCTCAGAGGGGCTGACTGATGAGTTGAGGGCCAAACACCAAGTCTGTAACAGAACTTGTTCCTATTAAAACTTTCTCCTGCAAGATTCTCTCACTGATGGCCCACGGTACCTGCTTTACCCCTCACACCAAAAGATCATGCAGCCTTGGGAAGACCCTGCTTTACAGTGCCCAACAGGAGGAGTGATTTCAAGGAGTGCAAAGCAGAAAGCTTTGGCAGTAAAAAGGAGGCATACAGGAAACTGAGGAAGTGATTCCTTGGCACCCAGAAATCAGACACTTTTGAAGGTGTGGGCTTCACCTCCTCATTGTGTTTCTGAAAGGCAAGCTTAGAAAATCTCACCTTGGATCATTTTTATTCCTCAGCTGTTGCTGTCTTAGATTATATGTAAGTCCAATAACATGCAAAGATTTGTCTGTAGTGACTACTACTTATGCCAGGTTAGCTGATGGATGTGTGTGTCTGTTTTTATTAGTTTATGACTCTGCAGAGAAGACATCTGAATGTCCACAGGGATGAAGAAGACATGATCCCTGATGAAAACTGCTTGCAATCAAATTTGGGAATTGATCATGAAGGATGACAGGACACACTGGTGAATAGATGTCCGCTGAGTAGGAGTTTTATTAGAAAAACAGACTGCAGGCTTATTAAAGCCTTCTTTCTTTATGGTGGGCTGGAAAAAGGTTTCTGTTTGGTTGGGATTTGTTCCCATGTAAGTAGATCTGTGGTGTTGATCCATTCCTACAGGAATTAAAAATGATGTGCCTTAAGTTTGTGAAGTAGCCAAGCAGATACTGGTGTACAAATCAAAGGAAACTTTAAACTTAAGATTGAAGGTCATCATGCAAAGCTGAATTTCTCATAAGCCAGCACCACATTAAAAAAGTTCTCTCCTGTTTCTCCTTCTGTGCCATGGTTGTATCCCCAACAGCTTAACAGAAGAGCATTCCAGTCAGGTTACCAACTACATTTCAGACCTTGCTGGCTGAGCTGCCTCCTGGCAGAGGAATCTCCCTCCCTTGAATGGTATTTTCTTGCCAGGAAAGGAGAGCATATTGCACTCCACTGCATAAACCATAGAACTGTACAGAGGAGGGACCCATTAATGGTCTTTTTTTGTCTTCATGTCCAAATTTCTTATAATTTGCTTATTCTTTTTTCTCACAGCAGTGGGACTTCTTACACAGAATAAAGATCAAAGCATGTTTTTGTATCATGCCTTGTGCCTAACCAAAGCCAGATAATGAAATGTATTACTTCTTGTGTTCTTTGGTGAATTTCCTTAGGTGGGGCCAAAAGACAGGTGGCTTTATTTTAGAAGAATATAGTGTTTAAATCAGAGGTACTAGTGAACAGGAAAACAAATAGTGAAAGAAATATTCAGGCTTCAAAGGAAGATATTTTGAATAGAAAATGAACAAATCAAAACTGATCAGATTTTTGTTCTTATATAAAATTGATTTGTTTCAGAGTCTCAATTTTTTTTTTTAAAAGCATCTTAAGCCATAAGTGCTTAGCCTAATTCATATGATGACATGCTAAAATCTGAGCCTTAAATCCTACCTTACTGGCCATAGGATCATCAGGACTGCAGAATGTTGTACTAAAAAAATACTTGTCTGTATGTGTGGGATTTCTGATCTTTATTACTATTCCCAAGGCTTCATTTTTTGACCTGCCACAAGAAAGCACAAAACAGTTGTCTGTGATCATGGTGAGGATACCACAAAATTAATGGTCACAGAAAAGTAGTACAGTAAAGATTGTATCAATTCTATGCTACTGGAAAATTGCTGCTAGTAGCTCAGAAGTATTTATTTCCTGTATTTTTATATATTCTATTTATATATATTTTATATTTTTATATAAACTAATGTAACAGAATAGATGAAAATATATTACATTTTTATTTATATATTTATATATGAAATATATTTTATTTATCTATATTTATATATTTTATATATTTCCTACTTTATTTCCTCTTGTAAAGGACTCTTATTATATTCAGGAAATACATAATTATAATGAATTAATATTTATCCAGCATCACACATTGTCAAAGTCAGAGAAGAAGTGAAAAAAAGAACTGGTGTTTTGTAAGTTCTCCCTATTTAAGGAAATTAAGGTAAATGGTGGGAAAAGGAAAAGTTCAACAAAATCAAAAAGAGGATCTGTGAGTCTGAGCCAGTGAAAGAACATCAGGAGTCATCATTTGGCTGGAATTCTGGCTGTATCCCAGCTTTGCCTCTCAAGAAATGCAGATTCACTCTCCCTTTAAAGCACATTACCACCTAAGCAAAAACCTCCTCTCATCTCTGCTCGTCACAGTTGTAAATTTGACACGCTTGCTTTGCTGGCGGATACACACCACATTTAGCATTTAACAAAGTGCATTCATGTTGGGCCAGAAGGTGTTTTTGTAAACAAGCACCCTGTCCACTGAATAATGGTAATTTTAGTGTTATAAGGGACTTCATGTTTTGTTTCTAAGCACTGTTGTAAACAGACTTCCCAAGGAAGAAAGGGGGAAAGGAAGAATACAGAAAGCACTGTGTGGACACTGTGTTAGGATCACCCCAAACCTGCCTTTCCTCCCAGAGGCGATGGGCCCAGCCCTGCACCCTCCCTGAGTGTGCTGCCATCCTCTCCTTTTAGGGTAGCAAACCCTGATCTATAAAGTTCAGGGTGGCACAGGAGCTGCAGCCAGTTCCAGGAATCTGCTGCCACTCCCCAGGTCAGCTGGACGTTGCTTTCATCTGAAGTGTCACTGCAATGGGGAGAACTTGTTATAACGAGTTTCAGGAGGCATTGACATAATCAGGTCAGCTGGAGGTGCATAAACAAGGGAGAAGGGAACAAAACCCGTTGAGAAATGTATATCTTTCTCTCCAGTTCCTGGGAGACATGAAGTAAAAAGCCTTTGCTCTCACCTGCTGGCGTGGTATCCTTGCCTGTGCCTTTTCTCTTTCTGGCTGTAAGGCATTTTCATCACTGCAGCCTGACAATCCAAGGACGTTTTCATCCGTTGCTTGGATCTTAGGCAAATCTTCCCTTTCTTCTTGCTGTTATCATGGCAGGCAGAATTTTTTAATAGTCTGCTTAATGGTGATAGCCCCCCACTGTGGGGATATCCATCAGTGAGACAGAGAGAGGACAGGGTCTCTCCAGAGGCTGCGAGGCCACTGGGGAGGCAAGAAGAGGGAATTTAAGGGGATATTGTATGTCACAGGAACATCTAGAAAGCTTGAGTCTCTGATGATGAAAATATTACTGGGCTTTTGTATTTTTCTCCTCTTGTGAGCCAGTTGACAGTTATTCATGACAACCACAATCTGAAGAGAGCCAGAAAAAATTCCATGTTATGTAATGTGCAAATGGAGATGGCACATGCTAATGTGAACTTTGGTTGATTATAGAACTCTCTGCTATTACAAATGAGGCTGAAAAATACTTTTTCAGTTAAAAAAAATAGTCTAAAGGCATTGAAATTACTGTAGAATCTTCTTTTCTGTTGTGACACAACAGATATCAGAAGCAGGGCCTGCAGTCCTGCCTGGAAGGTGAAGCACTCTGTATTCATGGGGTATTTAAAGTACATACATGCAAACATGCATGGCAATGTTTAACACAGTCTCTTGTTATATTACTAGAAGGTAAGTGATTTAATGAAGAGGAAAGATGGCAGATTCTGCCCCTTGTGCTGCCAATCTTTGTGAGAAAAATAATTTTTCCTCCAGAGGTAAAGAGCTTGGAAAATATAAAAAGGAGTCTCCATCAGTCCCATCTCCTTTAAAAATCCAAATTAACCAACAAAGGAAGAGGCTTGTTGTAAGAGGGAAATGGGTAACACATTTGTTCATGAGAAATCTGGTTTTTTGTGACCTGCTGCAGCCCCTGTGAGAACCCCTGGTTTAAAAGGACCAGTTTTAGGCAGCCCTCTTGGGGAAAGCTGGAGATGCTCTGCAAAGAAGATGCAGTTGGCAGGCTGGGTACTGTGACCTTCTATTTACAGCTGGAAAAAGAAAAAGAAAACTACCGCCTTTGACAGTAGTGGGCGAAGATCTGCAGGGGTTTTGGATAAGACTGATGTCCTTGTAAGTACAATCTCCTGCTTCTGGCAAGAGAGTGGCAGTGTATCACTCTCTGTATTTGGATTATTACCATGCTTTCTACCTACTTACACTTCACTTGCAATTTTGGATAAGTAGAGCCATCATGTTCATTCTATGCCCCAAGGTTTTGTCTGGTACAGCTGTGTAGTATTAACAGCTGCTGGTTTTTGTTACAGAAGTGGCTGCATTTTAGGAATAGGCAGTGAGATTTCTACTGAACTGTTGGTTCAGCCAGTTTGTGCAGCCCTGTGTAGATCCAGGTGTGTAAAATAGTACTTAATAACATTTATTAAGTAACATATATTACAATTATAATAATAATAGTTTGATATAAAAAGATCATGATGCATGTTTTGATGTGCAGTTTATTACTGATTTCTTACACAATAGGAAGAAAATCTCAGGCTCATCTTACTGAGCCTCATTGAACAAAACTCCAGGTCTAGAAATTAGATTCCTATTCTGCAGCTTAGTCATTAAAATAAAAAAAAATATACTCTATTACTTGTATTTACATTCTTGCTGCAAAACAGGTCACCCTGCCCTTTGAGTTGTTTTCCACAGAATGGGCCAAATCTGTTCCCAGGGTGACTCCTTTGACTCCAGCAGGGTTGCACAAGAGATGACTGTAGTTCATAATTCTGCAGAATAATTCTATTTTGATTAGAGATAAAAAGTTAGTATTTGGGTGGAGTCTTAATCTTGCCTTTTCTTTTTTTCTTTTTTTTTTTGTTTTCTTTTTCTTTATTCCTATCTTTATCTTTATATTTTTCTTTTCTTTTTTTCCCCATTGACATTAGCTGGAGCTGGAATAGACATCGTTTAGTTTAAAAAATGGAAAAAAACTTATTTAATCTGCTTTCTAGCCATTGTACAGTAAACATAAGACTATAAATGACAGCAAAATCAGAAGATAAAATAAATACACTGTGCTACTATGCCTTCCTTCCTCTGTAATATCATTCCATGCTGCGAACACAAATGCAATTCTGCCACAAACACAGGAAAGGAATTGGGTTCCTTTGGCTTACTCCTTGTGAGCTGAGCTGGGTGCACTGGGTAAGGGTTGGCAGTGGGAGGGGACATGCTCACCTGAGCACCCCACAGAGGAGGCACCAAGAGAGCCTGGTGTGGGTTTGAGCAGCCACAGGAGCCCCCTGGGAGAGGCTGGGGACACCAGGAGGCCTTTTCTGCATTGCTCAGTGAGACACAGGCAGGGAACTGATGACGTCCAGAGGGATAGAGCCAACTGGGAACACAAATATGATGAATTAGAGACTTTCTAGAGATTATGGGGTTGAGAAAAAGGTCTGAGGTGCCTGAGGATGAGACAGTGGAACTGCTTTTGTACAAAGATTAGAAGAGATGACTGGAGCCACCCATCCAGTGCAGCAGGAACACTTTCAGTGGACAACTGGTTTAATCACTCTGCCTCGGCAGGAGAGAAACTGGCCAAGACAGTCATCTTCCCATTGCCTTGTCTCCAATTACTCTGCCATAGACAGGGACCTGCAGTGCCCCAGACTGTGTCTGGTGGCAAATAAATAAATCTGATGGACCAGTGCTGTGAACATTAATTCTCTGGGAGTAGCAACAGCCTGGCATTGCCCTTTGCACCCGCAAGGACCACTAAAAATATATACTATAGCACTTTTCTTCCTGATGTTTAGCTGGAAGTAACATTAAAGACCTCAGCTCCTCCCAGCAGGTCACTAAGCCCCAGGAAATACCCTGTCCCTCTATCGTTATTGCTTAATTATTTTCAGCTCTGTAATCTAATTTGCAGTTTGACTCTGTGTTGATTCTAGCTGCCGTATCACAACCTTTGCAGCGCAGGAAATGTGACGCAGGGCTGCCTCTGCTGACGTCCAAACCTTTTGGTGAAAAGGACCTTTTTACAAGCCTGCAGCTTCAGGAAATCACTCATTTTCTAAAAAGCCTGAAACCTTTAACGTTCTGGAGAATTCACTTCCTCCTGTTTTCTTGCAAAAATGTTTTATAGAGTTTACAGTGCAAAACCGAGTAATGAAGGATCTTTTGTTACGTGTGTGCCATTCCTCTTTGGTCTGAAAGCAGGATGTTAGAGAAATATGTCACACAGAGGAGCTGTTAACATATTCATTCTATTTTAATTAATTATAACATATGCTTCAGGTGTTCTAGAAAACAAGGAAATAAACCCATAGCTATAAAGGGAAGCAGTCTGAACATAGGAATTGCAAATGAGATAAATTAACAGTTGAAGCATTTAAAGCTTGAAATATTATTAAATAAGGGCATAAATCAGATAATTTTATTTCAAAAAGAAATAACTGATTTTTTTTGCAGTATCTATTACCTAACTGGTTTCTCCAGAAATCTCCAAAATCTAACAGGAAATTAGAGCCACAGGGAGCCGTCTGCTTGAGGTATGTCTCATCAAGAGTCTCACTTTTTATGTCTGGAATTGTTTGACAAAATGCAGAGACAACACTTGCAGTCCATAGTACGTGATGCTTTTGAGCTCAGAGGTTTGTATGGATGCATATTAGTCATGAGAGCCTGTGGGAGGGCACTTAATCTGAAAAAAAGCAAAAAGGAAAAGGATGTGAAGGGGTCTCTGAAGTGTAAGTCTCCAGGAAAAGCCCTCAGAAAAGTCACTGAAGTAAAAAATCTAGACAATGAGATGAGAATATGAGAAGCACAGAGAAATCAGCGATCAGCAGTCTAGAGAATACGTTTTGGGCAAACACCCTTAATAAGTAGAAATTACTGCAAGCAAAGATTTATTATGGCTTACTTGTAGCCCTTTTTTTGTCCAACCCTTTCATGAATACCTCTGAACCTTGGCTTGAGACCAGGTTAAATAAACCTTCCTATTGTTTTGCTACAGGTCTGTCTTGTGTCAAGGTGCACCATGACTAAGCCAGGGTACTGAGCCTGCAGCTGGAAGGGGTCAGGGTTCAGAGGGGCAGAGGAGGGGTGGGGGGCCCTGTGTTGTGTGTACTGAGGGGCTCTGGAAGATTTGTGGGTTCAGAGGGGCAGAGGGGGGGTGGGGGGCCCTGTTCTGTGTGTACTGAGGGGCTCTGGAAGATTTGTGCAGGTGCTCTGAAGCTTGGATTGCCACATGCTGGGGTCTGAGGCTGGTGCAGGAAAAGCTCCTTCACTGCAGCATGTGAGGGTACAGGGGACAGTGGAATGTGTGGAACAGCAGGTTCTGGTCTGCTGGACTCAGCTGAGCAGGAGGACCCCAAAACTCTGTGTGTCCTTCAGCCTGCCTCATTTTAGGGATATGGATTATGGCAATGGATTGTGGTTATCCCCACAGCAGGGAATTCCAGGGGCTGGGGTCAGTTCACTGAAGTGGTGTGTGCTAGCAAAATGTCACAATGAAAAACATAATAGCAGTCTTGATCTTTCTCAGAGCTGTTTACAAATGCATGTGTGTAGAGGAGGAGAAAAGAAAAATTGCTATTAGCCTCCATATCCCCTCCACAGAAAAATGATTGCTGGGATGTCCTCCTCTCTCTGCTTCCAGGCTCTTGGTCAATGATTTTGGTGGGTCCACAATAGTATGAAGTAGTCATGGCACTGCAGTTACAAAGTCTTTCCCAAGCAGTGCTGTGACAAGGCCTGAGCTTTGATTTAAACATTTTATTTCTTGTAATAGAGCTAAGTGAACCAATTCAGTGTAAATGAGACTGAAATGGATGTGTAAATATGACTCCATTGTTGCATAGAAATATTGCATTATTTCAAGTCCACTCTTGTTTGTACAAGTTCTTCTCTTAGGGGAAAATATTCTTCTGACAAATATCTTGAATATCTCACTCTGCTTGGCTGACTCAAATGAATAGGCAGATTTATGGTCTCCATCTGGATTCATTCTTAGACTTAGAAAATCTGACTGAAGTCACTGGGAGACCTTTGATCCATTAGTAATGCAGGATCAGATCCCTCTCCATGGAAAGGATAATACAAAGGGTGAGGAAGTGGCACCCTCCCCTTACTTCACCACGCAGCGTGGCGACTTTTTCTGTGATCAGACACAAAGGTGGCGATTCAGGAAGAATCTTAGAAGAAAGGTTGCAAACAGAAGATATTCAAATGACAGCTGGAAGAAGGGGACAATGCTGATATAATTGGAGTAGACAAAGGATGTTCACTTTGTGACACATTTTGAGAAACATTCAGGAAAATTTGTTATGCCAAAGCGGGTTCATGGTTCAGTGGAAATGCCATCTTCCGATGGGGAAGTAAGCAGAACAGGCAGCGTGCTCTGATCAGACAAAGGAACAAAAATAGTTCAGGGTTCCACAGCAGTTAGATGTATACAGGTTCAGATATATTATTATGATAAAAGCCCTGCTCAGTGAGCACAGTGCTTCCCTTTGGTGGTTGTTCCACTGAGGAATGACTGCACACTACAGCTGTTTGCTCATGGAGGGGTCTCAATTCCCTGCACAAGCAGCCGTCTTCAGATGACCTGCCTCTGGAAGCTGGTACTTATGATCCAGAGACTCTCTGTGTTTATTTTTGGTATTTAAAATCCATGGTAAGAAGGCATGGTGAAGCCTGTTCATGCTTTGAGCAGTGTCTGGTGACATGGGAGCTATTCAGATTTATGTACTCAAACACTGGTAGTTCTGCCATGGCAGTCTCATGTAACAATGTGCTATCACAACTGCTGTCCTTGGTTTAAGGAAAAGAGGTTTGCACAAGTGGCTTTTTTATTAAAGCTTTTTATTAGAAAAATATTTCTTTCCTCACTCAAGCTGCAACGATTTCCACAAGGTTTTTAGGGCTTGAATAACATGTTTGAGATGGCTTATCTGTTGGTGATCAAAGGTGTGTATGCTGACATGCACATCTGCACACATACACTCACATATATAAAGTAGTGTATGAGCTCTACAAGTAGTCTTATGTATACATGTGTCTGTGAATGAGTGCAAGCATATCTGTATGTATTTTACTTTGTTCAAAGGTGAGTTATGTTATTTTAATTGTCTGGACTGAAATCCTGGGAGAAAGGTTATGTTTGTTATTGGTGGTATGAGCAGCTGAGGTGCACAGTCACAGGGAGAGGCTGGAGAGGAAATATCCACAAAGCTCTCTTCAGAGGAATAAAAACATTATTCCATGCAAGAGCAGGAATTTGCAGCGCTCAAAAAAAATCACAAAGTACCTGAAATCAAGACTGAAAGCAGGGCCTGCCTTTAAGGATGGCACAGGTAGAAGAGGGAGCACTTGGCAAACTTGGTAAACAGCCTTCTTAATGGCTGAGTTTATTTTCTATCTAAAAAGTTAAAGGTTCTATTTTAATAACTCCTGGAGGAGTTGAGCGTTTTTAGGCCTTAGGGTACCTGAATAGGTCTAGGCACATTGACCTCAATGCTGCTGTCCAGCTTGGTTCACACAGTACTTTTGGTACAAGCCCAGTAGTTTGGATTAAATGGAGAATAACTTTAATGTGGGCAATGAAAGTGTTCTGAAAGGCATCAGAAGGAGGAGAATCTGCCACAGGCCTGCACAGAGTACTGACTGGTTTCACTTTCAACACCATGTTCTTCATTCTTAACTGGAATCAGATAGCATTAAGATCTCAGCCTTTGTTTTTTGGATCTTTTTTTATAACTTTCCTTGCTAAATTGGTGAACCCCTATTCTACAAGTATCTTCTTTCCAGTGAAGTGGTTTTAAAGTATATTTAGATCTGCTCCTTGTCTTGTCCAAAAGAGAGATAAAATTGTCTCTTAGTGTAAGGCATCTTCTCTTTCCTTTTTTCTTTATTTTGTTTTTGTTCATGTGTGTGCATGTTCTGGCTTTAGAATGTAAGTATTAGATCTGTATACAGCATCCTGGAACAGATCTCCTCTGTCTGATCACCAGAGTATATTCATTAGCCTTGCTCCTGACTGACCTTAGGTGCATCCAAAGATGGAAAAAGTGGGGGATTTTCTTCCCCAGGACATTAGGCTGAACTGCTCTTCACTGTGATAGAAAATATTTAACAGAGATACAATTCTGTTGTAGCAATACTAGAAGCCATATGTGACTTTTATTTCTCAATCCTCTTACTCAAGAAATTAAATAATTGCTACAAAAAGTTAAAGTGGTTAAAGAAACCTATTTTATATAGTAAAACTACTATAAATATATATTTATCAAAAGCAATGACCATGTGGTATGGTTTGCCAAGAGCTTTAGTATGTTGCTGATACATGATGTAAACCTGTTTTTTTTTTTTTTTACCAAGAGTTTTAGATGTAATTTGCATTATTATTATTATGGCACAGCACAGACTCTGGTGGTTTGATTTGCCAGATCTCAGCCCTAGAAGTGTCTGCTGGTTGTTCCCTCGTCTAAGTGGATTCTTCCATGAGGTGATCCTCTGTGTCAGCTTGCCCTCTGAGATGTGTAGCACATTTTGTTTTCCAGCTGAACCAGCAAGGCTTTGTGTTTTGAGCAAAGGAATGCCCTTAGCCATGGCACTAAAAGTTTTGCATGATGGTGCTTTTACCCTGGAATGTTTTCTTCAGCAAACTCTTTCCAGAAGCTTCATCTCTTCCTTTTAAATAGGAAAATAACTGCTTCTGAACATCCCATCTTTCACATAAAATCTTAAGCTGACTCACAAGTAACACAGAGAGGCTTCAGTGTTCTAACTGAGGTATCTATTTAAGTTCTGTTTTATCCTTCAATAAATAATCCAATATCCATTGGCTCCTGTGCTATACTGGAGAAAAATATATTCTTTGCACTTCCTACTCTTTTATAAAGTAGCTGTTGCTGGCATCACTTTGAGTATTTTGAACTTTCCATTATGACAGACTACTGAAGTTTTCAGTAGAGGTACCTGCAGAACAGATTGAGGCAGATTTGGGTGAATAAATTGTCTCGTGGGACACACATCTGGTAGAAGGTGCAATCTAATTTGCAGTGTTATTAAAGTGATACTAGGTGTGTCAGAAAACAGCACACAATATATCTAATTGGAGAAAAGCTATCCCTTTAATTTCTTTAATGCAATTGGTCTGTGCAGGTGCACAGGATGCTTCTGTGCATGTCATCCTCACAGAACTGATCTCTTGGTATGAAATATTGGGCTCCAAGTGGCCTAGAGCTGAAAAACCAAGTAAATCACTAGCTAAAAGAAGAAGTAATAGTTTGAAAACAGCATTTGTTCCTTCTAATCTGCACATTTGACCTTGAATATGCCTCTAAGTCAAGCGACATTCTTAAGAGGTGGTGGCAGGATGTAGGTTTATTTCTTATATGACATTCTCTAGTCTGCTCTGCACTGTGTTTCTGTGTGGTAAGCCAAACTTATTCTTGGAGTAAGACCATTTTAGTCAATGGATGCATTTGGCCCATTAACTTTAGCCAGCCATAAAGTCAAGGGCAAAAGGATATTCTTATGCAAAGCAGAATCACTGTAGGTGTGCTACTAATCACTGAGGATTAGGATGAAGATATTCCTGCCTTCAAAGAACCTTCACATGGCTTTTCAGCTTTATTTATTTTTAACAGCAAAATTACGAGGATTTAATTCTCCTATTTCTGAGGAGAAATCATAGTTTAATCTATTAACATGAAGTGGTGAAACTTCATTAGAAATGCAGTTGTTTCCTAAGTCCTTTGGTACTTCTGAGTGTGTGATTCCCAAGCAATGGTAGTTCCAATTACAGCATCATAAACTGTCTATGGGCAAAATGGCAGATATTGTATGTGAACTTTCCAGTAATACTGTTCAGGCTTGGAAATTCTTTTAAACCTTTATGTTTCAGAGTAAAATAAGTTCAAAATATCTATGTAGGACTGGACCCCATTCACCTTAATCTTGTAAGTAGATGACAGGGAGTCAGCAGGAGCACTTGGTGGAATATGATGACATCAATTATCCTCAGGGTCCTAAATTTAATTTTAAGTGGCATTTTAAAATTATTATTTTTATAATATGTAATGTTATATCTGAACAAAACTACTAATATCCTTCCAGTACTCTGATGACCCCATGACATGGGTAAATTAAAGGGATTTTCTCCTTCAAAATTAACACTTCTGATATTTTTTATTTTGTTTAGACTCAACATAATTTGATTTTTTTCCTGTAAATACCTTATAGTCTGTTTTTTATATATCTACATATATATATAAAAATAAATGAAAGCAAATTATTTCATTCATAAAGAAATGCAGCTCATCACTATATTTAATTACAATGTTCTGAAATGAAATACATAGCCAGTGGGAATAGGCCTATTGATTAAAAACTAGGGTAGCTTCTGTTTAGTCTGTTGGAGTCTCTTCCTTTTTTTTTCCCAATTACTGTGTGTTGCAGAGGTCAGTCTGATTTTTTATAAAATTAGGTTAAGAGACAGTATTTCTGCCACTGAATTGCACGTGATCCATTTCTTAAGAAAAGACACAGTAGAATAATTTAACTCTAAATTCAGAGCACTTTGCTGAGCCTGCCATTAAGAGTTTTTATTCCATGCTTCAGATTCCTTGTTGCAAACCCAAGGATGTCAGAAACAAAGAACAGAAGAAACTAATATTCATGTGAGTGTAAATTGTCTGGTTTGTGTGCTGTATTGGCCTTCCATTTGAGGGAAATTTGCTATGGAAATTAAAATGGATGCTTGGAGATCATAAAGAAGCAGGAGGAGCATCATGAGGACTTTATAGGAGCGGATGTCATCATCATATTTGAGAATTATATACCTTCTTGGGGATAGCATCTCTTACCTAACAGCTTGGTTGTGCTCTCTGAGCATCCCCAGCAGGGAGAAAAGTGGACTGAGAGTTGCTGAACTCCATTGGACATGGATTGCTGCAAGTTATCAGACAGGTGACTCCTTTGTGGCAACTGTTTTTGCTTTGTACTGCAGTCAGGTTTATACTTGTCTGATGAAATATGCTAACTAATAAAACACAAGAGTGTTGGTAGATTAATAAATAGTATAGTAAGATGTCCCAAGAAGATTTTACTTAATGTTGGTTCTCAATGATTTATAAATTGATAAGAAACAGAACTGGAAAGGACCTTGAAGGGTCATTCCCTCTGTTCTGAGCCTGGGTCAGTCCTACTTAAAGCACCCTGAGAAATGCTTTGTCAGGTCTGTTCTTAAAAACTGCTAGCTTGAGGGCTTAGTGGCCCATCCAGAGAATGTGCCTTCACACTTGGGAAAAAAAGCTTTCCCTGGGAGCTGAAATTTACTTGGTGCAATTTAAGCCCATTATTTTTGTCCTCTACAAAATGGGTAAGAAGAGCAGTTTATTTCCCTCATTTTTCATAGCAACTTTTGACATGAGAAAGCTGTTATCATGTCACCTCTTAGTCCCCTAGGATAAACAAACCTGGTTCTTTCTGGATTCTCCCAAGGGTCATGCTT
Organism: Haemorhous mexicanus; assembly: GCF_027477595.1. Lineage (NCBI taxonomy): Eukaryota > Metazoa > Chordata > Aves > Passeriformes > Fringillidae > Haemorhous > Haemorhous mexicanus. Next base: position 10,711,467 of record NC_082342.1, on the reverse strand, counting down.
GCCAGAATTCTGATTATTCAAGAAGTCTTTGGTGAAACTTCCACTGGCTTTGGGAACTGAGTTATATCTGCACTGTAAAAAGCTTATATTTGCAAAGCATCTCGATTTAAACCAGCCATTTTTATATAAATGTCATGTAATTCCTGTCCATGTCTAAATGTGTTTGCTTAAAAATTACAGTGGTACATCTTAGCCATGACCTTGTGTATCCACACTGGTGGGAGCACTCAGCCTTTGACTTGTGTGCTTTAGAAATGTGCATGGGACAGATGGGTATCTGGAATAAACACATGACAAAACATCTGCTGGTGAATAAAGATTCTTATAAGGACAGAAAATAAAGCTGAGAATGTGTTTACAAGTACTCAACCAGTGCTGCAGATATGGTAGTGCCCAGAGTTACTTGAAAACAAGGCCAAAAACAATTACAGCAAAAAAAAAAAGTGTCCCTATTCTCCTTGAGCAATTAAGAGAATTTAAATGTTTCTGCCATATGCAGAGCTGAATGAGGAATGAGTATGAAATAAGATCACTCATCTAGAAGACAAAATACTGATGACAGTGGTAGAACTTCTCTTTGGGTTATTTTGTCATTAATTTCATTCCTCTGCAGTACTGAGGTATTCATCTAAGCCAGCCAGTGTACAGTGCCTTTCTGAGTAGTAAATAAGAGCTTTTAGAGTTCAAATCACCTAATCATATTTAGATATCTATTTCTGCATGAAATGAATTGCTGCTGAACCACTTTTTTCCACTCCATTAAATTTAACTGAGTCTAGGTGACTAATTCAAATGAGTAGACTCTGCCTAAGTTGCCAACCCTTAATGGGATTTTCTTTAGATCTTATAGGATCTAGGGCAGAAAGTCCATGTTGTGGCCTCTTTAAAAGAAAGTGCTGAAAATATGATGAGCAGTCACTGGGAATTGAGTTGTGTGACTCCAGTGTTCAGCAGGTGGAAGATCTGACACTGGCATGACTCCAAGTCTGCTATGGGTGAAACACAGTTCAGGACAGGGGAATTGTGCTGTGTCTTTCCAAAGAGAAAGGGAGCAAGAGTCAGAAGCAAAGATGAATAAGAGAGACCTTCAAAGACACTTCAGGGGAGGACAGCAAAATAAAGGAGGGCTTAAGAAACAGCTTTGGTGGACACAGCAGGAGAGAAGCCAGATGTTTAGGAAAGACCATAAGAAAACTGCTCCTGTTTTACCAAGTTCCTCAGGCAGAGAAGTCATAAAGAAGAGTATGCAGGAATAAAGAGGAATAGGTAGGGATTTCCTCTGAAGCTCTACTGACTCCAGGGTATTGACAGCCACTGGAGAGGAAGAACTGGAACAGCGTTTCACATGAGGTACACACAGTGTTCTTTGTTCTTGTTAGGGAGGAATGGAAGACTCTTGAGTTTGTGCTTAAGTGACTGGAAGTGTGAGAGAAGAGATGGGAACTCTGTGCTAGAGATGGAGGACTAATAGATTCAAGCTCAGCTGAAAGTTTGGAAATTACCTGGATAGCTAGAAGAAAATTGAAGCTATCCTACAGAAGGGGAAACAGCCTACAATTATACTTTTGTCCTAAAGTCTGAGTTCCATAAATCATCCTCCCTCAGGAGCAGCTTTGGAGACTAGTGGTTGCTGGGAGCAGGCTCTAAGGTTTGACTCTTTCCATGTAACTTTTTTCCCCTCCTGCTTCTGTGGTGCTGTTTACCTGTATCTTTAGCCAGTTGCACTGTACTTTTTCTGGGCTCAAATATGTGGTCAGACATTATGAACTGAAGTCAAGGCCCTGGAGCCCATTCCTTCTTGCTATTATTCTCTGCAGATACAGCAAGTTTAAGAGCAATTGTAGATAGGTAATACTAGTAATCCAGGTAGGTAATTCTGACTCAAGAAAAGTGTTCTTGAACTCCTACAAATAACTATTTACCAACAAAAATGGAGTATCTACTTATCTACATCACTTTTTTTGTAATTACTAAAGTACAGCTTTATTCAAATCTTGTATGTGACCCTGAAGAAAAGTTTGTTCCAGTTCTTGTCATTCTGTTTTGATTGGTAACGGTATGATACAGAAATTTCTCTAAGTTTTGGATTGCTACCTTTCTCAACATAATAACTGTGTAATAATATATAATCTTCAGCAAAGTATGAAATCAAAGTACAGATAAACAGATTCATCAATGATAATCCCAGTCCAGGAAATCTTCACAGAGTAGGAGTTTGTGGTTGATAGCAAAACATGTTTCAAGCTGCAGAAACAGTTAAGTAATAGCCTGTGTCATGTCAGGATTGACTTACAGAGGGACTTTCCTGTCTGAGTCAAACACTGGGCAGAGATCAGTATCCAGAGCTACCCAGTACTGTGTTAACCTAACCCTGTCCTTGGCTCAGGAAATCTCTGAGTATTCTGTACAAAATGGACAAGTGAGACTGACAACAATCTGTCTAAAAATAAGCGAAGGTCAGTGGTGATGTCATTGTCATCGAGATCATCGAGGTTAAAATCCCTGCTCCAGACAAAGACAAGATTTGAACAGGGCTTTCCTACACTGCAGATATGTATTCCAGTAAAACTAATTGAGGAAAGAGAAATAAGGACTAATTCCTACTTTTCTTGGCAGAAAAAGTAGACGTGTAGAACATTCCTGAAAAGAAGCAGGGCAGGATGCTTATGTCCCTGCATGTTTTCAGGAATATTTCCTGCTTCGAAGTGCCTAAGAGCCTACTGCCAACATCTGCAAAGTTCAGGTTTTAGGTTGAATCTTCTTTCAGTTGCCTCTTAAATCTGGACTGACACCTGTTAGCTGGAAGCCCTTTGTTGTCCAGGCTTTTGTGACCAACATTGGCCTGTTGATGCTTATGGTGTATCTTCACAGATGCAGTCTGAGCTAAACAAGTCCCTGCCTTTCCCTGGCTCTGCCTTATTACTGACCCCTCAGTACAGCTGGGAGTGATGCTGAATCTCCTCAGGACCAAGTGAAATGCCCTGTTCTGACCTGGGTCAGAAGGGTGATGAAAACATGCCATGTATCAGCACATTTAGGTAACCAAGGAATGCACAGGGACTGCAGATGAGAACAGAGGTGGTGGAGGGGGTGGCCGATCTATAAATTCTCCTTGTCACTCATGTCCAAATGTCATGGGTGTCCAAATTTCACAAACCCACACTTTTAGGTGCAGGGTATTTTTATGTTGCTATGGGCAACATAAAAATTATTTTTGAAAAAAATTGGTGCAGATTAAGGTGCTTTTACTTAATGGTTTCATTTTCATACTTCCTTTCTTGACTCTTCTGGTGCACATATCTTTCCACAAATTTTCCTTTCCTTCATCTCCAACTCCAAATATTTCCAAACTAATTAAATCACCATAGTTCTATTTTATGTTTTAGTGATGTGAGGCAGAGCTGATTGAAGGATAGGTAGGCAAGGACAGCACAAAATTTCTCCATGTATCTATCCTGCTATCCCCTCTGTAGTAAGTTTCCCTTCAGATGTTTTACACAGTTCACTGATGCACATGGAAAATTATGTTGCTGTAGTTAATAACCTTATTTTTTTCTATTAAATTTATAACCCTTACTGGGAATTAAATGTGAATAAGTCACTTGATGTTTTTGCTCTGATTATAAAATCCATATGTTTCCTGAGGTCTCCAAGTCTTGCCATTTAATCTGACTATAGCGATAATCGGTTTTGGGTAAAATGGCTACCTGGTGAATAACCAAGAAATTTATTACTGCCTAAAACTATAGAGGACATTCTGGTTTCTGTGGAAAGCTTAGCATTTGCTGAGATAAAAAAGACATGTCCAGGTGCTTGTACTCAGTATTTTTCACACAATTAATTTGTGTATTTTCTTTTTCTTTTTTTTTTCCCCAACAAATTCTGACATTGTCGTTTACCATTAACACACCTGATTTAAGTGATATTTGAGGGCATTACATCCAGGTCTTTTGCAGAAATAATGACTGGAAAAACCAAGTGTCTTTCAGAATTGCTTCCTAAGTATCAGCAGTTTTCCAATGCTGACTATGATACCTATCCTTGTTTACTGGTGCATTCTTCTTTCATGTAATCAGTGGTGCAAAGTCCAGCTGGAGGTCAGTCCTTAGTGGTGTATTCCAGGGGTCAGTCCTGGTCCAATCCTGGTCCTCATGACCTGGATTCACGGGGGCAGAAGCTCTATCTGTTCTCAAAGCTGACGCTATTAATGCATTTTTCCTTGTTCCAGCAAACTTATTTGTGCTTCCAGATGCTCATAAGTTTATTTTCCAAGTTTAATCCCATTCTCGGAGTTAATTATTTCTATGTTCTCTTTGCTCTACTTAATTTGCAAAATGATTTCCTGAGACCATTAAAAATTGTGCAATATAAAAATTAAGGGTTTTCACATCCAAGATTTTGCCTAATGTATCCCATGGTTTTGGGTTCAGCAGAACATTCTTACAACCTGTAGACAAAACACAAACTGATGTTAGATGTGCTTGCAAAAGATGAGCTTGGATCTCTCAAACACAATGGAGCATCTTGGCTAAAGGTCAAGGTAGCTTCAGGATGTTTCTGTATGTGTGTTTGTTAACCAGGGTACAGCTCTGGGTAAACAGCTTATTCTTTAAGCTCCTGTCCTCGCGTGTTTCCAAGAGAAGAGTCATGTGAGGGCATTGGGGTTGGTGGACCAAAGGCTCAGTTAATTCTGGTGGAGCAGCCTCATGCCATCTTGTGTGCAATTTTTAAACTGCATGTCTGTTGTTGCTTTCATGCACAGCTCCAAAATGACTGGTGACTGCAGCTACTAATCCCAACTAATTCTTTTTACCTTCTGTTGTTAATTGATTACTCTAATGCAGGGAAAGTCTCTTAAGTCTAAAGCCCTGCTAAATGCTTGTATAATTTAAACAATGATGCTTTCCTTCCCTCCCTTTCTTCCCTGTCTGGTTAATTTGGAACAATTTTAGAACAGGACATTCTCTAGCTGATTTTCCTTCAAACCTGATTCATTTTGGAACTGATTGATTAACCTGATAAGCTCTATAGGCACTTTGTCTCAGCCTTCTGTTGGGAGAGAGGTGCCTTTGGGTTGCGTGGTGAAGAAAGCCTGTCACTACTTGGCTTTGGCAGGACTCTTATCAGCTACTGATGAAGGTGGTGTGCATTGAAGATCCTTGTCAAATGTGTTCTTAAAAATCTCTATCATAATTTCTGGCTCTTCTTGAGCTACCCTTATTTGGCCCAAATCCTTTTTATGTTGTACATACCCTTGACTTGTCTTGAATCTTGTCCACCTCTTGGCAAGTTTTGCTTTAGATGTCTTGTAGCTGTTTTTCATATCTCTGTTACGTGATTTAGCCAGCCAAGGCAAAAATATTTCCTCTTCTACCTCAAGCAGAGGCTGCTTTCATGTGTCATTTTCATAGTATTTGAGCACTCATTGAATTATTCTCCTTATTTACCACTAGTAGCATCATTGTGTGTGAATGGTGCTTATGGAATGTTATGATCAATGTTGATCAGTATGGATTCACTGAGTGAAGGACCAGGCCTGTGTTATTTTCCTAATAAAAAGTAGGAATTTGGAGCTGTTAAGGTGACAGTTCCTGTAGTTGCTTCTTACCCCAGCTGAGCTGTAGGGAGGGCAGAGGAAAAGAGAATTCACAGTAGTGAAAATAGGAAAAAAAAGGATGATAAAGCAAATTTGGCAGAATGTTTTCCCTCTGCAGAACTCCTCCAGTTCATCTGCTCTTTTGTCCTGTGTATTAGCATGCACAGTTTATAAGAGGCAAATCCAGCCACTTCTGTTTCAGAAATTCATCTGATTCATACTGTGACCTGCTATCCCTACTAACACCTGCTGAGCTGAGTGTTCACTACCTTTAACTAGGTTTTATATTATTATAAGTCAAATGGAGAAAGGTAGCACAAACTTTCAGTTCAGAAAGTGGTTTTTTCCTTTATGTCTTGCAGTTAGAAAGAGATCAAGTTATCATGCCAAGATCTGGCATCTACCCTTTATCAAGAAGGCTCTTTCTGCTAAAGGCCTCTGTCATGAACTGGCTGCCATAGGCAAGTTTACTTCTGTAAACATCTGAAAGTAGGATGGTGGTGGAGGTTGTTTGGCAATGTTAAACCAAGGAAACCAGATAGCAAATATCACACTGGCTGAACACCCCTGCCAACTGAAAAAGAGAGGAAGGAAAGCACATGAAAAAGGAAAGAGGGTATTTGTAATACCCAGTTTAGCAGAAATGCAGCAGTGCATTCTCCCTTCAATCTGTAATTCTGTGAGTCAGCCATGCTCTCACATTCGCTGTGAATGGAGTTTTAAATAAAGCAATTGCCTCACAAATCAGCAAGACTCCCAGGGCAAAATCCAGAGCAACTCTTTAAAAATATGTTTCAAAGTGATCAAAGATGCATGTGTCTTACATTGTTCACCAGGGAGGAGTCTTTCAATAGAAACCAGTTAATGCAGTCATGAACTTGAGCATCTTTCAGTAGCTGTCTAACATTTTGCTGAGATTATTGTCCCACGGAACCTCTTTCCAAGCAATTCCTTAACCAAGATCAGTAGCAGAAGAGCAGCCATTACATCTTCATCCTTCATCTGGTAAAGCAGCAGAACATTTACCAGTGTATACACAGCTGAGAAATGCAATTTGACTGGTACATTAAAGGTATTTGGTGATCTTTAGTCTTAGCATAACTGCTGCCCATCAGGGGTGCAGTAATGTGCTTCACAAAGCGCACAAGAGAAGACAAGGCCCTTAATGAGTTTTGGCTGAGCTGGGCACGTTCTGCACAGTGTTGTTCAAATTGTCTCAGGCTTCCTGCCAAGTAATGCAGAAGAAAATGCCTTAGAGTATGCTAGCTGTCTATCAGCCTCGCAGAAAGTTTTCTCAAAGACAGTCTTTGATTTGTGAGTCAACCACTATTAAGTTAGTGTCAAAGCCCTCTCTGGGGGCAACAAAATGGAGCACAGTATCTGCTCTTACTTCTAGCATCAAAATATTCATCTTGAACTTAAGGCTCTTGGTTATTTTTACTGTGCCTTGTCTCTGGAAGCCAGAAAGGATTTGTGGGGTGAGTTACATGGCTTAGTTTCTGAAATGATGGGAATAGAAGCTGGGGAAAGGACATGGGGAAGGATTGTGACCGTTTTGTAACTGACCTTATTTAAAGAAATAAGAGGGGCTCTGTCTTTATGAGGCAAGCCTCACACTGCAGGCTTCTAACTTGACTCACTTGCACATACTGGCACATTCCTCTCGTGTGAATGGTAAGCTGGCAGGGAAGTGCCATGACCTCCCTCTGGTTCTGCTAGTCTGTGTGCTACACGTGGCAGGTGGGACTGGCTGGAGCAGCTGGTGATGGCATTTTGGCTCTCTGTGGGGCCCAGGGACTTTGTGCTGTGCCTTTGAGAAGGGGACACTAATGTTTAGGGAAAATGCCAGGGAACCATTGCAAGAGCTGTCCAACACAGCCCCCACATAGGGGCTGAGTAGTCATGACAACTGTAGTTATCAAACATTAGCATGGGACAGCATTCAAAAACCATTTGCAGGCTTTAAATAACTTATCAAGCTGCAGGCTGGCAACTGTGGAGCTAGTACATGATAAAAATACACCTTCTGACTTTGAGGAACTGACAAAAAGGACACTGAGCCACAGGTGATCACTAAAGATTCAGCCTAATTGCAAAGGATATGCATAACAATGTTATATGCGGTAGCTGACTGCTCAGGAAATCCAGTTACTCTGCAGAGTAATCTGGGTCTCTGGGTAGTGTATCAATAAATACCTGCTTGAGATCTTCAGCAAGCCAAGCTAGAGACTAAGGATTTGTAATGATACCAGCAGGATATAGACTCTCAAAAAGGCCTTCACGCAGCAGCCTGATAAATTTATTGCCTGAATTTCCAAAAAGGATTTTAGAGCTTTGCCTCATTTGAGTTTTCATTGTTGGAAGAATTTAAGCATTCATATGGTTAGAAGTAATGGATTTGGAAATGAAGACAGAAATTGAATGCTGTGAATAAATTTGTAGGGCAAAAAGAAACAGAAAGCATACCTCTAGTGATGGAGAACTCCTTGGATATTGCTTCACATGCACTTGTCAGGAAGTTTATATCTCTTACCTCCATCACTTTTCTGACATGGTGTTCTTCATCTCTTACCTTTCCTCATTCAGCCCTGATTCATGTTCTCAGGCTTGTACCACTTTCCTTCCACTGCAGTTTTCCTTTGTTCTCCACGCTCCCTACAGTGCAAACACATGACGGAGTTACTGTGCTTGACAAATTACATGGCACCAGCTGTGCCACCACTGTGCATTCTTGGCTGATGGCAAATACAAAGGTAAACCTCTGCCACACGTGGGAGCACAGAACCAGGAGTTTCATCAGCACAGCTGGAATGAAGTCAGAAGTCTGGAGTCCTGGGTTACTGTGAGGCAGCCTCAGCTCACACAGTGCAGTGTGGAAGTCAGCTTAGCCAACATAAAGCTGTAGCTATAGCAGCCCACACATTATAAGAGCTGCTGAACTGGCTGTAGATATAATACTCCCTAAGGTGGTGGCCTCAGGTGGCACAGGTTTTGTAAGCATACTGGGGTAGAAGCCTCACCTCTCAGAGGGTGCTTCTTGTGCAGAAGTGTTGGGTATGATTGCAGAAATGTTTGTGTGTACTCGTGTTGCCATATGGTACCTATGTGCTGCAGAACTGGAGCTCCACACTCTTTAAAGCCTATGCCAGCATTGCACAGCCACCTTGGAGGGATGGGGCTCCTCAGTGGGCCAGCCTGGTCCCAGGAATGCTCAGCCTTGCCTGGCACTGCTCTGCAGAACGGAGATTGCCGACCGTGCAAACCAGCCCGGTGGAATGCTGCATTGATACATTTATATTGCTCCTGGAAACCGAGCTGGCTTGCTCAGGCCTGATTTTAATCTTTCACAGTACACTGCCTCCTATCAGTGGGGACATCCTCTCAGTATGTTTAGTCTCACTGTGAGACCCTCCCATTTTCAGCACGGGGGGATTTATTCACAAACTACGAATGCCACAGTGTCTGAGAGTTTTGGGATGAGATCTCTGTAATTCCATACCTCCTCTGACATACAGAGTAAGCCTACAGAGCCTACCTTAGGCTGCTGCAATCTAGCGCCCTATCCAAGGCTGTATGAAATTTGCTGTAAGTTTGCATCCTCTTCTTGAAGATTTCATTCTGGGCTCCCAGTGCAATAAGGAAGATAAACTCATGCATATCCAGTCTACTCTCTGTTTCAGTGGTTCACTTGGAAGGCAGCTCCTTCAAGAGTACTGGCAACAATATTTTTTCAGCTTTGGGTTTTTCTTAAAGAGGAAAAAAAAGAAAAACAAGACAAACAAGGCTAATCTTCTTTCAGGATTTTTCATTGTTGCCTCCCAGGGTGAGCAGGATGGCTCCAGGACTCTTGTTTTCTCCTTGTCTTGAAGTGATTAAGGTGGAGTGGCAGTGTGTTTCCAGAGGACTGGAGAAAGTTATGAAGATTGTGCTTGCAAGGGACTGCCAGTGTCACATTAAGGTGAGCCTGTGACACAATGAATGTCTCATGCACTGCATGGGACAGAGGGCCTTATTTTTACTTCAGTTAAATTTGCTAGCCCATTGAGAAAACTTGGTGTTTGTTTGTGAAATGGAGCTTCTGAATTGCTCCATGAAAATGCCCCCACACTACTGGGAATCCCATTTTCAGATGCAGTCATTCCCAGCCTCTCCCTGTATTTACTATTTCAAAGCTTTTTGAATTTAGCCTCAGGGTTTCACATCAGCATACACCCTAACTATGTTCACATAAGATTTTCAGTCCTTTCCTTTCCCCACCACTTGGGACTTCAAGAAATTTTAAATGTGCATTTGGTGTGCTTTCTGACCTTGACTTTTGAGCATTCAGGCCAAGCACTCAATCATTACCATTTAAGTTCCTACCCTTGACATACCATGAGTAATTGATCTCAACTCTCAATTATTATGTTAAGCTTATATGGATTTAGAAGGATGAGATCCTTCCTAATTAACCTCAAGTTTTTTGATAAGATCACACTCAAGATTGACACTGACAGCTCATAATTTATCTGAATTTTAAGGAAGCTCTTCATAAATTGCCAAACCAGGTCTTCAGTGTTATTACAGAAATAGATTTCAAAAGGCACTAAAAATGCTGCAAATGGGAAAGAGTTTTGTAAGCAACTCTAACAGGGGTGGAAGTTGTGTTACACCCACAAGGGGGAAGTTGTGTTACACCCACAAGGGACAATGTTTCAAAGAACCCAAAGGAAAAACCCAAATGGCAGGCTGTTTTTAATGGTAACTAACATGAGCTACATTTTATTGATCAGATAAATGATGAAAAGGTAACATAAGAGGCAAATCTGAGGTGGTAAAACTCGCAGAACCTGATTCTCAGGGGATGGGTTCCTAGTGGTTGGGTTCACTTGAACCTGAGCAGGTCTTTCATGAAAGCCTTGCTCTGGGGTGCATCTTGTAGTGTTTCTGATGGGAAGTCTGCTGCAGCCTAACACCCTAAATTCTGTTATGTCCATCCCACTGGGCAGCCTTCTCTCCAGCCTGCTGCTGTGCCTTTGTTTTTTTTAAACTTTAAGTCTTTCTGAGTGCCATCTTTTTTTCTAATGTGGTTCTGTAGCTTCCAGAGGATCAGCTGCTCAGGGTCAGTCCCCAGTTAGCATCATTCTATTAAGGCCAGTAAGGGTTGAATTAACACAAAGTCAATCAATCCTTGCTAATTCACACCAGCTAAGAGTTAGCTGTAAAAATGTAACAGTTTTTTAAGTGCATGTTTAAATGAATTGATCTTGTTACTGTTCTGAGTAACTATTTTACTAAAAGTATGAGGAGCTGTGGGCTGCCTGGCTGCTATACACCAACAGGATCATATTCCTGCATGACTCTGTACTTACATGGATTCCAAAACAGGAGAAAATGTTGTTAGCAATGTGACTGAAATAGATGATGCTGTATGACACTGCAAGGAATGCAGCATTTTGTATGGAATGGGATGAATGAGAACAGGCACTGAATAAATTAGGGGGAAATTTCAGCAGCTTATTATAGAAGAGCTGCAAGTACTGTCCTACAAACAGTAATGCTTTGTGAAGCAGGACATCAGTGTTCTGATAGGAGGAATTAATATAGACTCAGGTAAAATGGGAATTTTCACGTAGTCTCATTTTTATTTGAGATTGATTAGTCTGACCTTCACTATCTTTCTGAAGAGAGTGCAGTAAGTTTTGCTGGCTTTTTTCCCCTCTGGTCTCACTGAGATTAGAGCATGGATTGGCAGATAGACCAGCCTTGTGTGCTGCAGAAAATGCAGCAGAGAATATTAGCGCAGAAGCACTGGGAGAAGACATTTAAACCCTTCCACATCGATGTTGATAAGCAGAGCTGTTGATGGACAGCTGTTTGCAAAGTTATGGTCATATATTTGTAGACCTAAGGGAATCAGATACCAATGTCCTCATAACTGCTAGCCTGGTAATTAAATATGACAGTCTTATCATACAGTATTATCAGCATTTTGAAAGTATGTCTCAACGACAGAGATACAATAGTCCTCCACAGTTCAGCACCAGACAGCAAAACATGTTTAGCATGAAAGATAAAATTTGAGATTCCAAATATATAGGGTTGAGACCTCGATAATGGAAGGTAAAGTAATTTGAAAAATGTTATATTCAGAGTAAGATAAATGTGTTAGAACTGTTACAATGACCCTGCAAGAGACCCAGAAGGATAGGATAGAACTCTTACAGTGATGCCATTCCCTTTAAGGGTTGGTTGCTGTTCTCTGTAGTTTTACTGATTAGTATCTTTATCACTGAAGACTTCCACTGAAATTAATAGGATTAAATGTGTTGCCATATCTGACCCTTGAAATTTTTAGAACATCTACAACATTACCAGTTTCTGTCTGTGCAGGTCCATTTCATAGTCATATTTGAGAGCATCACTGCTCTTTCTCTCTTTCTTTCTTTCTTTCTTTCTTTCTTTCTTTCTCTCTCTCTCTCTCTCTCTCTCTCTCTTTCTCTCTTTCTCTCGTTCTCTCTTTCTCTCTTTCTCTCTTTTCTCTCTCTCTTTTCTCTCTCTCTTTTCTCTCTCTTTTCTCTCTCTCTTTCTTTTTTTTTTTTTTTTTAATTTTTTTTTTTTTAAGCCAGTTTTGGTTTTACCACTGCAGGGTCTCAGTCAAAGCAGTTTTGAAAACCAAATATGTCATGTAAGTGAACAAAAAATCAATTGCACACAAAATTCTGGGAAACCCATTCTCCAGGAAACATACATCTATATTTTATCTTCTTGACTTCAATTATCAGCTTAGCTTTGCCAATTTCTGCTAGAGACACTTTCCTGGCTCTTCAACTCATTCCTCATCAATCCTCCATGCTCTCTATTTTAAATGACTGTGGAGCTCCTCTCCCTCCTACTTTTCAGCTGATACTACCCACTTAAATTTTGACACCCATTGTCATCCTTAGTTTTACTCTGCTTATGAAGTGTTGCCACTGATTTTGACGGCAAAATACTGTGATTATTTCTTTATGTGTTGAATAGGTAACACTCTTTCCCATCAGAAGTAAGATAGCTTTAGTTGAGCAAAGATATTGTTGCCTCACTGATTAAACTGCTGTGATCAAAACCTGCATGTAAAAGCATATTCCTGTCCACATGTGAACAAGAGTTGGATTTCAGCAAATTCTTTTCCTCTTGAGCTGTGCTTTATGAATTTAATGTCATTTATTCATGTAGCAAAAGTGCCATTCTTCACCCAGTATTGAAGACAGATGTAGGAAAACCAGTGTCATTTACATCTTCCAGTTTATTTTACTGAACTGGCTCATCCGAGAACATAATTGTGACAATTGCAAGACAATAAAAGCCTAAATCCTTTTTGGAATAGGACCTCAAGGGGTGTAAAAAACCCACTGTGCCTCCCTTGTCTACAACAGACTTGCAAGGACTGGCATCTGCACATGTTCTGTTTTGTTGCTCATGTGGATGGTGAAATTCCTTGGGAGGAAAAAAACAAGTTACCAGTTGAACTGCACAAATATGCTGCTGGGCAAGAGCTGGGGACTGTGGTTAAGTTGGAAATATTTTAAAATGTCACTTCATTGTTTTTTTATTAAAAGGTCATCTGGCATCTTAAATAACGGGTGATTTCTTAAGGCAGTATGTGGAGATGAAACGGATACTGGACATGGAACGTGCACATCTAAGTGTTATCTTATTTCCCTGGGTGGACCCATTACAATATTTCTGAGATGAGTATTCTCCCTAGGTTTTTATCATCATTTGCTCAGCTTAATTAAGCTTTTTAAGGTCAATAAGTGGCTTTCTTGGCATGCTCAGGAAAGCCCTGATGGCAACCCTGTCAGAGTAGTAGATCTGCATCTTTTCAAGCCAGCAACCCAGGTATCTACAGTAGGTAGACAAAGGCTTCTCAGCTATTCAGAGGCTGATGGTGATCTTAAAAAGAGCCTGCCTGAACTACCTTCTTTCATTTTCTGTAATGAGTTTCTGATTTTAATTTAGCAGAAACATAAAATTCAGCTAACGGGCCGCATCTAAGGCCCTTGACACTGACACTTTCTTTATCTCCCTCAGTTTTGGAGTTGTTCATTTCCTCCTCAGAATTACAAGCCCTCCTTACAGAAGGGGTCTTGGAAAAGGCAATAAGTGTTATCAAAGATTTACCTGAAGAATAATATACTATACCGGCCTCAATTAGAGAACAGGCATGAGTCTAGTTCTCTTCACAAGAAGCATTTCTTCACCCCTTACTTATGAGCAGGGACAAAATTGCTGCTTCATCTCCCTCATGGAATCTGTGATATATAAGGCACCTCAAAGGAAATTTACATCAGCCTGTTATGACTTTATACCTCCCCCATCAAATAGTGGCCTTGAGCATGGAACAGAGACCTGAGGGAAATATGACAGAGAAGGAAGAGAGCCAAGCAATTAATAATATTTATAATACTTCCTACATGCAATAACCTATGATAAGGTTAGTTCCTTTTTTTTTTTCCTTCATTATTTCTCTGCATAAAAGTTTCTGCATGAAGTCAGTACAAGTGTGTGTATGAAAAAACATGTAAAAGACTTGTTTCAGGCTCTGTGTGTGTTTATGTGTGTGCTCTGATTTTGGTAGAAGTTTAGGTGTTTCTGGAGTATAGGATGACGTAGAATCAATTTCATTTATACTGTACACTAAAAATACCCAGGGAATCCTTGTGCTTAGTGATACCTAGGTCCTGCTTAGCTTAAAGTACACAACAGAAAACTTGAGTATTTTACTGGGACAAGATCAATTTGCTTAAATAAGCTCAAAGAATTGAAAGAGAGATGTAACAACTCTGAAATCTATGTATGACAAAAAGAACTGTGTGAAAAAATATTTTGCGTGTTCAGTGAGGTGTAATTTTCTCAGGTGTAATTAATGAGTTACCAGACCATCCCACACATATAACTTAAGGAAAGAGATGATAGAAAAAATAAGAGAGATCACAAGAGTGTATTGCTTTTGATGATATGAGTTAAGGAAGGTGGTACTCAGCATAGCAGGGCCAGAGGCAGGCTTAGAGGACAGAGCTGCTGATGGAAAAAGTCAACATGTCAAGTTACACTCCTAAGTGGAGCTGATTTTATGGTGGGCTTTTCACACAGGTGACATTACCTAGTTTTTAATTACTGCAGACAGAACGTCTTAACATAGATTCACTGGAGGACATATCAGTTGTCATTTTGTTGGTTCCAGTAAGTGCTCCGAGGTCCCAGTTGTTACTGTCTGTGAAACATGCTTTGTAAATCTTATCCTATGTGAATATCCTTGGCTATTGATTCTTCTGTGAACTTGGCAGTCTTGTCAATAAAGGGGAAAAAAAAAAAAAAAGCATTAAAGGAAAATCAGTGTCCTTGCCTTACGCAGTAACCTGAACAGTTCTTGGGAAAGAGTCCAGTACAGGCACAGTAGCATGGTTAATTAAAGCAGTAACATCATTAGTATACTAATTTGGGAGTGTGTGGATGTTGGGTCTGTGTATATCAGGGACACAGTGTAATTGTTGCCCTTCTGTTCTTGGTTTATAGTTTTCTGGAATTACATGTGAGCTGAGGTAAAAGTAGAATTGCTAAACCAGTCAACCAATACTGAATTAAAAGACATATAATTTTAGGGAAGGCTTTTTAGTGCCAGAAAGAGCACAATATTATCAGGTTATTTGGGCATTAGAAACCTGAGGAAGCTGTTCTGAGATGGCTAATGCATGGGTCTGGACTTCTGCCAAGGAGCCATGGGGATCCATAACAATGCAAAGGATTTTGAAAACTCCTTGTTCTCCTGGACCCATACACCCAGATTATTGTGTGGGGGTCAGGTTTCTCTCTAGTCTGACTCTGCACCCTGGTTTATTACTTTACACTATAACTCTAGCAGGGCAGTGCCACGCTCTTGTCTGTTGTAAACCAGGAATGTTTCAAAGAAAAAAAGGATTTTTATGTCCTGTCCCCCCCCCGCCTTCATTCAAATTTCATTAGTTAATTGGATGCACAAGGTACTGCACAGAGCCACAGAATGATGCTGAACTTCTCTTCCAGTCTCTGTCCTAATTTGTATGGAGCAAATTACTTCTACTTAGAGGTCACAGAAAAAAAAAAAAACCAACCATGAAATTCCTTTTTCAACACTATTAAAAACTGGAATAATGAAAATTTCAACACCTCTCCCACTACTAGTGTAAATAAAATATCATTCAGTGTGTCTCACACTAAGTACATTTAAGAGAAGGATTTGAACTGTAACATGCACATTAAATAGAAAGAGGCAGAATGTGCCCTCGTGCATACACTGACTGCTGAAAGACTCACAACCAAATAAGAGCAAATTTTAGCCCCTGATAAATCACAGCCCCTGTTAGAACTCAATACAATGCCTGCAAGAATTCAAAGCAGCTCACTCAGCAAATTGTTATCTTGTGTTTGGAAAGCAAACTGTCAAGACTGTAGGATCATGCTTGCAATCGGTGATTTAATATACGTTTTATCACACAGGACAATACTGTCATGGCTCATGCATAGAGAACATAAAAATAGCCATTGACACTGCAAACATACTGTGAGCTCAACTTACTGCTTCCAGAATATTATACGAATTAGGAGTTTACAGAAGGAAAAGAACTTTTCGATTTGTCTATGAAAACATTGGAAAAATACCAATTAAACCAAAATCCTAAGTGCACTGGCGCTTTACCTTTCAGAACTGAGACTGGCTTAGAAATTCTGCTGATCAGCAAATGAAGAAGAGCCCAGAGGCTCTTGGAGAGGCTGATCATATGCTGTCTGAAAGGCATAAAAATCACCAAGCCCAAATCATCTGTGCCAATGAAAATGGGTGCTTTTATTCAAACTTTCAGGTTTCTCAGAGATGTTATCTAGTCCCACACACCTTATGGGCTATCTTCAGAATCCTGGTCTTCTAAATCCTGATATCTTGCGTGTGGATACAAGGATATGGAAGGACTTCCCCAGCCTCTGTCAGATGTTAGCTCCTTCTTTTACCTCCGTCAAAAGTAAAAGCTGTGAACATTTTTCATATTCCACTCTTTTCAGAGAATCTCTGCTGCATAGAAATTCACGTTACTTCTCTCTCAGAGAAGAAGCTGTTACTGGTTATTACTTCTTACTAGTATGGAAACCTGATCAGGCAGCTCCGTAAGGAGAAAACGCATTTCCCAGCCGTTCTTTATTTATTTATTTTCCACTGTGAAGCCTCCAGCGCTTGGGACTGACACCTCCAGACATTAAAGTGTTCCTTGTGAAACTAAATAGCATCAAGCAAAAATTTTTCTCAAGGCGTTTTTCCCAGTCTCGTACTTGGGCTGTTCCCGGAGGTCGCCCGGCGTGTCCCCAGCGCAGAGCGGCGGCAGGACAGCAGAGGGAGGCAGCGCTCAAAGCAGGGGCAGGCTCGGGCTCTCCCGGGACACCACGGCCAGCAGCAGCCCTCCATCAGAAGCAATAATTGCCTTTCAGCCGCTCTGCTGGCCCCTGGAGGAGCCAAGGTGCTGGTCGGCGGCAGCAGCTCCCTCCCTGCCCGGCCCGGCCCGGCCCGGCCCCGAGCGGGCCCCGTCCCTGTCCCGCTGTCCTGGCCCGGTGCCTCTCGGGGTTTCTGTGCTCAGGATGACCCCGAGATGTGTTAGAGAGTCTCTTTTCCCAGCCCGGCGACCGAAGAAGGAGTCAGGATTCTTCTGTTCTGGTTCTCAAGGCTGTTTATTTTCTGTTATCTATAACATTCTTTCCCTGGCCTGCTGAGGTCCTTTCAGCAGGTCAGTCGGTGGCACACTGCCCGTCTTCAGGGTAGTGTTGTCTTTTTATACTTTTTATACTAAAAACTATGTGTACTTTATTTACAATTATTTTCCAATACCTATCACCTATGTTAGACAGTCCATTTCTACCCTGAATCAATCCAAAGGTGCCACCATCACCCAGAACATGGATGCTAGGAAGAAGGAGAAAGAAGGACAGGGCATGCCCACATTCCTCCATCTTGGGACCCCCCCCGCCCCGTGCCCTCTTTCTAAAAACTCCAAAATTCTACTTCTCACCCTGTGACAAACTAACTATCATTCTACTTAAACTTTCGTGGCTTGTAAATCCTCATATAAGGTTGGTAATTTTTTCCAAGGGTCAAAATCAAAGGCACAGGAGTCTTGGGCTGTATGCCAAGGTCTCTGAGACCCCTGGGCAGGGGCTTGAGCCCTGCAGGGCAGCCAGAGGGATGGCCTGGGTTCCGACATCCTGCGGGCTCCTTGGCCATTCCTCGCAGGCACTGACCTTGCTGGGTCACAGCAGCATCATGTACAGACTTTATTAAGGCATGCCCTTTAGTGAGAGTGTGTTTGGTGAGTATGTTGGGTCTGTAATTAAAATGCTAAAATGCAGTTCTGGGAGAAAGTTTAACAGATTATTATCTTTCCTGTGCAGAAGAAAGAGAGTGCTAGGACAGATCTGTTTAAAGTGACTGTGCAAATGACATTTTGATGTTCCATATTTATAGTGCTCTCCCCCAGCCACTTGCATATAAAGGGCTGGATTATACCAGCTTACCCCAGAAAGAGGTTGGAGAATGAACCTGAGTCACAACCATTCCCGAGGGCCACACAGCCTTCCCCCTACACAGAACCATATAAAATCTCTTAGGTTGTGAAAAGACCTCCAAGATCATCAAGTCCAACCTTTTCCCCTGCTTTCTATGGCTGGGATGCCACTTTGATCAGGATAATATCAAAGCCTTATTCTTGCATGCTGAGCTGTATCTCTGTGGTGGTGTGACTCCTAGCCCCTGCTTTCAAAATAAGCCAGAGAAGGATCAATAATGTCTCATCTGAAATTCAAGCTCCAGTTTTAACTCACCTGTCCCACCATGAGTTTCACGGGGGTACTTTGTTAGTGAGACCACCTCCTACTCCCTTCCACTGCAGTGCTTTACAATGTTTGGAGTAATACACTGCAGTGCTTCCACTGCAGTGCTTTACAATGTTTGGAGTAATACACTTCCGGGTTTGTCAGCAGAACTCATTTGAGTCTCCCTGCACAATTTGTTCTGGTTGGATTTTCCCTATTTATCTTCTCTATGGAGATTTTTCAGAAAACAAGTAAACAAACAAACAAAACAACAACAACACAACCCAAAAAAACCCAACAAAAACCAACAAAACCCAACAAAAACAGAACAAAGAACCCAAAACCAACATGGAAGAACTTAAGTTTTAATCCAAGCGCAATTACAGAGTTCCAGTCAGCTGACAATGGCAGAGTAATTGATGGTGCAAAATGTCCCATTGGCATTCTGAAGATGTTTTCTGTGGGCCTAAATATTTGTGTTTAATGAATTCAATGTACTTAGCTGAAGCTGAGTCAAAACCCATGGCAGGCTTAGACCTATACACCTTATGGGCATTGCAAGAAAGACAGTTGTAGGGGGATACAATATAAGAAAATAAAGGTAGTGTAGAAAGTAATCTTACCCCTTAAGGAGTTGCAGCTGAGCCAACTATTAGAGATTAGGAACAGGCTTGACTCTAACAAGCTGCAGCTGTAGCCAATAAGAAGAAGAGTGCTATAAAGAGTGGCTTGGTTGGTTAAGAGGGAACTGGAATCAGTTGGCTACTGTAAGATGAAGGAAGAGTAAGTGTTTAGAGGAGCTGCCTGCGAGAAACATCCAGGAGGTACAAAACTCTAACAGTATGGAACCTTTGCAATATAATGACAATAGAACCATTGTGATATAATAACAGTGATCAAAAAAAGCAGTTGAGTGGAAAGACAAATTTTTTTTTTTTATTACTTTGCCATGTGGATCTTCTGACAACATGGGCTTGTTGCATCAGCTTAACTAAAGCTGTGGAAGTTGGAAGAATCTTTGGTTTGCAGTACAAAGTCTAGTTAGGTTCAGGGTGGCAAGTCAGAGACCAAAAGACAAGATTTGATTTGCAAGAAGACTCCTTCAGGAAACAGCTCCAGAGGGAGTCTTTTAATGAAAGCTATTTTTTGCCCTGTTTCTCTTCCTTATTTGGAAAAAGGTATAAAGTTCCTCTTCCCTGAGCAAAAGTATAGTGCACCAATGTTCAGCCCCTGGCAAACTGGTTCCTGGCCAGAAACGCTGCAAAATGGATTTTGTTCCTTGAATGAACCTCCAGCATTTTAGATCTCTCTCCATACTCTCCTCTATCCCACCAGTGGCACAGGGTTCTTCTGGGTTGTTGGATTTCACCTCCTAAAAGATCTAGGGGAAAAAAAATGAGGTGAATGGTGCCCTTATCTACCTGTGCATTCATCATCATCACTAAGATGTTTGAAACGTTTTCTTACTGTTTCAGGTTTCGCACAGTTCATAGAAAGAATATTTTAAAATTTGAAGACTGCCTTGATTGAAAATTTTAAATACTTATTTAAATGAGACACTACATCTTCACTAATTTCACCAGGGAAACAATTTCTTCCACTATTTTTTTTCAAACAGAATGTATCTTCAGTAGCTGGAGAGAGAAATGTGGAAGATAAGCTACAAAATTGTCAGCAATAAGGCAGCAACTAGGTGTCAATAAGATACTCCAGTATTTAAATTTCTTAATCCTGTGGTTGCTGAATACTTGACAATATTAACAAGACCTCCACCTTCCTATGGCTCTGGCACACTTTTATTCAAACTTCAGAAAGTATATTTCTACTAGGAAAGTTTGCATGTGTTTCGACAGCAGAAAAAACCCAGCTGACCTCTGTTTAAAGATCAAATTGACTTACAGTTGGGAAAGGTTTAGTGTTCTAATCTCTTTTTTAATAATACCATTTCTATTGTTGAAATCTTATCTCTGTTTGGGATTTTTGTAGTGGAAATATTTATTTGATGATGTTGGTGAGGGCGTTGTTGGGAGGCAGTTGGGAATGTTGTTTTAGTGGGACTCCTGCTTTGGTTAACAGCATCTCAGTGGGGATGCTTGTCTTCACACAACTTCTGGGAACTCATTCAGCCCTGGATAATTATTCAATGGGATACATCTGGTTCTTCCAGAGTCAGCATTCCCACTGACTTCACTGGGACTGCTGCTGCAGGGCTCAGCCCCACAAGAGCTAAATAGAGAAAAGAGATGAAGCTGTTTTGCTGAGGCAGAGAACAATCATTGACAAAATAAATCCACTGGAGGAAGGAAAGGAAATATTACTGCAGCATTTTTTGACCTTTGGGAAACTACTCTAAGGTATTTTGCCACTGCAACTGGGAGAGAGCCTCAGGAAGAGTTAAGATACATGGGGCAAGTTGACTTCCTTGGGGTTTTTTGTCATTTTGTGGGGTTTTTTGTTTGTTTGTTTTTTGTTTTGTTTGTTTGCTTAGGTTGTTATCGATTTTGGTGGGTGTTTATTTGTGTAGTTTGCTTTTAATGTTTCTCATTTAAAAAAAAAGTAAATACAGTTCATGCTTCAGAATATCATTTCTCATTGGAAAGAGTGTTGTTGAATAGAACTGAGGCCATTGAAATAGGAATACTACAGGTATATTATACCAACACCAACCCATTCATTAAAGAAAACTGGTATTACAGGATACAGCAGGACTTTATGGAGGGTTTCAATAAGACTGATAATTTTGAAGATCACTACAGGGAAAAAAAGAAAAAAGATTTGTAGGACAAATAGTTCTGATGGATAAAGTGAGTGTCTGATAGTGCACATAGTTTGGGGAAAGGAAATACAGGTTGTTGAAACTAATTAGGGATAAAGTGAAAGGAACTGCAGGTCATATGTTAAAGAAGCTCATGAGGGAAGCAAATCCATGTGAAAACTCGTAGCAGCTCATGGCACTTGCTGGGGGAGGGGGAAAGACAGGGGGAGAAGGAAGAAAGATGAGTCTTGAGTGTGAGGAAAGCTGACAGTGGCCTAAAGCATACCAGGAAAAGCTGAAATCTAGTACTGGAGAGGGCTTTCTGAGAGAAATGGAGCTGCTGAAGGCAGCATGAGAGGGGAAGGAAGAAAATTGTAGAACAAACCAGGGGTGAGGCCAATGGAAGGAGCCAGGGGAAATGAGATAAAATGATAGAGGGATTTGGTAAAGAGAAATATTATCTGAAAAGTCAGAAAATGTGGGAGAGCTTTAAGGAGAGATAGTGCCCTTAATTTTCATCCTACAACCCTGCAGCAAGTATTATAAAGGGGACAACCCCAAAATCTTTATTAATTGGTGATCTCTATCATAATGGCCTCTTGGAGTTTTGGCAGACTCCAATTTAAAATAGCTCTGAGATACACTGACATTAAAAAAAAAAGGCAGTTTAGCTTCAAGGGGTCTTAAAACTGTCCTAGCTCAATGAGGAGCAACTCAGGGTCTAGAGCTCAGCTTTGTATTTCAGTTTCTCCAAGCAGCTCCCAGTTTTATAACCTGTTAATCCTCTTCCCTGAGCAATATCACCAAAGGCAATGCTGGATGCATGGGGACAGATGGGGGTGACTTGGTGCTTTTTTGGTGAATGTGTTGATGAGGGGGCTCATTACATGGACAGCTTAGTGGCAGGGATGGTTATCTGACCTAAGCAGGGCTTTGCCTCCTTAGTGTAGCTTTTCCTTCTGGCCTGACGATTTATGAACATGAATCTCTAGTCCTCTGCTATCTGTGGCTTCCTTGATTCTGTAGGTTCATAGGACAGGCTGTTTTCAGAGGCTCCCAGAAGTGTAATTCCCTCAAGAGAGTTAGATAAAAGACCTATTTCTCATAGTGATGCTTATTAGGAGGTTTTACACACCTCAGTGAGGAGGAAGGGAACCAAAGGTTGCAAGTGAAGTATATCTGGAGCTCAGCTGAAAGCAGATGTCAGCGTTGTACAAGTTTGAACCCAGGATACTGTGCTTCTCTTTGGCCAGCTGGCAACAGATGTGGGCCTGAATGACACTTTGGAAATGAAAAGGAAGCCTGCAATTAAAGTAATATCAGAAATCTGACTCAGAGAGCCTAAACAGGTAACTTTTCCTTACCCTGGTGACCAATTCAGGGAGATTTAGCAAATGAGTCAGCTAATGCTTTATGCAAGTTGATGAATTAAAAAGACAGAGAAGTAGAGCTGGAGGTCCTTGCCGGTGTAAATCACATAGCTGAGCTCAGTGAGACATGCCTAGTTGCACTGGTTGCAAAACTGACAACACTTCTGAAGAACACAAGAGATAACCACAACCGTGAGGTTTTTCTCTTGTTTATTGTTTTTATAGCATGTCCCTCCTGGCAGGGTATGGACAGAGAAGAGAACTGAAAAAGTAATTATTTAAGAATTATGTAAATGGCGGATGTTTCTTTTTCTGTTAATTTCTTCATGAATTTTCTGTGGAAGAGGTCAGTATTTTCTCAACTCTTACTTTAAATTATTTGTCAAATTCTTCCTGCAAATGCTTCACATTTTAACTCGTGTGCAAGGGGCATTGTGGAAGAGTTCTGAGCAGATGTGTGGGTATTTTAGGGTCTGTGAATTGTCTTCTTTTCTTCTCTCCCATTAACTTTACAGAGATTAGGTCACCAGCATGAATGATGGATGCACATCAAAAAAATTACGCTTTAATAGCCATGAGCTACACTTGCTTTTTGATTTCATAGAAACAGATCCAGTACCAGCTGGGAAATGTCAGGTTCTGAAAGGCAACATTTTTTCCAAGAGAAGTAGGCTCTGGAGGCTCTTGTCCCAGCTGAGTTCAGTGAAATGTTTATGAAGAAAGGCTGAGAATATTCTTGTCTCTCTAAGAAGGTGTTTCTTCATAACCAGCTTTCAGTGCTGGAACCTCCTTCACTGCAATCAGTGAGATCAATAGTCAATTCAAAGGTGAAGGAAAAAAAAGTGTCATTGCTAGTTTTCAATCTCACTTTATTATCTGAAATTGAGCCATTTCAGGCAGTCTGGGGCTGGTTTCCACCCACTAAAGTTACAGGTAACTCAAGCAGCTGACATGGATTTTCTACATGCTCCCAAACTGGGAGCATCTTTAAAAACCTGCATGCAGCTTGTTTACAGCACTCGTAGGAGGTCAGAGCCTGCCCTTTCAACAGAAACAGCTAAATCAAGAGGGTGTAATAAAAGCACTGAAGGCTCCTTTAAGCCAAAAGAGGATAGTTTGAAACTTATCAGCCCTTCTCCCACATGAGAATTGCTGTGTCTCACAATAACATTTACAGTTCTGTCTGTCTAGTTGTGTCAGCAGGGAAAACACCACTCAAGCAGGCGCTGGAACGTGTTCTGAGGTTGACCAGGAATAGAAACACAGACACTGGTGCCTCTGGAAAGTGCTGACCCAGTTTTTTTTTTCCACTGTAAAATTATCAGTCAAACATATAAATGCAAGAATTGTAACACCTTGATATGAATTCTTACAGCATTTACTGTCACAAGTTGGGGTGATGTCATGACACAAATGATGCATTTATCAGACCAGACTTTAACAAGTTAAGAATGAATTGTTCTGAAATGGAAATTTTGTATGTGCTGTTTATACACCAAGAGTATTAAAAAGAAGAAAAAAAATGGGCTGCCAAAGCACTGATGACATGCAGAATATTGAAATAAATAGCTGATGATTCAAAAAGTGCTGAGAGAGGAGTTTACTCAAGCAGAGCAGCATTGTGTGTTTGTGTCATTTTTTGTCACATTGGCTAGCACTGTTTCAGTCCCAACTATAGTGTATGTAGAACATCAAGGGCAGTTTATCTGCCATGCTGAGATGATATTAATTGAAAACACCAAGTTGGGTATGTTTAAGTGTGAAAAGAACAGCATGTTCACCCACCTGAAAGTTGTTCCTTTCTAAATTTCTGTCTTCAACAGGCCTCATTCCCAAGGTGCCTGATAACAGCCTAGCTGTGGTAATTATCTCTAAAATTAAGTGATTCATATAGGAAAAAAAATCTCCATATCATAATAAACCATTAAAACCTCCAAAATGCAAAACATGAAAATGTCAACATTTATATGAAATCTTCCACCCCAAAGTCTCAGACTTGCTCAGTCTAAACATCCTTTGTTTATATTTTTAGTTGCTATAAATACTGCAGGATTTCTTCTATGTATTTCAACAGATACTTAAAAATCACTGATTTTTACACATCCTCTGATGTGTATGTATTTTTATTCTCTTTCCAACACCAAAATTCCTGTACTTTGAAGGTTAATCGTTGCTGCTACTGAAAATTATTCAGTATGATCTCAGAACAGCTTGTCACAGGACGTGAACTAGAAACTCCCAGTTGGTGAAATAAGGATATAGTTGGGTGATATAGAGTTACATAAGCAGGAATTCTCCAAGGACATTTTGATGAAGTTTTTTATTGCTGTGAAAAGCTGCACAAGATTATTAATGATCACAAGTGGTCAGATTGTTTTGCCTGCTCAGAAATGGGATAAAAATAACACACCATTTTTATTTTAACAGTGTGCCAGTGTGAAAACACTCTTCGTGTTATAGTCCCATCCTTGCTGTGATAGATTACAAATCTATTGATCTATCAATTCTTCTACAAGCAAGTGAAGTGCAGTGTCCAGGGAACTGTGCATCCATTGCTCTGAGCTTGAGAAGCAGTCTATGACACTCTTGAATACTTCTAAAAGTAATAGATTTCTGAGGGCAAGCAACTGCAGTTCCCTGTGCTATATCCCACACACTAAAGAGTGTGTGATAATCAGAATCCCCCCAGAACAATGAGGGGAAGCTGGAAATGGGAATCACATTCTTGTTGGTGTAGTATTTTCCTAATCACGTGCTCTTAATGAAAATTATGGGGCAGGGTCACTGAAAATCAGATTAACCATATGGCGAGCACAGCGCTTGCTTCGTAATGCATGGGTTTGCTGAGGATTAGAAATCTATTAGAGAGCAGATTTGGAATTCCATTGAAGAAAGTAATGAACTGCATTTTGGTGCAGAGAAAGTAATCTCAGATAAGGAGAGAGCACAGTCAGTCTGACAGTGTGTTGAAGAGGTTCAAGAGGTGAAGTAAAAGTCACGCAAAGCCACTGAGAAGATACACCGAGGTGAAGTTCTTTTATTTATTTATTGTGCTGTAGGTTTCTTGAGGAGGAGTTCTGTAGATGAAGCGCATGCAAGAGCAGGTCTATTAAAGGCAGCTCTCAAAATACTGAACACATGGGGCTATAGAAGCACTTAGCTAAGAGGCAGATAAAAAAAGTCTCAAAAATTATTCAAATAAAAAATGAGAAGCTAGTGAATTATGCTGCTTCTAAATGTACAGTGAGCTATTGATAGATCAAAACTATATGTGAAATGAGTTTACAGTATACACAGAATCTATAAAATTAGATGGGGAGATATTTTATATCTCAAAAATCTGAAAGGAGATCAAGAAGCTATCCGTAATTTTAATTTTGCAAACCAGAATACAAACCCCAAAACCCTAGAATGAATTTCTGTATAGTGATAGGATGAACTGTAAACAAACTAGTGATTGTGGCTGGATTTTCTTATTTATTTGAATATGGTACTTCTGTTCCCAGTGAAACTGTAAAAAATGTTTTTTCAAAACAAAGAGTGGTACCACAGAAATAAGTATGCAAACAGTGTGTTGCTTCAATATCATTGCTAGGCTTCCTTGGATTCCAGACTTCACATGTCATAAGAATTTATTTTCTTTGCATAGCATGTATATTGGGCTTAAATTAGCTGTCAGCACAGGTAGATGCTTCACGAGTAGTGGATTTTTATCCTTTGCTTCTCTGTGCTAGGGGGAGCATTAGCTCCCCAACTCTATGATGTGATGGAGTGTAGTTTGATTTCTGCCTCTGCCCAGCTGTCAGCAGATAGAAAAGTGAGCCATTTCTGGGTGTTCCTTTGTTCCTATAGTGTCAGAGTTCATACTGCTTACAGAACGCTGAGAAAGTCAAAATATTTGAAGACATAATTTTCACCTTACAAGATACTCTTCCATTAGTAGACCTATAAAAAGAGGCTCTGCAGAGAGCAGGAGGATATCAGACTTCAGTCTGTACCTCAGAGACAGTTCTTAGCTCACAAGCTGTCTGACCTGGGGTCTTGGGGTCAATGTTTGGCTCTGATTTCTGTGTCACCTCACACAAATCATTAAATCACTGCATATGCTTGTTCTGCATTAATAGAATTCATCTGCAGCGTGGAATTTATCCACCCTGGAGGACACGTGGTAGGAAAGTATTTATTCTCAAGATACTGAGATCAGCCACCCACAGGTCTTTTTGCTTGATCTTTTCCCCCATCATTTCTTACAGGCAATTGCAGATAATTTTTTATCCACTCTCAGGCTTTTCTTCTGGTTTGGGATAGATTTTTTTCTTTTGGAGGCTGTGTGTAGATCTGGTTTGCTTCTTGTTCTTTTTAATTTGTACATTAATGCATTTTTTTAATTTCTCTCCCTTTCACTATTATTTCCTTCAATGTATTTTCTAAGTGCATGATCTGCCCAAATAAGCTGCAGGTTAGAACCACTTTTGGTGCTCACCTTGCAGCACTTTTGTCTATACACTGCAGAGTTACGATGAATTCTGCTTCTCCATGCTTGTCTCCTCCTGCTGCAAAATATTTTCTATTTCCATTCCACCATCTTCCTGACCAAACAGTTTTCCTCTTCCAGCTGAAATTCCATGTTTATAATCCCAGTCACATTTTTTCCAGCTTGCATCCTGTTTCAATACCTTCCACACCTTTATTCTTGACTTCTCTGTGCAAGTTTCAGCAATTTATTCCAGTGGAAACTGTACAAACCTTCCCCCTGAAAAGACCATTTGAGCTTCCCATCTCCTCCCAGATTGCTTTGCAGTCTTTTTAAAGATTGTTGTTTCTTCTCCCATGATTCAGGTGGAAGTTCCTGAGTCATGCTCCTTCCCTAATCATCTCCATCTGCCTCAGTGCCATTCTGTTTTGTCTTCAGTTTGTATCTGTTTTCCCTCCTTTCCTTCCTTTCTCCTCTGATGCTCCAGCTTTTCGCTTCACACTACAGCCATGCTTCAGTCTTTCTCAATACAAATTTCATACCCTTCGCTTCAATGTGCCTTTATGTGCTCTCCTTTGTCTTTCTCCTTTTTATTTATGTGTAATTGAAGGTGCAATTTAGAATTTTAAAGGTCTATGTTTCTGTTATATCCTTACTTTTCTTCCCCTTTTGCTTCATCAGACATTTCCCACTGAAGCCATTAAAACCTTTTTTCTCAGAAATAGCCAGGACTGTTATTCAGAGCTTATTCTTCTTGACCCATCACTAACACTCATATCAACTATCAAACATATCAAACCTTTCTCATGATGGCCCTCATTCTTGGACAATGGTCCCAATAAATACCTGCAAATTGTCGTGGTTATTGTTTTATCATGTTTCAAATCTTCTTTAAAATTCTTGTCAATGAAGGCATTGGTGATGCAACTCTTCTCTGCCATTCTCACCAGCACCGCTTCAGTTTTGCATATGTAGATCCATGTTAACTCTTAATGCTACTCATATTGCTCTTGTGAGAGTGCCTGTCTTTTACTCTGGATCTGTGTATCCTGTGGCTCACTCACGTCTTGCTCCTCTAAGTTCTACAGCAATTGTAATAACTTAAAGAGTAGACAGAATCCTATTGACATTCAGCACTGTAATCAGCACCTTCAAAAATGCTTATAAATAGTACAGGGAAATTATTGACAGGAAGGTCACATGTTTCCTAGGTTGCTTAAATAACAGAAAACAAAATTAAATTCCTCTTAATGAGCATGGCTTGAGACTGATTTTCATGGATTAAAACAGATTAACCCACTAAACATAGCTTCAGATCCTGATTCAGTTTTTTTATTTTCCCAAAGCTAAAAGGTGTTTAAGTTGTTCTTCTATTGATTCAGTCTTTTTTGTTTTTGTTTTTGTCTTTGGACAAAAAACAAAACAAGACCAAGGATATAAATGAAAAGAATTGGCAAAGAAAGGGTTATAGGATAGGTTGCAGACATCTGCTCTGAGTGTTCACTGAGAAGGATAATCAGATGTGGTGAGCTGACTAATACAGATGTGGGCTGAGTTGTTAAAAACCATGAAGTCTTTCAGAAGAGGATTCCTAAGAGACGAGGATGGAAATGTGGTTTTCCCTGGTGTGTGGCCAAAATTTTAGTGGGAGTATTGGGTTATTACAAGCTGTTATTTATGTATGGCAAAGGAACAATCAAGACCTTCCTTATGCTTACATTTTTCTGCTGTCCTGTAAAGGCAATACCATTTGTAAATCTCTCAAAAGATAGTTAAGCTTTGCATGTATTTGCATCATCCTCTCCTGCCTTGCTTTGAAGGGCTTCAGTCTTCAATTAGGTCATGGTTGCATCATTAAGAAACAGGGGTTTTTCTGTCAGGCTCAGTAAAACCTTTACCAAAACAGTGTTCTTTGACTGTATTTCGTATTCAGCTTCTCACCTTAGCCTTCCTGACTACACATTTGCCTTGTGTACTCTCTATTTCTTATGCAGTGACCTCCAGTTCTTTTTAGTGGCTGTCATGTCAACAAAAGCTCTTAATTTCCTAGCTCTCAACCACTTTGTACTTCTCAACTAGGCAGTCTCACTAACGTGAGTGCCAAACTTAATAATCATCTCTACTTCTAATTGGCAAAACCTTGACCCAATACAAGTGTTTTCAAAGGCCTTTAATGTCATTGAGTCGAGGTGTTAACACTGTCAAGTCCACCACTAAAATGTCTCCTTAAGTGCCACATCTGCATGTCTTCTAAATGCTTCCAGTGTTGGTGACTCCCCCACTTCCCTGGGCAGTCTGCATCAATGCTTGACAATGTTTCCATTAAGAAATTTTCTCTAATTTCTGATTAACCTGATCTAAATCCCCCCTAAAATAACTTGAGGCCATTTCCTTTTGTCCAGTTCTTGTTACCTGGGAGAAGGGACCAACCCCCACCTGGCTGCACTCTCCTTTCAGGCAGTTGTAGAGTGAGACAGTGTTTCCTCCAGATCAAACACACCCAGATCCCTCAGCTATTCCTCATCACACTTGTGCTCCAGACCCTTGCCCAGCTCCATTGCCCCTTTCTGGACACACTCCAGCCCCTCAATGTCCTTCTTGCAGTGAGGGGCCCAAAACCAAACAGAGGATTGAGGTGTGCCCTCAGCAGTGCCCAGCACAGGGTACAGTCACTGCCCTGGTCCTGCTGCCACACCACTGCTGATCCAGGCCAGGGGCCATTGGCCACCTGGGCACAGCTGGCTCATGTTCAGCTGCTGTAATCAGCACCCCCAGGTCTTTTTCCACCAAGAATCTTTCCAGCCACACTGTCCCCAGCCTGTAGCACTGCCTGGGGTTGTTGTAACCCAAGTGCAAGACCAGGCACTTGGCCTTGTTGAACCTCAGACCGCTGGCCCCAGCTCATAGATCCAGCCTGCCAGGATGCCTCTGTAGTGCCTGGCGGCCTTTGAGCAGATCAACACCCCAGCCCAAATTTGTTTCATCTGCAAATAGACTGAGGGTGCACTTGATCCCACCGTTCAGATCATCAATAAAGATGTTAAATAGAATTGGCCCAAATACTGAGGAGCACCTCTAGTGACTGGCCACCAGCTGATTAAACTCACCACCATTCTCTGGGCCCAGCCATCCAGCTATTTTTTTAATTGAGGAATTTAATCTCTTGTGTCTCCTTATTACCATCTATTTGTATTTTCAGTTTATATTTTTGCTTTGCAAGTTACAGAAGAACACAATTTAAGGGATGGCTGGAGGGTTTGCAAGGTTATTTCCAGCTTTCTTCTTTATGGCTATTATAGTGTATCGATTATCAGAATTTAATGGTGGATGGAGTTTCAGGAAATTAAAAATTTCTTTGTGGTCTCTGATCTCAGTGCAACTGTAAGATTAGGGGGATATTGTCCGTGTAACAAGGGAAAATTAAAGAGAAATTCTACCTTGAAAGGTTTCCACTGTCAAATCTCCCAAGACTTATTTTCCTTGTGTTTTGCCAGTCAAGTAAACAAGTTTTCCCTTCCTCAATTTTTTTTTTTTTAAGTTTGAGAGAATCAGAAATAGAAAGAACTTGAAGTTAACCTCACCCAGAGGGCTGAAGTACCCTTTCCTGACCTTTCACATCCATCTGGTTTTGCTTTAAGGAGGGGAACAGGCAGATGATCTTTTTTTGTAGGAAAGGACTGACACATTTGCACCCTTCCAGGTGCACTCCTCTGGTGGCCTGCGGTTTGCACACACTCTTTGTGCCCTCAGTATAGGGAAGGTGGAGCTTTCAGGATGCTTTGCTGCCAGCCAGCACTTTCTGGTGAAGACTTGGCTTTTTCCATGCATCCTTCAAAAATACAGGATTTGGGCTAAATGGCAAAAGGATAATCACAATTGCTAAGGAGTTACTAAAAGCCCCCTTGAATTTCTATAATACCTTTTCTGCAGAGAAGGCTGTGACTCAAAAGTTATGGTATTTCTTGGTGTGGAATTTTTGAAATCTGGTGGGTCATATAATCAAAAAGTGGTGCAAATGTCGAGACTTGACAGGAGGAAGGATGCCATTTCCATGCACAGCAACTTGCTACTAAGAAGGGACTCTCTTGGGATTTCACACTTCTTCATACACTGAAAATGGACTTTAGTCCCTAATATCCATCTTTGGGTCTCCATCTCTAATGATCGGTCCCTTCAGGCAATATTTAATTGAGTAGTACAGTAATTTTCTGATCAAGATATAAATTTATTACAGACTAGATCGTGACTGACAAACTCATTTCACCTATGACCTAACTGAACATGAACTCGAGTCTTCTCAGGTAGAAAAATGATAAAATTGTTTTCAACTCATTGCCAGGGGATTTAGAGTGCACATTTTTAGTGGTTTAACCTGGGATTAAAACCTAAAAGCACTTAGTAGAAGAGTTGGCCAAACCCAAGATAGATAAGGCATAATTTTTTTCCAAAGTAGGATCACCTCACAGAATGTTAGTGTTACCAGAATAGTGCTTTTAGTGACAAAGACAAAATCCCTAGTTTTTACTTTAGCATTGAAATACGTGGATATAATATTTCTCAGAAACATGTCTATATGTTATGTTCTTGGCTATACACTAAAAGTGAAAAAGCTAAAATAAATATTACAGCTTTCACAATGTGTGTTTTTGTATGTTTTTGCAAGTGATGATAGATATAACACAGTTTTAAAAGATACTTTTTGTAAAACGGCATGCAGACTAATGCAGAAGTTGGTCGGCATCTTTTTTTAAAATAAATCCCTAAAAATTTACCACAGCCATAAGGAAAGGGAATGGCTTTCTCAGGCACTTCAATATGCTGAAATTAAAAAAAGAAAAAATTAAGTTTATTCTGTACAGTTAATAACTTTTAATAATCATCAAAATTTTCTCTTTCATAAAAGAAATTAAGGACTTTCTAGCTTTAAGGCTGGGTGAACAAAGACCTTTCAAGAACATTTTCCTGTGGTTCTGTAAATAGATATTCTCATTGATCACTGTTTGCTTTACATTTTTTCACTTCATATTTAAAATTGACATATATTTGAATACTTACTATTATATGGTCAGTGGAGCTATTCATTTAATAGGTCAAATAATCATTATATTTCACTAGGATGCTGGGGTTTAATTCATTTAACATTTTAATCTTCCATCAGTTTTTCCTTTAAGAGGATTTCAGTGCATATACAGGATTTGTATAAATCTGTGGAGTAAATTTATTCTTTTAACAGTTTTATTCTTTCATCAGAAATTCATTTAAATGGATTCTCCTATATATCACATTCATTGCCAGTGTGGCTTTAGGTCAGGCTGTAATTGATGCAAAAGCAATGAGGTATTAAAAGAGAAAGGAAATATCTGAAATTGGAAAGGGTTCAAAAAGTGTGCCATTGTAAGGCCATGACATTCTTCAGATATGATGGGGGAGGGGGATGAACCACTCATAAACCATTTTTGTCCAAAGCCTGGAATAGCTGCTGATTTCAGGTTCTGCTAAAGCCAGAATCTGTGCTAAGAGGGCCAAGTCTGAAGGGGCACATCAACACAAGAATCCCATACCAAGGTGTAAATATGGTCCCCTCTATTTGAGACAATTCTAGAAATATCAAACCAGAAAAATCTGGGAGGAATGCTTTCTTCTTCTTCAGTTTGTTCATGCAAAGCTTCTGGCATATTCAGGATTTTGTGGTGTTGCTTTTTTTGTTTGGGGTTTTGCTTGTTTAGTTTGTTAAAGGAGGCTGCTCTGTTGGTATGGCATGCACAGAGCAGTGAGTGGAATATGTTCCTTTTCCTAAGTTCTGAGGAAGGCTGGTAATGGCCAAGCTTAGGAGAAGAGAAAGAAGGTAAAATTAGCAGCTAGTAGGGGTTTTTATGTGCACAGCACAAACAGAAGAGAAGAGCATTTATGGGGAAAAGGAGAATGGTGTAGATAATGTAAATATGCTAAGATTTCCTACACATAGAAAAAAAGTAGCAAAAAAAAATTTCTAAATTTCCACATGTCACTTACCACCATTTAATACATGCAGCATAAGGACAGACTCTTAAAAATATCAACCAAAGCTAATTAATGACTTAGCTGGGTTGTTACACAGCAAGAACTGCAGGCTGTGGGTTCATACCTCTGTCCAGATCCAGCCCCACAGCTGTCTGTGGGTGACCCTGCTGACAAAAGCTCCTTGGCTGTGTGTGTCTGGAAGTCACAGTCAGCCCAAAATACACCTGGCTGTGTGATACCTCCATTGGTATTTGCTGCAGGAGCTGATGGAACTTCCCAATATACATAAGGTAGTCTGTGGACCTCTGATAGTGCTGGTGCACTCAGACAGCCAACTTGCATAACCTTGAAGTAAATAGAAGAAAACAGTGATTTAATGCTGACAATAGACAAGAAAAAATTGTAAAATAGCTGACAAAAATTTCAGAATTTCTGAGGAATATGCTAGAGGGATAGAAACTGTAATATTTGTGTGTGTGTAAGGAAGACTACATATCTTTATTCAATTAAATAATATCAGTAACATTAATGGGAAAAAATTGCCTAGAAAATAAATTTATGGTAACATCACTATTTTTTAAAAGAAAAACAAAAACCTGAATCATTTCTTTTGCATCCAAGAAACGTACAGTATTTCTTGGTCAATTTAAAAAATTGTTCTTTTGCTAGAATTGCCAATAGTTGGAAGGAAGTTTGGAATAGAAGGATCATTTCAGCACTCATGAGGAATGGTTGATTAGATCAATGAAGAAAGATATAATGAAGGGTCTGTTGAACATGTGCTGTGCTTCTGATTTTAATTCAGCAAATAAGCTATAAAAAACAATTATTTACATGTAAAACTAAAATCTCAGAAATTACAATAATTACACATAATTTTCTTAGTTTTCACATAGACCTTTTAGATGGTATCATGTAATTATTTCTTTTGTAATAACTTTTTCATCTCAAACATGTATTAGGGACCCAGATTATGGCTGAGAGTAAACTCATTTAGACTCATGGTTAAAAGTACAGTAAAGAGAAGTTTCAGTATTAGGAGAGGCACAATGCCTAAGTCTCCAGCAGCAGTGGGGGTGCAAAAGGGTTGGCACAAGGAGCAATAGCCTGCAGAACATTTTCTCAACTGACAGTTTTTTCATCTGGGTGATGGCTTTTGAGTGTGGGCTGAGTCCAGCCCATCCTGGTGGCTGGGGTTAAGATCAGGAGAGAGACAGTTTGCACTTCCTTCACTCAACTTGATAATTGGTTTTTCATTTTCCTCTCTATGAGAGCTCTGTATTTATAGGATATCCTTCCATCACACTTGAAGTTGCACCCTTAGAGTGGTGTGATGGCTTTGTAGGCTAGGGATCTGGTGCCTTCAGCTTGCTGCAGTCAATTTACTTTTGACAACCAAGAAATTTGATTTTTATAATGAGGTGTAAATCACAGGAAAGGGTTGTCTATAATGGACTTAGTAGAGTTAGGAGCAAGAGTACAGCAGTTCATATCAAGAGGATTTTAAAATAGCTGCACAGTAAAGGACATAATCTTCATGGAGAAGGAGAATTCGAAGAAATTTGGGACAGCCAGTTAATAGTTACACAGCTTGGAGGTTCAAAAGCTGTTGTTGACTTGTTATGGTCCATTGTGGCTCTGGTGTGGTACTTGGTTTGATATATAAGAATACCAGGAGCCAGGAGGCTGGCTGGGAACAGAAAGATGGGGTGAAGTGCAGCCTGCCTGAAACAGCTGCAGTGTCTCACTGATGAGTACACTGAGCTGCATGTTTATTAAATTGAATTATACCTTTAAATTAATTCAATTGAATGTGAGACGAATGAATTATAGATCATTCTTGGTGAGGCTGTAAATATGGCCTGATAGAACCCAGCTCCACAAATAAGAAAAGCCTACAATAATGTATTTGTATGTTTACATATCACTCCCCTGTGGTGGCTTAGCAAGCAGAAAGAAGTCTAAAACCACAGGGGGAAGGTTTAAATAGGATGATGCAGACATTAGTTAATGATTAACCATAATTTCACAAAGGTGGAGGGTAAGCTGTTCATTTTGCAGAATCTCACAAATGTGTTTTGAATGATTAACTAAATTTGCTTGGCAAAAGTTTAATTAAGGCTGCCACTGATTAACGGCAATTATTTAACCCGGTGCATAGGCTGGCTACTCACACTATGTGGAGAGCACACAGTGTGAGTGTGGAGAGCAGTAATGATAGGAAGGTGTTCAGGGGTTCTTGGGACTGTCTGTGCTAGCTTCCCCACCTGCAAAGAGCAGAGGGAATCAGACAACATCCCACAGCTCTCCTGAAAGGCCCCACATAGCCCCGGCAAAGTCTCCCTAAAGGAATGCACAGACACAGTATCCATAGACAGCCAGCCCTGTGGGCCAGTGTACCAGGGAGCAGGGTCAGTGCCCTGTGATCCCTGGTGAAAGGATGGATGCTGTTCTCAACACTCTTGACATTCCTACAAAGCTGCAAAACCAGACTGGGACTTGTGTCTGTAAGGAAATTCCAGGCAGGGAAAGAATGGGGCTCCCTTGTTTTCTCCTTTGCTCCTCCTTCATCCAACAACCCACCCTCCCCTTCCTTCTTGGTGCTCTTCTTCTTTGTGAGAATGAATATAATCTGGCTGGTTACACCAATATTTTCAAATGCTGCTTATTTAGTACTATTTAATGATGTCTGTTTCACATATTTATTTTTTTTTTCCTTTTCAGAAGGAAAAAAAAAAAGAATAGTGCTCTTAATAATAACTTATGACTAAGCTGATTAGGAAGCAA
The DNA here is from genome assembly GCF_027477595.1 of Haemorhous mexicanus. Lineage (NCBI taxonomy): Eukaryota > Metazoa > Chordata > Aves > Passeriformes > Fringillidae > Haemorhous > Haemorhous mexicanus. Next base: position 10,675,633 of record NC_082342.1, on the reverse strand, counting down.
GTATTTCCTTGAAAGCATTTTGAGAGGAAGCACAAATTCTCTTCACAGGTTTATCACAACCTTCTTACTTGTATTTTTACTCAATTGTTAAGCATTCTCTCAGCTTTTCATGACAGAGATCCTGGTTTCACAGTGAGGTTCTGTTGCCTGTGTCTCAAGCCCCAGGGAGGAGGTGTTGGTTGTCAGATAATGGCAGACCAGGTGAATCTCTGTGATAACTACTGGATGCAGCTCTGCCTTCTAAACAGCTCCATGAAAGTTACTATAAAATTAGGAAATATGTTTCCCTTGGATGGTTGACACAGCAACATACAAGTCAAACATTGTTTATCATTGGTGTTCTTTATAATTAAGAAGACCTGTGCAATCTGGGCAGGATTTCAGCGCCTTCCCAAGCCTTGACAAAGATATAAATCCTCCTGTAACTGAGAGGTCTGCTGCTTTTATACCCAAATCATGCAGTTTTCTGGTGTTCCATCCATTTGCTCCACAACTTGCTGTGAATACTTATTATTTTGGAGACACTGAGTATTTCATTTATATCTCTCCTATACTGTGATGTTTGCAGCGTCAAAGTGTTATTCAAGCAGTAACTTCACACATTTCAGGAGTTCCAACATTATTTCATTAGCAGTTTATATGAATGCTCAGTTCCAAAATATCTGTTACCTTGTTTACAATGATTTTCAAGCTCGCACACAAATTTACTAAAAGGTGAACTCATGTTACTGTTCCATTAAGAAAGCCATATGCCTTGCTCTATATTTGCACATAAGACCTAAACTTAATATCTACTATACCAAATATGGTATTTCTATTTTTCTATCAGCAAACTATAAATCTAGCTAATTTTTAGCCTGCTTGCTTCCTGTTTGTATATCTCATTACTGTATATCACTACTGCCTACAGCAGTACAATAAAAAACATATAGTCAAGAAGTATCATAGCCACAAAAAGTTAAAAAACCCTGAAAATACTGGAAATCATGAATTATCTTTGGGTCAGGTTATTAAGGGTGTTCCTATTAATCTACTTCCTTGCTTTGTTTGTCCTTTGAATACTCATAAATAATTAGCTTAACTCCTTCTATCAGTGTCTAAAATAAAGGACTAATGATGTCAGGACAGCTTGCTTTGACATTTATGAAATATGCTATGATCTACCTGTAACTGATTGTAGGGGTAGCTGGAAGAGCATATTTTTAGATTGTTTCATTTTCTGTTATCAGAAAATCTGTCAGCCTTAGCTGGAAGGCTTAAGCTGTTCCCCTACTTCAAGGAGGCCTCTATGTGTCATGCCCTTGGGAAGCATCTGTTGTTTAATTTTGTGAACCGATGTTCAGGTTAAACTGCAGAAGATTAGCCAGGCCCTCCTCCTTTTTCTGTTGCACCTGCTGTTCTCCAGAGCCCCCCAGGGCACAGAGGGGGCTGAATGCTGTCCCTGGGGATCAGGGTTGTGCAGGAGGCAGACCCTGGGGGCTTCTTTGAGGTTCCCAAGGAAAGCATAGGGAGCAAGGAGTGGGGGGAGGATGTTGCCTGCAGGTCCTTCCATTCCTCGACCTTCTCAAGCTCAAGGTAACACATTCTCCTGCCTCTTGAGGCACCAGCTTTGAAGTGAGCTTTCCTTCCCTCCCAGAGGCAGTTTAGACCCTGTCCCTGCTTCTCCTCCATGATCCCTTGCATTCCTGTCTTTATTGATAACATCATACCAGGGATCCAAAGAGGCAAAGTTAAGACCACATGAATGCCTTATATTCAGGTGTTATTTTTTCAAGAGCTTTCTGAAACTTCCATCTTTACAGTAGCAGAGCTGTGCTACTTCACTATTATTTCAACAATATGCAATTACAATTCAGCCACAATGGGTAGCTCTTGATCATTACCAAGCTGCTTTCGACTCCATATGTCACTTCTCCCACTGGTGAGCACAAATCCAGGTTTGCCCACTCAGGTGCTCTTAGCTCACCACTCACCCCCCACCACACTGGAGGAGCAGATGTGTGTGGGTCGGGTGATGCAGATGGGGCCCTGTTCCTTTGCAATCCCAGCAGCCAGCATTTGGCAAGGGCCTAAAGAAAATAGAACAAAAAGAGGAGTTTCTTCTGGGCATAGGCAGGGAGAAGCAGCTCTGTTTCAATGTCAGCAGGGTACTCTCTGCAGAGCTGGATTACTTGCCCCCACAGAAAAATCCGTGGTCCCTTTTCCCCACCCAGAATTAGGAGATTAAACTCAGGTTTGACATCTTTTAGCCTTAGAAGCAATTGACAGGTTTTAGAGAAAGTACTGGATTGCCATAATCTGGTTGTAGGGTGACAGATGTTTGCTTAGCTGGGTTTAGGTCACCAGGTGGGATGGCCTTTATTCCTCAGGTTACTCCCAGGACATAGAATAGGTAGTAAGATGATATTTTGAAATTCAAAGTAACAAAGGGTTACAGTGAAACTCCTTCTCTGTCAGAGCGTTTTGATGATTTGTGGTAGGCTGCTTTAGATGCTGCACTGTGACTGCAAATTCTTCAAAGTATTTGCTGCTTCCTCTAAGTATAATCTCAATTCTGTGAAGGTTTAACATGAACCAGCTGTTCTACAACCATATGGTGACCTGAGCAAGACACTGAACTGACTAGATTTTTTCAGTTTTACTAAGTGTGGCGTTTTATGTGGATACAGAAAAATGCAAGATAGAGAAGTTTATAAAATATCTCTCACTGCATTCACTTCTGCTCTTGGAGCAGCTGCTTATGCTCAGCCTCTGAACTGAGTCAGTCAATTTACTCCAATAGATACTAAATCAGTCCCTTTATCCTTAGTGATTAGACAGCAGCAAAAGGCACATCTGATAAAACATGGAGAAATCCAACACAAAACTTAAGCTTTCCTCATGGAGAAAGAAATGAGCCCTAACTGTGACTGAGCAGGTTAATAGCAAAACTGTACCAAGTAAAATCATTCTGCAAAGTGAAAGCAGGATCAAAGACATTAGACACAGGCAATAACATGTTTAAGGTACAGTAAAGAGTGCCTCAAGCCATATTTTTCAGCTACTATTCCTGTCTTATAATTAACAGCAGATTACAATTGAGTTAAATCCTATACTTCACATTGCAGATTTTCTGTAAACAAAGTAATTTGTTTGGCTTAATTCTGTATTTCAAGTAACCTTTGTAAAAGTTTTACTTCACTGAGAACTACCATCCATCTCTTAAATTCAAGTTTTATCTGACCTGGCTTCCCTAAACTTTTTACTTTTTTTTACAAAGATTAAAAAATACACTGCAGAGTAAAATTATCTCAGCTTTGAAAATATGAAATTGCATCTGAAGCAGTGCTTCAGTATGTAGTAATTTACTGTGGTGCCTCTAAAGCACAGATGGGAGTGTATAGAAAGAGGATTAAGCTGCTTTCCATATCCTAAACTTTATCAGGGATAACACAGAAAACTGTGTCATTCATTACTGCCTGGGGAGTTCTTAAGTGTTAACAATTTATCCAGCTGATACAGTCTGGGGGACCGGCTGTCTGTCTCTGCCCCCAGACACGCGTAGGATGGTTCTTGCACGCTGGGCTTCAAAGGATGAGACTGGACGCCAGGTTTTTTCGGTCTTCAGTTTGTTTATTATCTCTTATCTAAAAAGTCCTTTTCCCTGCCTGAAGGATCTGACCAACACGGCAGCCAAAGGCACTCTGCCCACCCCTAAGGCGGCCGTATCTTTTATAACAAAAACTACGTGTATCATATTTACATTTTTTCCCCAATACCTATTATCTTCGTCACTAAGTACACCCTCATCCCAGACCAATCCACAGGTGCCAACACCACCCCAGAAGATGGAAGACAGGAAGAAGAAGGAAAAGCCTGGTGGCACACCCTGATTCCTCCATCTTGTCTCTACCACCCCCCTGTACCGAAACCCCAAAATTTGTAATTCACCCTATAATAATATCTTCCCTTCACCATTTACACCTGAGTGGTTCCCGCATGTTCCATTTCCTCATACATCGGTGGCACATCTCTAGATGGATCAAAATCAAGCCACCAAGTGCTTTTGGCAACATTCCAGGGCTCCCGAGCCCCCCAAGGGTTCTCTCGGTAGCTCTGGACATCAGGAGTGATGTGCTGAGCTCCCACATCTCCCCCTTCTGTTTGCACAAAAAGCACTTCCTTTGTAATCGAACGTACAATGCGCCGTACACTCAAAAGGATGCATGGTATGAAGATCATGAGAACTGCAAGAATTAACAAAATATAAAATCCTACCTTTAAAAGCTCTCTCCATATGGGAGAAAGGTCAAAAAACTTTACCACATCATCAATCCATGATCCAGTGATCTCACCAAGTTTTTCTATGCTGTCTTTTATCTTTTTGATGTTTTCTGTAATTGATTGTGAATGGTCTGAGAGATTCATGCAACACATCCCCGCAAATTCTTCACATCCATGTCCATGGGCAAGCAACAGATAATCGACCGCTGCCCTGTTTTGTAGAGTTGCCTGTCTTACACTGCTCACGTCTTTCAACATGTCACTCAGTGCAAGAGAGACTGACTGAGCATGTTTGCTCAACCAACAACCCATGTGGTCCAATTGAGTCAAGGCCACCCCCGACGCTGTCTGAGGTGAGAAAATTGCTGTCGCAATTCTCCTTGCCTTGTCCCAAGTGTACACTGTATCATCACAATTTGTGCTATAATGTTGTAATGTTCTTTTTTCTTTACGTTTTGACTTTTTTAACATTTTTGAATCTGGTGACAACATTGAAATCTTTCCGATGCTGCATGGACCTCCCATTGCATTCGCAGGAACACCATACCAAATTCTGTCCCCGCAAATCAAAAACAATCCCTTTGGCAATTGCACTGGAACTTGGAGTGACCCTGTAGTTGTTACTGTGTTTTTGCACCAAGCTGATGCATTTTTATAATATTCATGATTCGGTGTGACATCAATGGTCTTATTTTTTGCCACATTTAAGATTCCGAATTGCATGCACAATTCCATTGTCATGGACCCAAAAATCTCCAATTCCTGAGGCTCAGTAGAATCCACAGGAAGAAGATGTGTCCAAGCATGCCACTCCGTCACAGGATCTTTAACAACCTGTGAGATTTTGACTGGAGCGTGCCCTGGAATTGGCCATTCGTCCACCGGCATCCCAATCATGCATGCCGAAAATGGACTCCCTGGTCTGGAGTGAGTTAGACAAATACTGTCTAAATTCGCTGCCTGAGCTAAAGCTTCCCAGACATTCTTTTTTGGTTGTTTAACTGGCAAATTTGCTTCGTCATTTGAAGCAATTGATGACAAAATGGAACATATGAGAATTACAAACCTTAGGATCCCATTCCCGTAACATAACATTGCCATTTTTTCCTCTCAAACCCTTTTTTTTTTTTTTTCCAAAGAAAGAAAAATCTCCAAAGTCTTTTATTCTTTTGTTTTCTCCGAACTGCTGTTTGTAACTTCAACTTCCTCTTCTGTCTGAGTACTCGTCTCTCTGCTTCCGGAACTGGTGCTTTCCTGCTCTTGCGTCCGGAACGGTTTCACGTGCCGCGCTGACACCCACTTCGGACCTCGCCCTGTGGAAACACAAGCAAAACCCTTGCCCCAAGTGATTAGTCTGAAAGGACCCTCTATTTGTCCTGACTCGGGGTTTCTGACCAAGACTAAAGGATTCTCCCTTAATCTTGCCTGAGAACTGTTCGAAAAATGTCTCAAGATGGGTGGATTGGGCTCTGAGGATGAACTATTAAGAAAGTTCAACACATACAATGCTTTGTTTAACTTCATGTGAGGCGTGGCCTCCGGCTCACCCCTTTTCTGTCTGTCCAGAAGGGATTTCAGGGTATGATGTGTTCTTTCAATGATTGCCTGACCTGTGGGTGAATGTGGAATACCAAACGTGTGTTTGACACCCCACCTTTTCAAGAACTTGTCAAGCACCCTGCCTGTATATGTTGGACCATTATCTGTTTTTATCTCCTGAGGCACGCCTAACGATGCAAATGCTTGCAAGAAATGCCGACAAGCATGATCTGCTGTTTCCCCTGCATGTGCTGAAGCGAAAACTGCTCCCGAGAATGTATCTACTGAAACGTGAACATTTTTGAGCCTCCCAAATGATGGATATTTTGTGACATCTGCCTGCCATAGTTGAAGACTCTGCAGCCCTCGTGGATTGACTGCCCCTGTTGAAGCTGGCGGCTGCACAAGTTGACAGTCTGGACAAGCACTGATGATCTCCCTCGCCTGAGTTTTTGTGAGACGGAAGGATTCCATCAGCGCTTGTGCATTTTGATGAAAAAATGCATGACTTAATTTTGCCTGCTCAAAAATGTCTGGGAGTGTCTGTGAAATGGGCATCGTCAACCTGTCTGCTCGAGCGTTCCCTTCCGCTAGAAATCCCGGAAGTGTTGTGTGAGCCCTGATGTGAGTGATGAAGTATTTATGTTCCCTGCTCTCTAGCAATGTTTTCATGCTTGCTAAGTACGAATATAAAACTTCATTGTTGGCTTCTTTCAAAAGCGAACCCTCCAATCGCCTGACCACACCCGCAACATATGCGGAATCTGTGACCAAGTTGAGGGGTTGCTTGAACAACTGAAACGCTCGAACGACTGCTGCCAATTCCACAATTTGCGGAGAGCCCTGAACCATCTTCACATTTGAGTCCCAGTCCCCTGTCTCTGAGTTCATCCAAGTGATTACTGACTTGTGTGTCTTTCCTGAGCCGTCTGTGAACACCGTGATCCCGTCCAGAGGTTCTTCGCTCATTCTTGGCTTCGCTCTGTAACATATCTGTGACTGCAGCACCCTATGTTGTGGGAAATGAATTGTGCAAGTCCCTGGAAAGGCTAACAATGCAATTAACAAGTCTTTTGATCTCTGCATCGCCCACTCGAAGTAGTCTTTCTTCAGAGGTAGATGAATGATTGAAAATTCTCTTCCTGTCATTGTCAGCAACCTTGTCCTCCCCTTCATGATGATCTGTGCTGCCATTTCTAAGTCTGTAAGAATTGTTTTTGAAGGCCTGTGAGGTAGAAAAATCCATTCTATGATTATCAAAGAGTCTTTCTGCGATGGATCCCATTGGAAGATTAAACCATGGAACTGTGTCTCCTTTCCCAGCACTGCTAACTCAAAAGGCAACGATTCAACGAATCGATGCGCTTGTCTCTTCTGAATGGCATCTGTGATTTTCTCCAACTCCCTTTTTGCTTCTCGTGTGAGTGTCCTGGGAGATCGAATGTCTGTGTCTCCTCTCAGGAGACCGAGCAAAGCTGGGATGTCACTGTTCGTGATTCCTAGAATCGGTCTCATCCAGTTGATTTCTCCTAGAAGTTGTTGCAAATCGTGTAGATTGTTGACCCTTGTGCTGACCTCCATTTTCTGGGGTCTTATTGTTCTCTCGGAGATCTTCCACCCTAGATACTTCCAAGGTGCGACCTCTTGAATCTTTGAAATACTAATTTCCAGACCTGCCTTCTGCACTTCTGCAATCACGCACTCACGAGCCTTTTGCAGCTCCTGTTGTGTTGACGCTGCAATGAGCAAATCATCCATATAATGAATGATCTTCACCTTTGGGAATTTCTTCCGCGCCGGTGACAAAGCTCGTGCCACGTACCATTGACAGATTGTCGGCGAGTTCTTCAGGCCCTGTGGAAGTACCACCCAATGGTATCGTTGCAGAGGTGTTTCCTTGTTGACACTTGGAACAGAAAAGGCAAGTCTCCTTGCGTCATCTGGATGGAGCGGAATGCTGAAGAAGCAATCTTTAAGGTCAATGACCACGAGTGGCCAGTCTCTGGGAATCATCGAAACTGATGGAAGTCCCAATTGGAGAGGTCCCATGTCCTCGACGACTTCATTGATCTTCCTGAGATCATGCAACAGCCTCCATTTTCCTGATAATTTCTTCTTGATGACGAACACTGGAGAATTCCAAGGGCTGTTTGTTGACTTGATGTGTCCCTTCTGCAATAGTTCTTGGACCAGGTTTCTCAGCGCACTCAATTTTTCTCGCCCAAGGGGCCACTGATCCACCCAAACTGGATCATCCGTTCTCCACGTCAGTTTCAGTGTGGTGAGTGCCGCAGTGACCCCGACTAAAAATCCACTTCGATCTTCGTGCCCCATTGTGCCAAAAGATCTCTTCCCCAAACGGTGATTGGCTTTTGCACAACAAAAGGACGAATGATCGCCGTCTTGTCTCCTGGTCCGGTGACAACGATGGAATTTTCACTTTGCAGACAAAGAGAAGCTCCCCCTATGCCTGAGAGAGTCCCCAAGGGTGCAATCAAGCTCCAATCACGGGGCCAAAAGATGTAGGATATTACTGTGACATCTGCCCCGGTGTCCAACATTCCTCTGACCTCTATCGTTCTGTCTCCACAAGTCAGTTGACAAGTGAGCGTGGGTCGATCTCGGCCTATGTGCTTTATCCATGTAGCATGTATCTCAACATGTTCCTTCAGTGGAAACCCTTCCTCGTCGAAAATCGACATGACCTGTTTGATGGCGTGTGGTGGCAAGGCGAAAGCCCTTGCGACTTGGGTGTTTTCCGCCACGGTCAATGGTGGACGGAGAGCTTTTGCCAAAACTGTCAGTTCCGTATTTTTGTCTGCTGAGACAACAGACGGATAAACAATGAGTCCAAGGGTACTACTTCTGTCCAACCCCACTATCAAAAAATCTTGCTTCTTGTGTGAATCCCCGCAGATACCTGTGGGTATCTCTGCGTGACTCTCGTCCAAGAAACACACTAATTTGGAAGCTGCCAATGTGCACTGTGCCCCTGGTGGGAGGAGGTCTGGGTCGCTGGGGAATCGGCTGAGGACTTTGCTGAGTGCATTTGCCTGGCGTTCTCCGATGATTGCCCTGTCTGCTCTTGGGCCATCGCCATCACTTGTGTCGTCGCGCGCTGGCGATTGTTCGCGCTGATTCTGGCGTTTCCCGGACGCGGTAGAGGATTTCCGTCCACGTCCATCTGGGAGTAACATTCATTCACAGCATGTCTTCCTTTTCTGCACCGTGCGCAGATTGGTTTTTGCAGCTTTGGTGCTTGCACTTGTACGTTCGCTTGTGGACAATTCTTCCTCATGTGCCCAAATGCTCCACACCTGTAACACTGTCCTCCCAATGGATTGTTCTTCTTGATGACTGCATGAATTTCGTTCATTATTTCGCTCTTCTGTTGTTGGAGCATCTTTTCCAGCGTCTTCTCCTCTGACTGTTTTGCTAGATGTCCTTCCAGCTGTCTCTTTATCTGTTCTTCCCACTCTCCTTTCAACTCGTCCCTCACGATCGACGCAACATGCTGTGGCGTTCCCACTTTGCTGCAAGCCTCCACCATCTCTGCCAAGGATGGCCGTCCTGGCATTGCTGAGATGACCCGTTGGCAATCCGGGTTGGCACCGCCGTAGGCTAAACTTTCCATGAGTGGCTGCTTTACCTGTTCATCTACCACCTGTCGATCCACAGCTTGTGAGAGTCGATCTATATATGATGAAAATGATTCTGTGGGACCTTGCTTGATGGATGCGAATGGGGTATCTGGAACTCCTGCTGGTGGAATCTGCAGGATTGCTCTTCGCGCTGCTTCTTTGATGTCATTCAGCACTTGCCTCGGAAGTCGTGCTGCTTGTTCCGCTGGGTTGTCATTTGGAGGATCCCCTGCCAACTGTGCTACAGTGAGGTTCGCATTTGGTCCACCTTGATAACTGTTCCTCAATCCTTCGAGGTATCGTCGCCATCTTCTGTCCCAGATGAGATTCTCCGTGTCCGTGAGGATAATTGACACAAGGCTTCGGATGTCGTAAGGTGTGAATTCATAATTGTCGAATGTCCCCTTCAGCAGTTGTTTGAAGTACCGTGAGTTCAAGCCGTTGCTTTGAATGGCCTTTGCTAAATCTTTGACCACGTCGTGACCCAGCCTTTCCCACCTTGGGTTCTGTCCCTGTGCATCATACGTCACTGGCATCGTCAGATCTCCTGATCCTCTTAACAAACCCTTCTCCTTGGACAACTCCTTTCTGATGTTTTTCCAATCTATTGGTCTCTTCGGTTGCCTTTCTTCTTCCTCTGGGAATTCCTCTTCTGGTAGTTCTGATGGCAACAGGTTGCACAGTGGAACCCTGGAAGTCATTGGTGATTCCTCGGTCCACATTCTTCGACTTGAGGTTTTTGGCCTCGCTCCCAAATCCGGAAAAGGAATTTCAAATTCTCGTGACTTCTTCTTCTTTTTCTTCACTGTATCAAATGATTGCAGAAAGCCTTTTGCTGCTTCTGCCATTGTAAACATCCATGCTGGAGTTCCCTCTGAAGCTGTGATTTGTATCATGTCCTCTCCTTCTTCTTCTTCTTCTTCCGCTTCTGATGATGTGTCTTCTAATTCTTGGAGCTCTGGAGTTGACTGAAAATCTGTTTGCTGCGTTGCTTTTTCCTTCTTTGTCGCTGTTTTCCTTTTGTATGTTGTTGGAAAAAACTGCTGCATTGTTATCGTTTTGCCACGAGATGGCGCTGTGACGCGACCGACCGGGTCTGGCATGTCCTGCACTGTGGTGTTCCCGCCACTAGGTGGCGCTGTGGTCCGCCTGGACGGCCGTAATGGCGTCCCGGACTCGATCGGCTCCTCAGCCGCTTCGGCTGAATGCAGCGTTTCTGACTTTTGGGACCGAGCTCGCACGGGTTTTGAATGAGCCAACAATGAAGCCTGAACACATGAACGTCCCTCAGGAATGGGAGAGGTTTGAATCGCAGGGTTTGGGGTCGGGGAAGCCGGAACTGGAGAGAGGGTGGAGCCCCGGGATGTGGAACCCCGCGCGCGGCCCCTCCTCGCCCGCAACGTCACAGGGGATCGGGCTCGCCCCCGACCGCGCTCCTTCCGCACTCTCTGCGCATGCGCGGGTTCGGGAATGCTCCCTGTCTCCCCTGAACTGACGTCACTGTCCTCGTCCCGCTCCGCCTCTGATGACTCCTCCCCTGTATCTGTCCCTGACTCCCTCTCCTCCTCCTCTGACGCTGTATTCACGCCCCCTGCTCGCGCGTACAACCCCTGCCCCGCCTGTGCCTGCGTGCGCAGCGCAATCCGAGCGGACCGCCGCGGCTTGACTTCCGGGTCCTGCATCATCACGCGTATCCTACGTCTACCTACGGGTGCCGCTTGGAGCTCTGCAGTTGCTCCTCGCCCGTTGCCCGCGTCTGACGTGGACGCTGTATTTTGAGAGCCCTTCCCGGACGTCCCGCGGGTCCCGCCCTGCGCGCGCGTCTTTGGCACTGCGCCAGCTGAGGCTGCCGCTGTCGGTGTCGCGCTCACAGCCCCCGCGCCGAAACTCGCGTCCCCCACTGCCTCCGCGCTCCCCCCGCCGCTCGCCGCCGCCGCCGCCGCGCAGCCACGCTCGCCGCGAGAGAGCAATCCCCCCTCCCCCTCCGGTCCCCGTTCGCCCCCCCTTTCCGATTTGGACGCTTTTCCCGTCCCTTTCCCCTGCTGTTTTCGCGAAATGGGGGGGTCTGCCCCTACAGGGCGTTCTTGCCCCTCCAGTTCGCTAGATGAAAATCCTAATTCATCTGGGGTAAGGACCGTATTTGCGTCCGAATCGGAACCCGAACTCCCCGCTGTTTCTGGGGTTTCAGGGCGTTTTGGAGGCTTCCTGGGCTTTCGGGGTAGAGGGATAGAAGGCGGTAAAGCTATTTGCCACTCCCTCTCATCGGGAGCTATTTCCCGCTCCCTCTCATCGGGAGCTATTTCCCGCTCCCTCTCATCGGGAGCTATTTCTCCAGGGCTGATCGGGACCAGAGACAATCTCTGCTTTGAGCTTTGCTCTCCTCCCCCCGCCCCTGTGGGATTCACAATTAATGACCTTTTAGCTCTACTTCGGGATCTTGCCATAATTGCCTCTAACATGATCCTTGCTGGAGACAGTAACTTCAAGGCCTTTCCATCACCCTTCGTAGCCAAAAGATAAACATGTCTATTAACTTCTTGCCAGAAACCCGTTTCAAATAACACACGGGTTTCCAGATGTGGGTAATTAAGTCTCACCCACATCAATAAATCTTTGAGTGCTTTCTTAGAAATTCCCTTTGTGTTTGCCTCAGCCACACTTTGTAGTGCGGACAAAACCTCTATTTGTTCCTGGGAGTATGTTTTCCCCATGTTCTTAATTTTTGACCTTCTTACCGAATTCACGTCGTCAGAGCAGTCCGAAGGCTCCCGGTCTCTGGCCAGCAGGTCACAGGAGATGGGGTCGGAGGCGCCTTTCCAATCCCGGTCCGGGCTGTTCTGGTACGATTTTTCTTCGGCAGAGGTAGAGTGCGATGTCCTTTTTGGCCGCTGTTCCTTCGGATCCCTCTGGCTGTTTTCCCAAGGAGTTATCAGTGGTCTCCTGGGAACCCGTCCAACTCAGGGAGCTGCCCGCCAGCGAGACTGCTTGCTTAACCGCAGTTCTTGATGGCCTTGCAGCACTGCCCTTGCAGCCCAGCTCTGTGGCCCACCTTTGTGGCCCACCTCTGTGGCCCACCCAGGGACGCCAGGTCTGGGGGACCGGCTGTCTGTCTCTGCCCCCAGACACGCGTAGGATGGTTCTTGCACGCTGGGCTTCAAAGGATGAGACTGGACGCCAGGTTTTTTCGGTCTTCAGTTTGTTTATTATCTCTTATCTAAAAAGTCCTTTTCCCTGCCTGAAGGATCTGACCAACACGGCAGCCAAAGGCACTCTGCCCACCCCTAAGGCGGCCGTATCTTTTATAACAAAAACTACGTGTATCATATTTACATTTTTTCCCCAATACCTATTATCTTCGTCACTAAGTACACCCTCATCCCAGACCAATCCACAGGTGCCAACACCACCCCAGAAGATGGAAGACAGGAAGAAGAAGGAAAAGCCTGGTGGCACACCCTGATTCCTCCATCTTGTCTCTACCACCCCCCTGTACCGAAACCCCAAAATTTGTAATTCACCCTATAATAATATCTTCCCTTCACCATTTACACCTGAGTGGTTCCCGCATGTTCCATTTCCTCATACATCGGTGGCACATCTCTAGATGGATCAAAATCAAGCCACCAAGTGCTTTTGGCAACATTCCAGGGCTCCCGAGCCCCCCAAGGGTTCTCTCGGTAGCTCTGGACATCAGGAGTGATGTGCTGAGCTCCCACAATACAGTAGAAAAGCTAGGAAGTATTTTTTTTCATTAGCAATAACAGACTGCAACTAAAATGAAAGTCAAAGTTGCATTGCAAGAGTTTTGTTCACCTGCCAAACAGAGGAAATTAATTGCTTCACTTTACATCTAAGCCAAAGTCTAAGTGTGTGGACTCAAGAAAAGCACTGCTGAAAAATTTGTTTTCTGGTGTCTTTATTTCTGAAAAGGCTATTTTTGCTACATTAAAAATAAAGAATAATGAGACACTGGTTTTGATACTTAATGCCATGCAAGGTTAATGTTCGTACACCATGCTTCACATCACACAACTAAAATGGTTTAGGAATTAGTTGAGAACCTATTAAAATCAGAAGAAATACACTCATTAACACTTAGCAGCCTTTGGATCAGACCTACCCAAAGATTCAGCTGATAATACCAACACATGCAGGAGATTACAACCAAAGTCTTGTTATCCCTTGTAATTATATCTCCCTCATGTTTGTTTTCACTTGGATGCTTTGGCAATTTTTCTAGACACTTCTGTTTAATCTGTGCACTTGGATTTAACAGAGTTTTATGACTGCAGTAGTTTTTCAATGATTTTTGAGTTTCTACAAATCCAAAGTTGTAATGCTCAAGTGGCAAGGGTACTGTGGTTTTTCTGTAAAAATGTCATTGCAGAGCAGTTCTTAATTTTGTAAATAGATGCCCATTAATAAAACATGTATTTAAACTAAAAAAAAAAAAAAATAGAGAAAAGGTCTGTACTTGCAGGCTTTCTAGAAGTTGTCACAAACCAGTTTATGGAACCCAGAGTGTGTGTATATTTGTACACATATAAATTTAGATAGATAGATATGCACAAAGATTTCTCTGCCTCAAGAGTATGCATTTAATCCTGGAAGTGATAAATTGATTGAGAACTTTTCCATTACATCTTTCTGTCAAATTCTGTAGGATTTCTTCATGAAAGCCTGGACCTGCATTGAATCTCTTTTTACATGGTATTTTTTGTCTCAGTTTCCACTGAAAACTCTTGCTCCAGATCTATTTCTCTTCTAGCTTTTGTTCTATTAATGTCTGCTCCCAGTTCTTTTTGTACGCTGGACTTTATCTTCTGCTTCTACAATTAGTACAAAACCCACAAGTAACATTGAGATGTAGGATACCATTGTGAAAATTGGAAAACACCTCTGGAGTACCTAAGATCACACAAGAAGACACATTGCACTGAGATGTTTGGTGAAGAACAGATGAGTATCCCATCTCCAGCAGTGACTGAAATTTTTATTTGTCATATTCAGAAATGTAATTCCAGCCCTCACATTGTGTTTTTTTCTTTTTGACTACCTAATCCCTTAATAATATATTATGCCTTTCTTGGTGTCTGTGAGATAAATAATATGCTTTCTTTAAGGAAGCGTAAACTGACACCCAGCAAAACTGTGGCTGTGGCTGACACTACTTGCAGAAGCAGTGGAAGTTTCCAGGCTAGGATATGTGCACACACACTTATCTTCTCCTATTCAGTTTTCATGTGGTGCCATCATTTTCTTTTAAATAAGATTCCCTGTGTCCACTCAATCCAACTGGGTTTTTCCAGCAAGACACTGGTGACAAAATGGACTGACTTCCCTGTGGTTACACACAGCAACAAGGTACTCAAAAGCAGCCCATAGCATTTGGCTTTGCCTTTTTGAAATGGCTCCTTCCTCACCCTCACTGTTTCTCTCCTGGAAATTCCCAGAGACTGGAGGAATGAATGATGACAGAGGGAGTATCAGAGGGAGATACAGAGTAAGATGCATGCCAGCCTTTGTTCCTCAAGAGGTCACACAGAAGTAATAAAGAAAAAAAGATTGGCAATTGTACTAAATACACTGCGCAGTTTACAATCTAACTGCAGCATTAGACTGGTTCCAGTTTCGTTGAGAGGATGAACAAGGATCTTTGCTGGATTCTTAGTACACAAATGTGGTTTGTGGTTCAAATTTTGGTTTTCTTCTGATTTCTTCCCTGAGCACACATAGCCAGTCCTCCAAAGCTTTCTATTTTACTTGCTGCAACAATTTTCATTTCTACTCGAGTGAAATCAATATTTAATGTTTATTGGAGCTCTGACTGGGGAATTCACTTGTATCCCCCTGTCAAGTGACTACTCAGGCAACCAGGCCAAAAAGTCATGCACCAGCTCTTACACATTTATACACACCTCTCCTTAGCTCTACTGGTGTCTAATTCACCTGCATGAAGCAGAACAGCTGATTCAAGGTTCTGGAGAAGGAGAAAGTCAACTGGTGTGGTGAAATCACACAGAGGACAGAAAACAAGAAGAAAATTTGAACCCCAGAGAGAAAGGATGCTGTGACTAGTGGGTTGTAGCAGGAAGGGTAAGTTCTGTCTGCTCCTCTACCCTTATTCTCTACAAAGCTTCCTTGAGTAAGGTTGCTCTGAAGAAAGCAGTCAGATTAATTGCAGAGATACCATAGGAACATGAATGCATAAATTAGAGATCCTGATTTAGCTTAAATGTAGGGTAGCTGTCTAGCTGCTAAATATTGTCAAGAAATCTACAGTGTCTGAATTTTTGCACAGACAGACTTTACATTTCTGTAAGCATCTTAAGAGTGAGGAAGCAAGTGAAACCATAGATTTGAAAATCAGCATTTTGACTTGAGACATTCTCTCATCAGTGACTGCTAGGGGACATGCATATGATTTTGGTTTTTAGTGATACAGACAATAAATTGAGCTGTATGACAACATTGGTGTAGTGCTACATTCCCTGCCATGGGGACACTGAAAGGATAACTGTGCTAAAGATTGTGATGTTTTAGATCTGATACCGCTGGTACCATGTGAGTGCTCGTAAGGAAGGTGGGAGGGGATGGCCAGCAGTGCAACCTCTGGAGTCCCACCCACCCTCTATCCTGGGTAAAACTGCTTCTAGATGTTTGCAGCACTAAACCAGTATGTGTGTGATTCATTGAGCTATTCCTGATGGATATTTGGAGTTAATTTTTGAACATTTCTTTCGGCATACAGCAGTGTTTTCCTTTTGGTGCTTTTAGAGTAACAGGGTTTTGAGCTACATGTGGTTTCAATAGAATTAGAGTAAATCTTGGCTGTTCCATGGTTATCCAGGATAAAAAACCAGTCATCTATTCCACTGAATCCCACTTTGAAGAATTTGAGTGAAATAAGAGCAGGGAGAGTCACAGGGGAATGGGTCCCTCTTTGATGTACAAGCCTTTGAACTGTAACTCTGCCTGTTGTCCACACCCTTTTTGCAGATTGCTGGATGCCAGTCTTCCTCAAGAACTGTCCCAATTGTTCCTTGCTCTCATAAATTAAAAGAAGTTAGCCTATCCAGGTAGAAATTCCTCTTCAAACACAGGAATACTGCCTTGGGTTTTTCCCTGTTTCCCCTCTCAATCCATTTGTAATTCATTAGGGTGATGTTAATTGTCCTGCTGAAAAACTCTGTTCAACTTAATGTAGAACAACACTGACATTTCCTCAGCAGCAGGATTTTTGTTGTGTTGTACTGGGGTTTTTTGTCTGTTTTTTTTTTTTTTTAATGTAGGTTCCAGTTTTCAAGTTATCCATCACAGGCTTTTGGTCACTTGCCTGAGGTAATTATGTTCTGCTAAATCAGGGCATGGGGGCAAGAAAGGTTACCCTGCTCAAGCTTTATAAAGTTTCTGGAACTGCCAACTCCAAGCATCTTGTTTTAACCGGGATGATTAAAAGAGTGATAATATCCAGTTACTAGCTCTGAGACAATTTGGCCATCTGAGGTACCATGAGGACTCAGCTACAGCAAGCAAGGCTGTTCTCCACAGAAATGAATATGTGCTGGTGTGCTGCCAAGATTATTCTAGGGCTGCAGATGGCATCTACTGTTCCCACTGTATAAGCCTGGTTTAATGTGACTGGTGCAGACAGTGTGTAGCTGATGGAATTTTTTTCCTGATGGGATGTGATAATCAAATTTAAATTTTGTTTTCCCTAAATATTTTAGAACACACCAGCCATGTGTTGTTCTTACAACATGTCCTGACAGTAGTGTAAGAACTTCTTCCCCAAATATGCCTCTTCTGCATATTTGATTATCTTAATAATAGCCTGCAATAGCTGGTACAGATGGGTCCTGTTTTGGAGGTACATGAAGTCATGAGTTGCCATTGGGCATGAGAACTGCCATTTTTTCAAAGGGGCCATAAAAGGCAAATACAGTTTATCTCTCACATGGCATAGTGTGTTTGTAGAAG
Source organism: Haemorhous mexicanus (assembly GCF_027477595.1). Lineage (NCBI taxonomy): Eukaryota > Metazoa > Chordata > Aves > Passeriformes > Fringillidae > Haemorhous > Haemorhous mexicanus. The sequence goes on along the minus strand of NC_082342.1, from coordinate 10,658,210 downwards.
TGATGGCAAGTGCTACAACACATGGGGAGGCAGAAAGACAGCGTAGCAGGGTCGTGGATAGTCAAAAAAGAGGACACTCTAAGCTGGAGGCTCTGCAATCACATGCATGGGGATGTAAACAGCTCAAATTGCCACTGTGTCAGTTGATGTCTCCCTGCCTCCAAAAAACAACACTGTCCTAAGGATTAGCTACCTGGGTGTGACTGCTTGGGGACACCAGATCAGCTGGCACAGCCCAGAGGAGAAATATGAACCTTTGCTGACATCCACCAGCTCAGGATCTATCCAGAGCAACTTCCATGAATATAAAGGTTCCATCCAAACAGCATGGAGCTGTTAAGCTGTGTAAAACAGCAAGGTGGGAAGAAGTGCTCTGTGAGCAGCATCTATTACTTGCTGAAGCATGAACTATTTTATGTGGTCTATTCCAGCTCATGACTTTATTTGCAGCCCTTAAGTTTTCGGACTGTTGTCTTCCAAGCAAATTTTGTACTTCTTAGGTGCATTATTAGTCACACTTCAGAAGTGGTCTAGAATATTAAAACCTCATTGGATTTTTCTGAGTAGAGATTGAAACCCAAGTTGCAGAGTGTCAGAGACAAGCTTTATTTGACACTACAGGAATTGCTGCATTGTTGTACTCCTTACCATTGAACTGCTGTGGATTGCTGGTCTCCTCAGGCTGTATAAAAGAATTGTCTTTTTTATAGAAAAATGGTTTTATACAGCCCCTGGAATCTATGTTAGAATTAGTGTAATCAAAATGTGTTTCTTGTACAGCAGAATTTTTTGGGAAGCATATATAAAAGAACTGGCTGCGGGCAGCAGGTACATATCTAAATCAGCTAAGAATTCATGGAATAGGTAAATGAAAACTAAGTGGGGAATTTGAGTTCCTAATTTGATTTCCAAAATGGGGAGTCTCACAGAAACCTTATAAGAAAATGAGAACACGAGACAGGAGCTCACCAGTGTAATTGTTAGGCTTTTTTTTTTTTTTTTTTTTTTTAATTCTAGATACTCCTGCAGCCTGTCTGCCAGTGAGTTCCTCCTGATTTGATGAGAGTGTCAAAGAGTATTGGGGAAGATTCCTGAGGACAGAAGAATAATTTTGTGTTGGGTCTACAATTTTAGGCAGATGCAAGTCTGAACTGGCTGGCTAAGAGTCAGGTCCAGCTCCAAAAACAGCAGAAAATATGGTGGTACGGACAAAATAGTACATTCTGCTGAGAGGCTACTCATGGAGATGTAGGGGTGGAGGGTGGGCTGTGAGAAGCAGCTGGCTCCTGTTTCTCTCAGAGCGTGGTGCTGTCAGCAGCCATCTGTGAGTGTGTCCTAAAGATAAGGCAGTGCTTGGGAACAGGAATAGGTGTCTATGGCCACAGGAACTGGGGGCAAGTTAGGACAGACTGTCCTACAATCATAGAATCACAGAGTGGTTTGGCTTGGAAGGGATCATCTCATTCCAACCCCACTGCCATGGGCAGGGACACTTTCGCCTAGACCAGGTTGGTCAGAGCCCCATCCAGCCTGGCCTTGAACACTCCCAGGGATGGGGCAGGCACAGCTTCTCTGGGCAACCTGTGCCAGGGCCTCACCACCCCCACAGGGAAGAATTTTTTCCTAACAGCAAATCTAAACCTACTCTCTGTCAGTTTGAAGCCATTTCCCCTGTCCTGTCACCACATGCTCTTGTAAACTCTCTGCTTGCCTTGGAGATTCCCTTCAGGTACTGGAAGGTGCTCTAAGATCTCCTCAGAACTTTTTCTTCTCTAGGCTAAATAATCCCAATTCTCTCAGCCTTTCCCCCCAGCAGAGCTGCTCCATCCCTCTGCTCACCTTGGTGCCTCCTCTGGCCTGGCTCCAGCAGGTCCCTGTCCTTGCTGTGCTGGGAGCCCAGAGCTGGATGCAGCCCTGCAGGTGGGGTCTCAGCAGAGGGGGCAGAGGGGCAGAATCCCCTCCCTGCCCTGCTGCCCATGGGGCTCTGGATGAGCCCAGCACACGGGGGGCTCTGGGCTCCCAATGGCCGGGGCATGTCCAGCCTCTCACCCACCAGCACCCCCAGGTCCTTCTCCCAGGGCTGCCCTGGGCCCATTCTCCTCCCAGCCTTTGTGCTTGGGATTACCTTGATCCAGGTGTAGGACCTTGCTTTGTTGAACTTTATGAGGTTCACACAGACTCACCTCTTGAGCTGGTCAAGGCCCATGTGGATGGCATCCCTTCACATGTGTTCACAGCTCCACACAGCTTGGTGTTCCCAGAAAATCTGCTGAGGGTGAACTCAGTCCCACCGTCCCGTCACCCACAGCCACCCACCCTGAGGTTGTGTCCTACATAACATATAAATTGGTACAGGAACTCTGAATTAAATTGCCAGAAATGCTAAGATCGATAGATGGATTCTTTTTGGCTTCATTTAGCTTTGGATTATGCTCTCAAGGAAGAAATAGATGACTACAGGTCTTAACCTGAATTCTCATAGGCAAGAGTGGAGAGATAATCCTTCTTGCAGAGTGGATTGGAAAAACTCTGCTAGCCTTTCCAAATTCTGTTCTAACTGCTCCCACCAGGCCTGGGTGGCTGCACACTTAGAGGGCAGGACTGATTGTTTGGAGCTCTTTCCAGCAGGGTGCTGTCATCTTGATATTAAAAAAAAAAAGAAAAAAGAAAAAAAAGCCATCAAAGTAAAAGGGAAATGGGGTGATGGAAAACTAAATGTTTGCAAAACAGGCCAGTTCTTTGAATTTCCCAATCCATTACATAACAAAAATGCATGAACTGTGTGATTAAGAATACTAAGTAGTGAGTACAGAAATCAATTCTGTTTAGTGAAGATTCAAATCCCCTTGAGGATTTAAAATGTTTTTTAAAGTCTAAGGAGGTGTGTGGGGGGGTGACATCTTTTCTATAAATGCATAGAATTACTAAGCACAAGGGATTTATTTAACCAGGAAACTTACATTACTGAGATTAGACATCTCGTTTTCAAGGTGCTCTGGGAAGATAATGACTCCTATAGCCATAATTCACTGTAGACATCAGTTTTGTCTGATAATACATAAATTGACCTGATGATAGAAGTTAGCAGTTTTCACTCTAAATTGCAGTATAGTGCTAGATAGCAATAAAGAATGTGTGGGGGTGATTCATTGAGTTTCTGTAAATTACAGAGCAGGGGATTTGGCCCTCCTGTTTAGGAAATATACATTTCATCTCTAAAACAGAGATGCAGTTTTTCCTTTCATTAAAATATAAATGCTCTGAAAAACAGAATTAAATCTTTTGGAACAAGGGAAAGAACAATGTGGTTATTTAACCTGAAAAGAAGGTTAGCCTCAAGGAATAGCTGAATGTTACAATGAATCATATGGAAAACACCACGGGCTTTTGTGATGCTGTGATTAAATGTGATCAGTTAGCAGGAGAAGGTGCGTGAAATTCTGATTACAGAGAATTTGATGGGAATTTTGCCAGTGACCTTAATATGCATAGAGCTTTCTTTGGATCCTGGAAACTGTGAAAGCATTTTACTTGCCTATTTGATTTTGAGTTAGGGAATATTGGCTCTTCTTGTCTTTATTTGCTTGATTTTCTAGGCTGAAGAAATGCTATAGCATTTTATGTTGAGTAAGATTAAAATAGTCTCTAACTGAGCTAAACTCTGTTGAAAATCTTGTTGTAAAGGTGTAAAAGCTGCTGTATTGAATTGATCCCTGCATCTGTAAGATTTTCTTTTCAGAGGAGGAACAGATTATTGCAGTTTGGCAGAGGTGAGGAGGATTGTGAAGCTTTTTCCTTACCAATTTTTAATTAGCTGCTGAATGTAAAAGGAGGAAATGAAGAAGCTGCCTCTAAATTGAAGGAGATTCTAAAAGAAAAAAAAATCAATACCGTTTAAGGAATCAGATTTTTAGTTGGTGCTTCATGGGTCCTTTCCAAACTATTAAGTAGATGTAATTTAGAGCCACTGATTGGAACATCTGATTCAGGAATATCAAATGTTAGTAGTTCTTTCTAAGAGACTCTATTGTGTTTGTGGTCTGAAATGGAGCTTTCTACCATTTAGAGTGTCTTCAGGGGATGTGCACGGCAGAAAATGTTAAACTTGTGTTACAGAAGAAGTCTCCCAGGTTCAGACAGGGACTTCTCATGGAGCTCTTGGCCGTGGGCTGTGGGTCACAGAGTTCTGCAAAGAACTGCTTTGTCACCTGCCTGTTGGAAATGAGCAGGAGGACCTGAAAGCAGGGGTTTCATCCAGTGTGCACCTATGGGATTGCCCTCACGTGCCAGGGAATAAGTGGGGTATGGAGTAGGCACTGGCTGAAAGGAAGTGCTGAAAGTTCTTCTTTCCAAAGAAACAGAGCAGCAAGAGGGAAGCCTCTGACTTAATTTCTGAACTTCCATTTTCCACCAAGACAATAGCAATGCACTATGTTTATTTTGAAATTATATTAAAGTAATAATTCAGCTTTTTACATGATGTGAATAGAGGAATGTGACCACTCAGCCTACCAGCAGTTGCATGTTTAACACTCAGGCTATATCTGGCATTAGTATTGTTGCTTTTGGTTTTAAACCTGTATGAAAACATTCAGATGACAAATAAATGATGATCAGAAGACAACTAGATGTAAATTTTAATTAAGGATTGATATGCTAGAAGTGGAAGAAGTGGAGGAGGAAGAAAATAGGAGTAAATATTATTTCCATATTTACTGAAATGTGTCCAAGTTAACAAGTACTAATGCATTATTTTATCTTTGTCCATCGCAAAAAGAAATCTGTGAACCACACAGCCCTGCTGAGCTCTCCCAGTGGCAGATGAAGATGCACCAGTAGAGTGGCTGTCATTAGGAGGGGAGCCTGGAGCTAAGGCTCACTTGAGAGTACCTGCACCATAGCTTGACCTTTACTGCTTGTATGCCATGTTAGATTATGGATTGCCACTTACAGTGACTGCACAGCTGAAATCCAGTCTCCTGAAAAGGCCAAGGATGCCTTAAGATTTCAGCTATGAAGTCTAGTAATTGTGCAGGAATAAAAAACTCAAGAGTACAAAAGTCACAGTTTGTGTGACTCTTTTTTTTCTCATTTTTACCTTTTTTTTTTTTTTTTTTTTTTTTGAGGATATAGAGCCCAAGCATACAGAAATCATGGAGCAGCAAAGAAAAAGAAATAAATGCTAACCATAATTTAAGATTAAAGCTGAAAAATGAAGGTTCAACTATTTGATAAAAAACTTTTTCCTGTCCCCTGTTTTAGTGGGTTTGCTGTTCTGTTATGCTACTGCTGCAGAAAAATGCACTATTTATAACTGATAAAATATACATAGAGATCACAACGTTGATGTCACTTTCAAGTTTAATCTATCTAGTTACAGGTTTTTAATTATTCTCAAGGCTCAAATTCTTTCCACAGAGAGCTGTGATGTCAAATGGCATTATGAACTCTTGCTGAGTATTTTATTTATATTATTCATCCTGATAATAATCTGTTGCTTCTTATTTTAATTATTCTAGTAGGTGTTTCCTTACAGTTTGTGATTTAACTTGTAGTCTAATGTCATCTCTAGTTTAGGCTGATCAACAAACTTGACCCTTACAGAAAGTTGTATCAGTGAATAATAAACATCTAAAGTGCTGCTTTTTCATAAGAAGAGTTTTATCACTGACAGTATCCAAAACCATGTAATAACATGTGCATTTTTGCCTTCCTACACTGTTTCCTTGCTATATAGGTGTATCTGTAAGTGTAGGTGCAGGCTGCTTCATCTATTTTAATGTTTAGTCTTAAATTATTCTCTGTTCTGCATGTCTGCAAATATAGGCAAAATGAAAACTTAATAGCTTAGTTTAAGGTCTGGCCTTTTAGTTACTCTTACCTTGAGGATCTGCAGTATAAAATCAAGAAACTTCCTCCTAAATGTTTCAGAGTATATAGCCCAATCACCTCTTAAGCTACAATCCAAAATCAAGAAATTAAATCAGTCTAAATGGAAGATTCAGAATTACTTGTTTTCATTTTCAAATGAAAACTAGCTCTTCAGTCTTTCTGGAGTTTTCCAGATACCTGTTACTGTAAATAGGCATTTAAAAAAAAAAAGTAATTAATTCTCTGTTGCTGGAAAGGGTGCTTTTGGTCGTTACTTTCATAGTGCTCTGCACATGAGGTTTCTTCTGGTAGTTTAGTTTTTCCAGCTGGAGAACCTGAGGCACAGGAAGGATTAGTACTTGCTCCCTCACAAGAAAACTAGCAAGTGAGCCATAAAGCAAATGCAAGCCCATCTGTAGCAAGCTTGGTCTCTCAAATGTCTATTTTTGTGACACTAGGTGGTAATTGACAAAATCTGTTACTATTCCTCAAGTTTATAGAAGGAGTAAATGAGAAGTCTCTCATTAATTTGCTTCCAAATGATAACATTCGTCATAAAGCTCCTCACAGCCAACCGTACTTTACTAATATGCGAAACCAACCTGAAATTATAACTGAAAAGGAGGCCTGGGAAAAGCCTTCAAGAAGACTTTTACATACTTCACAGCAAATTGGAAAAGTGTAAGTTAAGGATTTTTCCTTTTAAATCCTCAATCTTATCTGTGTTTGTTTGTGTGAGCCTTGTTTGGGTTTTGCTCGTGGTAGAAACAAATTTATGTTAAAATGTATTTGTCCTGCCAAAGTACAGACATTTCAAATTCATTGGGATGCAGATTCAGACTAAAAAATTACTAGAATAAACTGAACCAGTCAGAAGTAGGAGTGATGGAAGAGATGCCTGTCCTTTACAAATATGAAGCTGTGGGCCCAAAGAAAGGAAATCAAGATCATGGTCACAACGCGACACTGCCTCTCCATTAGTGGTGAATTTCAGCTTCTTAGTTCAGTACCAATTGCTCCTTGTTCAATGTAATCAAATTTCATAGCATTCACATAAAAGCTGTCAGAAATTTATTTATGGGAAATTAATTGTGGGTTGGTGGGCAATATTATTCCAAACACAGTCTAATTTCAAGTATTTCATAATCTGTAAAAATTGAGACTGACAGCATTAATTCTTAGACTGTTCTACTCCACTATGGGTGATGGAATTTTTCTGGTTTATACCAGCTAGTGATACAGACTAGTGTTTTTCTCTACAATCCCTTTTCCTTTGTATGCTTCTCTGTATACATTATAATACCTCTCACTATAACCCATGGACCACCTTTAACCATTCCCAATTTTTTTTATTTTCCAGATTTGCTATGTTTTCAAATGACAAAATTGGTTTAATCCTAATCTTCACCATCGAGCAATCAAAATGTTAGGCAGCAGCTTGGTAACTATTTTTTTAGAGGACAGGTGTAAAATTTGAGGTTTTTGATTGGTTGGTTGTAGATATTTTCAATAATTTGTGTTTGGCTCACAAGTTGCTCTTTTTTTTTTTTCCAAAATCTGTAAGTAAGAAGGTTTCATTCATAATGTAATCATTAGTAATTACTGAATTTTGTATATTGATTAATGTATGTAGCAAACCAGCATTTCGTGAGAATTTGTATTTTGATAATCTCAGTAAATTGAGAAGATTTGCCTTGGAGTTAGTTGCAAGTGCCAGTAGTCTCAGACTGAAAAAGATTTATTTCTCTTAGACGATAAACTTTAATGGAAACAACAGCCTGCAAGAGAGCATTTTCTGAGTTCATGAAAATCATTCAGACCGTGCTTTTGTTTTGCTAGTAAACACTGCTCTTTAATTCAGAAAACAGTTTGCATTGGCCTGGGGAAGCCTGTCTCATTTGATAATGGGCTCTGAACCCAGTGGATTATTGCAGGGATTTTATCTTGCAGTAATCTCCAGGGAGAAATGTACAAACAGCTGGGAGAGCAAGAAGGAACCGCATTGTGCGGCTGGAGTTTGTGGAGCAGGATTTTAGGGTGCTGGAGTGGATCTCAATACCAACATGAATCTTTTCTGTTTTTCTCTGGTAAGTGTGAACAGACATGTTTTTTTTAGTGGGTTACTGAGTTTATAAACTGAACTGGTGGGTGTGCTTTTATGGAAAATAATGAAGGGTTTATATCACAAACAGTGCAAGGGTTGTATAACAGCAGTGAGTCTCTGTAGCCTAGACGAAGGAGTTTTTGCATGAGAAATTGTATGTAGCAAAACACAATTAAGTAAAAACATAAAGCAAAGAATGTATAATAAATGTGCCATGCACTACCTGTGACTACTGCAAAAGCATGCATATTTAGTCAAGGGACACTTAATCCAAATACGATAAAACATCTCAGAAGTAAGATAAAATTACTAAATATAAGTATGTTATAATTTGTTTTCCATGAGGGATTTTTTTTTTTAATAGATAATAGTATCCTTTTTTCCTTCTTCAGTAGCTGGGGAGAATTGCTAGAACTTTTCAAGGAATAGTTTTCTATTAGCCAAACATGAGAAGATGGTAATCAGGAATAATTTATTCTTGGCAATATTTGCACACAGACAGAGGACTTGATTTAAGACCCTCTTTAGTTGGTTTTGCTTTTTTGCACTTTCTCTTACTGTTTATTTGTTTGTGTTGGTTGGTTGGTTTGGGGAATTTTCTTTTATTTTTTTTTCCCCTTTCCTTGCCCCAGGACAACTGCTTAGAATGAACAGGTAAATCAGGATAGGAAATCCACAGAAACTGTTTCTGTTTTAAGAGCTTAACCATCTGCCAATACCAATGCCCAGTACTAGTAATGGTAATTAGCAGAGTATATTTGCTGTATTTATGCAGCACAGTAGATCTGTTTGCCCATTTTTCATCTTTTGTCCTGATGTTTAGTATATCTTTCCCATACATTTAGAAAGAACAATAAAAATCAATATTCAAGCTGCACAGATACAAACTCAAATAGGGCAACTGCTTTGTGTAAATCATTGCTCCTGATTGCTAATACTATCTTAGTGCAGAGTACAGGTGTTTTCCAGATCATAAGGATTAAAAGCTGGTTTGTACTTAAAGTAAAATGCAGTGGTATTTCAGGAATCCGTGACAAGAGCCTCTCAAAAAAATAATTCCCAGGGAACTCAGTGACAATTTTGATCATACTTTAGTGTGAATGTATTTGTAAAAAGTGAACAATGGCTCTGTGGTACAGCCTGTAACAGCTTGAAAATACTCATTTCAGAAGTTCTTTGGGAAAGAACTGTTCCATCAATATTTTACTGTTCTGTTGGAGCAGCTTCTTGTTTTCTAAGTAGTTCACTTTTAAAAAAGGTGTTGAGCCTTGTATTGGTAGAGAAACCAACATTTAGATGAAATGTCAGGTAGATTGTGTGGGTGAGAGGAGGTCAAGTTCCAGTTCCCCTGTTAGACTCAGTATGCAGCACCCAGGGTTTCTGTGGGAGAGGCAATGACTGCTGTGGTAATGGATGGTTCAGACAAGTGAAAGCTGATGCCATGATAGTTTCTGTAATGAAATAATTAGTTCTGTTTAAAGATTGCTGCTAAGAAGATAACCTCCCTTCTTTACAAGCTTTACAAGGGAGCCATTCTGTCCGCTTTGGTAATCTTCTGCTCACCCAGCAAAACACCTCTCAAGTTATCAGCATCTAAAGATAATTTATAGATCATTAATGGATTTCATAAAAGGAAGAACCTTGTACAGTCCTCCCTGTGCCTGTGACATGGGGCAGTTGCTTTCAGTATTCAAATTGTCTAGCTTGAAAATGAGCTGGTGATCCAAGTATGTGCACGGGCCACTTCTACTCTGTTGCCCTGTGACCATGGAGAGGCTGGCTGCAAAGTAGTTGTAGCATCAATATAAGGGTATTTTCCCTTCAAGGGAGTCAAGCCAGAAATAATGAGCAGCAACAACATAATTAGGATTCAAAGGCAACTTTTAAAGGTGCCAGGGGAGAGAGTTGCTCAGTAGGTGCAAATAGACACCAAGGAATAGAAATCATGGTAGATTTACATTGAGTGAACATCTGGAGGAACAGCTAAACCTCAAACTGTGGAAGAGAAATTCAGACTATTGACAGACAGAACAAAAAGAGCTGTACAAAAGAAATAATATTCTTATGGAAGTATTTATCTCATGTAGACTGACTGACAAGATTTCAGACTGCAAAGATTGTGTGTGTGTGTGTACTTCTGTGTGCATATGCATATACTGTTAAAATACACTGGTTTATAGCTCAGAAAATACTTTTCTACCCTATAGTGGAGTATAGTGATTGAAATAATTTACAGCCTAACAGATTGACAATGATATTCTGTTTAACCAGACTTTTGGCTAATCCAAAGTGGTGGAACAACTGCTAATACTGTTGAGTTTTAATTTGTGCTTGCTTTCATACCTGTCCGTAAAACTGAGACATAATTCTAGCATGAGATACAGTGTTATGGGCTAGCCTAGAAAGTGGTGCTGTGGAGGCTGGAGACACATAATAGTCACAAGATGATTGTGATGAGGCTCTGGAGCCTGAACTGGATTGTCCCCTTCCCAGTGAGGCAAACTGGAATTACTCCCATCTGTCACCACCTGGGAGTCTTCTGATCTCCTAGTATGAGTGCTCCAGCAGGAGATGTTTCCCCAGCAGTACTTCATTCCTGAGTTCACTTCAGAATGATTTGGTTTCTCCACTGAGATTATTTTTCTCATCAGACTCATTGTCTTGTTCTCAAGAGATGTGCAGGCAAATTCGATTTGCTTTCAAAACCTTGTGTCCATTTTCCATTTACAAAATCATCAACAGGGTAAATGCCTCTTTTTTTTCTACATATATTATGTTAGAAGGTCAACCTTAGACCCTAAATTTGCAGTGTCTTTTCCATCTCATGGTTCTTAGCATGCCAGACAATTGAATCAGAGCAATACTCTTTGTATCAAGGGCAATATTCAGAGAGAGTCCCAAATGAAACACTGCTTTTGTATGAATTGCAAGAAACTATGCTGCCAAGCCACTGGTTTTGATACCCTGCCTAATAAATGTCAGAATCCTACAAATCTGATAAAATAAATTTATTATTGAACTGTAAATTCCTTTAGTTAAGGTAGAACATTTTTCCTGCATTATTTTCCTAAATTGGCTCTCCTGTATGAAGGATAGATGCACTAGGGTTAGCACCAATTCACCTGGAGCAGTACCTGTTAAACCTATCCTGACTGACACTCACGGCCCCTGCCCTTCAGTAAAGTTTTCACAAGAGAGCACAGCAGAAACCTGTGTAAGAGGGCCAGCAGAGAAAGGCTGTGCCACTCCTAATCACAGTGTTGTTCACATCAGTTATTCAAGTTGAGCACTGCTCTTAGGATTTAAGCCAAACAAGATCCCTTTCATTTGTCTATTTCTTTCCCATATGGTGCCTTTCTAGCCACCACTTTTGCTAGTAAAATGTAAAGTTAAGTACTGAGTGAAAGTCTAATCCTCTTAGTGATTTTCAGTAGCGTTGGACTAGTTAAGTTTTGTTTTGATTGTTGTTTTAAAGATGTGCTGACAGCACAATGTAAAACGTATTGCATGTAATGTTATAAGCTGAAAAAGCCCTTGGCACTAAAAGCTAATGTTTCTATAGTGCAAAATGCAGAGAGAATGAGTGTTAATAAAAGTGATGTAGTGGATAAATTGAGAATTAGCTGGTGCCTCTATGTTAAAGAAACCATAGAAAGGTGCTAACGCTGCTCTGACTAGTGGGACATGATGGTACTTAAGAATGGACTGGACTTAAAAATGTGTTTTACCAAAGAAGGATTGGCTGAATGTGGGAAGATCTTCCTCTAAAGTGGTGCATGATTAGAAGAGAACTAAGTGGTTGAACTTGTAGTGCTTCCCATGTATTCATCTCTATATAGCCCTTGTTCCTTTTAGCTGGATTGCTATCATCCCACCATATACAGGGTTCCATCCCTAAACCCGGGATGGACAATGACCTGGCTGCATTACTAAATTCCGCATTACTAAATTCACCAGGCCACTCAATCTCATGGCCTGATGCTCACTTTCTTGCACCCTTTCTCCCTCTTTCCTGAGAGCTCTGTATGTCACAAGGATTCCTTGTACACCATTTCTCACAACCTAGTCTCTGCATGGCATGATGATAAAAATATCATGCAAAGGGCAGAGCTACAGGCAATTATTTTCCTCTAGATCTGAACTAGGGTATTTTGGATATTTTATCCCTTGAAACTCCTGAAGCAAAGAGCTTCAGAAAGCTTTTTTTATTCCATGTAGGGTAAAGAAAATGTGCTAACCACTCCAGAATTAAGCTCATATTTTATTCTGCTATCTCTCATTTTCCTCTGTGATGTTTACTGTGCTCAGGACTATTAAAATAATTAACGTATGAAATGGGAAAACTTTACTGACTTGGCAGGTTTTTGTAAAAAAGTAGATTTAACTGTAAAATAACATAAAATAGAAGGAAGAAAGAAAATTTCAATTTCAGTTAAATGCTTTGAGTTGCCCTCAAAGAAAGGCAATTACTACAAGGAAAACATACTCTTATAAAGTATATAACCAGAAAGCAAAGAAAACAAATTTGAAGACTAAAGATGTATTTTCTCTTTTTTGGGTGCTATCCTTCTCACTCCTGTGCTTTTTTTGTGTGAGTTTTCTTTATTGCACTTGCTTTCCTGGTTGTTCTCTCTCACATCCTTTCCCTCTCTGTCATGTGTTCACATTCTTTCCTGTCTCTGCACTCACCTGAGCCCACAAAAGCCTCCCTTCCTCTCTCTACTCCATCTTCTTTTGTGTCCCTTTCTTATCTTTTAATTGTCCCCCCACTCTCTCCTTTCACTGTTCCTTGCCTTTTCTTTTCTCCCCCTTTATATCTTTCACATGAGCTCTCTTTATGCTCCTCCCTTTCTTCAGCAATGCCATGTATTATTCCCTATTGAGGAGAAGCATATGGTTACATTTCACATTGCAGAATCCTGGAAAGGTTTTAAACTCATCTCTTTTGTCTAGAACCTGTGATTCTGCTCTCTCACCCAGTTTCTCTCTTCATGTGATCTCACTCTTTTCTGCACCACCAAGCCCTTTGTCCCTTGCTTGATACTTCATGGCCACTCAATCTCATGGCCTGGTGCTTGCTTTCTTGCACCCTTTCTCCCTCTTTCCTGAGAGCTCTGTGTGTCACAAGGATTCCTTGTCCACCATCTCTCACATAGTCACTGTTTCTCACAAGCTGTCCTGCTCTTTCTTAGCCCCTTCCTCACAGCCCCTCTTTCTCGTGGCCTTGCACTGCCTCTCCTGTCTGCACACTCACTTCTTGCACATGCCTTCTCTTTCTTGAACAATCTCTCTTTTGCACACCATCTCTTACTCCTCTGCTCTGTGCTATTCACACTCCCTTCTTCTCATGCCCCAACTCTTGCTTCCTTTTGTTCACTGTTTTTTTTGCATGCCATATTTTGCCAGCACACTCTCTTTCTCACGTTCTTTCTCTCTTTTTCTCACTCTCTTTCTTGTCTTTCTCTCACATGTGCACTTTCTTGCAGCCTTGCTTGTGCATGCTTGTGCTTCTTTGCATACTTCCTTTCTCAAGCACTTGCCCTTTCTCATGATGGTGCTTTTCTTGCACCCTTGCTCTACCCTTTGTGCTTTCCTTTGTGTGCTGTCCTGCCCTCCTGCCTGCAACCCTGCCCTTTATTGCACCCACTCTTTGCAACTGCTTTCTCATGAGTGCTCTCTGTTATGTGAGCATTCCCTCTGATGTGGGCTTGCTCTGTCTTACAGTCATATTTGCTTTCTTAATCTATCTTGTGCACACTTCCTTTCTCACATCTCTTTTGTGCTGGGATACTTTCTCATGCTCTCTCCTTTTCTCACACCTTGATTTCCCTTGCATTCCCTTTCTTGTGCCCTCACACTCTTTCTCACGACCTTGTGCTTAACCATTTTCAAACACTGATGCTTGCTTTCTCACTCCATTTCTCTGTCCTTCTCCTTGTGCTTTCTCCCTCTTTATTTCTTGCACATTCCCTTTCTGGAGTGCTCTCCCTTTTTTGTGGCCTTGCTTATCTTGTGACCTCCCTCTTTCCAGCACCTCCTTGCACATGCTGGTAATTTCTCCTGCAACCATGCTCTCACACACCATGGGCTTTGTCACGTTCTTTTGCTTTCTTTTCTTGTGGCCACCCTTTCTCACACTTTTGCTTTCTTGCCCATGTCTTCCCTTTGTCACACCCTTGCTCATTTCTCTGCCCTCTCTCCCTCATGTGCTCACTCTTCCCCATTCCCTGGCTCTTCCCCTACACTTGCTGTTTCCCATGTGCTTACTCCACACACTCCTGTGCTTTCTCCTCCACCTTTCCATTCCCTTATGTTCACTCTTCCTCAGGAAAGCTTTACTTCTTATCCAACATCTGTCCCATGCTCTCTTTCTTCTTGTCTTCTCCCTCTCTCACTCATGGCTCCTCTGGCTTTCACACATTCTCTTGCTACCTCATCCCTTTTTTTCTCTTCTGTCCTTGCTCCCTGTTTTGTGTGCTGAGTCTTTGTGCACTCGTTTTTTCTTGTGTTCTTTCTCACAGCAGTTGTGCTTTCCCATGTGCTCCACTTGCCTGCATCCTCTTTCTCATGCCCCGGCAATTCTTCATGCACATCCTGAAGGATGTGCACTCCTTGTGCCCTCACCCTCTCACATGGACCTGCTGTTTTTTCTGCACACTGGCTTCTTCTTACACGCTCACCCTTTGTCACACTTTTGAGCTCCATCTTTCTCACACAAGATCTCTCTCTTTTTTGCTTGAGCTTGTTCTCAGGTTTTTCCTCTTTCAAGCACTAATTCTCATATGCTCTCCATTGCACTCTTTATCCTTTTTTCTAGTTCCCCCTCTCCTCCCTGTCTTATCCTTGCATGTATTTCTCTTATCCTTGCTCTTTTCCTCACTTCTCCCCCACTCTCTTTCTGTATCCTTTTGGTATATATTTTCTTACCCTTTTCCCTGCCACCACACTCTCTTTTCACTGTTCCTTGTTCTATCCTTCCTTTCCCTTTTTAGCTCTCTCATGCTCTCTCTTTCACATGAGTTCTCTTTTATGCTTCCATCTCTTCATTAAATAATCTCTTCACCAAAGTTATGTTTTATTCCCTATTGAAGGAGCTTTTCACATTTCCCTATGGTTGCATTTCACATTGCAGAACCCTGGAAGTGTGTAACAAGTTTTTAAACCCATCATTTTTGTCTAGAAGTGCTCCATCCACAACTTCAGATGGGGAAGCTGAACCATTGTTGCTATATGACAAAATACTTACAGTGATAAAAAAATAAATGCAGTAATAAAAAAAAAATGCAGTTGCTGTCAAAACCCAGGCTCAGCTGGATGTTCAGCACTTCCATGTGTTTCATAAACTAGGCACCAATTTCCCAGGAAGCATTAACTCATTAGTTCTTAGAATAGGCTCAAGTATGTAACTTGAGTATTTTCAAGAAGTTCACCATTAAATATTTTTCCCAAAATATTTATTTTGGTTTATCAAGAATCTAGCAGATTTAGGCAAATAATTATCCATTGATAAACATTGTGCTTGCAAAAATTAGTCGTGTCTTTGAACTGCTGCTCTACCAGTCAGAAATATTGCTTGTAAAGCTTTATGAATTAATAATATAACTTCAAATATACATCTGTGTTTATCTTCTGTAATAAAGGAACAAATGCCTTTAAATAATAATATACTATGTTAATTTCAATGGTGTTGCTCTGCTGTAAGTCACACTGCTATAAATTTGATTTATTCCTTAATTAATGCAGTTAAAATTAGTAATCAAAATTCATTGGGAAAATATTCAGTGCAGATCAAAATGGCAACATCTAAAATTTAGGATCATCAGTTAGAGTGTCTTTAGTTTTGCCATCTGCTTTCACTTAACTCTTGAATTATGAAATGGCAGCATGTATATGTAATCCTAGCTCTTGGAGCTGTGGGATAAATGTGAAAATCTTAGTTTCTATTAAAATGTTTATATTCTTGGTGGTTAAGTAAAAATAACCTTACACATGCATTAAAACCCAGAGCTCAAAAATTTAAATGCAAGTTGAATTTTTAATTCTAGCCATTATCATTATTTTGGGGACCTACACCATAATTGTCAAATTCTGGGGGCTGGCAGCACTATTTCTCTCTAATTCTAAGTAATGGGGTTATATTTCTGCATAAAATTAACTTTTTTTTTTTTTTTCCTGTCTAGAAGTACTAGCTAGAAAACATTTTTATGGTTCACATAAAAGCTTTCATGGTATATGGTTTTCATATTTTTCACAGAAATTTTCATGTAGTGTTCAGTTGGAGCTATACACCTGGTTTTACTCTTCTGAGCAGATAATAATAATTTTTACTGCACCCTCAGTTTTAACATGGCAATCTGTGGTGTCTAAGTCATGATACTGTGAAGTCCAGCATTTGGATACTTACTAAAATCAACATCTACAAGCCTTTTCAGAGAAAAAAACTAAGTAAAGGATTTCAAAAGATGGGGGAGGTAAAACACATTCCATTATGCAAATCACACAAACGTCTTCCTGTTTAAATTACAGTTAATTGAATATATTTGCAAGTGTTCATCTCTGCTTAAATGTATTTCAGGAGGGCTCGATGGACAGCCTGTATGAGCCTGTCCCAGAGCACCAGGAAGCCAAGGATACAGCTGCTCTTGAAAGCCAGGCTGGCACTCCAGTGAGCACACCTGGAAACTGTGAGCCACCTGACAGGTCTATGTCTTTGGTAAGTAACATTTAATTGCAAAGCATGCAATGCATTTGCAGAAAACTCTTGTGGTGTACATGGGCATGTGTGTGTTCTGCTGGCTTATCTGCCAGTTTGAACTATTCAGGCTCTTCAGAGCCACTGCTCACATCTCATCTCTGTAGCCAATGACCTGATTTCTGTCCAGTCCCAACCAGCATGCTTGAAAAGCAGGTCATGAGTTTCTCTACAGCAAAGGGAGATTAGTGCAGCTGGGCTGGACAAGGGAATTTCTCTTTGCAAGTAACAGAATGTGAAAGCTCTGGGTACAGTTATTGGTATGGTTTGTCTCTAAAGAATATACTATCACTGTCTTTGGTTGTCCTTTTTATTAATACAGAAAAATGCATTTCTAAAGCGTGAGTTGCATGAATTTTGTAACTGATGGCCTCTGGAATAAACTTGACATTTTACAAGCCCTCATTAGGCAAACATGTGAAGAAGGCTTTCTTCTGGGCTTTTTTTTCCTTCCCTAAATGATGTTACCCCCTACTTAATCCTTTCTTATTTGCATGTTATTGGTATAACAGATGATGCTTTGACAAATACTTTAACATGGTATATTAAAATTCATAATCTTATTTATTTCAGAATCTCTGTTCTCTGCTTTGCAGTGTGTCTTTGCTTATAATTACTGTTTCCATTTCAATGCATGATGCAGTCTGGTGATTGAATGAAGGGGAAATAAGGATGTTCATCATTCAGAGGAGACTGTCCTCCCTTCAGATATTGTGCCAAGTTTTACCCACATGCACTCTGGGTTAGGTACCATGTATCTATGATACTGCTGGGCCTTTGGTGTTGCAATATCACACAGCAGGTTTGCACACAGGATTTTCCTGGAGAGAGTGCTGGAGCTGGTGGGAGGGGAGAATACTTGGGGAATTGCGGCATGCGCTTGTTAAATTGCTAAAGGACTGAAAACAACTTGTTCTCAGACCTGTCTGCTGTAACCACCTCACTTTGTGCATGTTCCTCTCTTCCACATAATCACCTTGGGACTGTAAATAATGGTCCTGGTTTTGAAAGTGTAGCAGCGCAGAGATCTCAAGCATCAGCCTATGCTGATGATCTATGAGCCTGGGCTCTGAGATGTCCCTACATTGTAATTTTCCTGCAATAGGTGGGAGATTCTCTCCTGTGACAGGGTTTTTCCCCTTTTCCAGGCTGTGGTTTTGTCACTATAATATTTAGTTACCAGTTAAGAGTGTATAACTGTGGTTGTGAAATGTGGCTGTAACCTCATCCTAGCTTGACTGGAATATGTTCATTGTGGGAAGATCTAGTTATTTTTATTTGTGTACTGCATGCAATTCTACATGCCCAAAGGTTAACATTATAGTACACTTCATACATCCATCCCTTTGCTATGACTCCAAGCCAACTTAATTTTCAATGACTGCTACACTAATATTTCCTTGGCCAATAGATGTTCATCTGTTAGAAGCAGTATTTAGACAATATAAAATGAAAAAGGCAGCTCTGTTTTTTGATTTGTACCCAGAATAGGATGTATGATATCCTAATGGACCTTGAAATAGAAAACTAATAGAAATTGTCTTTTATTTTCTCAAGGTATGGTAAAGACACACCCTTAGGACTGTGCTCTGCTATGGTTTTCACAATGTGTAAAAATAAGGCTTAAAACTGCCATGGTTGTTTATATCAGGCTGTTCCTTGCTTTTTCTTGTTTTATTCTGCTTTTTATGTGTCAGCATCTTCAGACTTTTCATTGTATTGGGTTAAAGTTTATAAATTATTTGGCTAAAGAAAAATAACCAACCTATCCAGTAAAGAATTTTGTTTTCCTTGAGCCAGCCTGAAGAAGCAGAGTTGCTACTAGTGCAGGATTAGAAAATCCCGTACATGAATCTGAACAAATTTTAGCAAAACTTCTTTCATATTGTGGGATAGTACTGCATAGTCCATGAAGGTACATGTATTACACTGAATAGAAGAATCCAGCACTTTGGTTTCTGCTATATACTCTTAGCATGTATTTTTGTTTTCTTAAAGGAGATGTTATGGTGATGGCACATTTGTTCATCATTAAATATACAGCTCATTCTCAATAAAACTCCACTAAATGGGGTAGGCACACTTGGCTCACTAGGTACTAACAAGGAGCTTCCCAAGGCTGGCTCTAGGTTTTATTTTCTGGTTTAAGAGAAAATAAAAGAGTTAAGCTCAGCACTTAACTAAAAATAACGTCTGGATGCTGTGTCACTGTGCTGGCTGTAGAATCAACACGATTATTTATAAAATACTTTCTAGAAATGGAAAACAAGATTAGTGATGACGTGTCGGCAGTAAGACCTATGGAAAAATGTGGCTAAGGCCAGAGGCCTGTGTGTAATCTTATCTGCTATTTCTGGCCTCTGAGTTATTACAGCTACACCTTGGATGAAGCCGTTAAGCTTATTAACTGAGCCCATTTGTACTTCTCTCCCATTTTTAATTCCGTCACTCGGTTCCAGGCTGCGGGGCAGCCCCCACAGCATGATAAATTCAGGACATTATTGGCTCCACTTAGCCATCCATCATCATCCAGTAATGCACGTACATAAGTGCACTGCTAAGTAGGTATGGACTCGAGTGAATCTTTGAATGGTTGGCTGAAGCACAGCAGGTTCCACAGAGTTGCTAAATCTCTAAAGGGTGGAGCAGCCTGGCATGGCACACTTCCTCCTCAGGAGGCTTAAAATCAACCAGCCAGGCAGGCAGGATCAGCTCCCCTCACATTTAAAAAAGGTGATCAGAGCTAGAGAAAATTCTTCCTCGTAACGCAACAAGGTAGTGATTTTCTTGCAGTGAACTCATCTGTTGTGATTTGTCCTAATCATAGATGAGCTGTGAAGTTCTTCTGGAGATGTGGGAAATACAGGCTAGTGTGGTCACAGAAGCTGTGCAGGACATCATTCACTGAACACAGTCTTTGGACATTCCTTTTTGAACCATGGCTCTGGCCAAGCACCTGCCCAAATGACACATCCTGTATGAAGAAAAAGCTGTCTTTCATGTACACTGTTCTTCTGCTTCACATAACTCCAGAGACCTGTTTAGTATCCAGAATTATTTGTCAGGGATGTTTCCACTCTGGGTTCCTGTGGTACTATCATGACCTTGTTATGCATGCTTGTCTTTTGATTTTAATCCTCCTGGAGAATTGGTCAGTTAACTTTGTGGTTACTTTACCTGTTGCTCAGCTTCAGTGATATTCTCAGAATGAAAGAAAACCATAGATTTATGGAGTTGTTTTTGTAGTTCATGCATAGCAAATCTGAATTGGACCTTCCTCAGAAACTGCTGGTAGCCATGAGCACACAACGAATCACATGGATACTCTTTGCCTGTAACAATGCTATTAACTGGGAAACTGAATTTCTACCTCTTGTCACCTGGTGTCACAGTCTTCTACCTCACGAGCTCTCTCCAGCTTCTCAGGGAAAGAGCCTTCAGTATTAAAATCATTTTCATATATGTCCTGTCAGGCTGAAATTACCAAATGTCATAAGAGCCACATATTTTTGACTTGCTGACCGTGATATGATTGACTACTCTGTATATCAGAAGAGTGCCAAAAAAATTATCAGTTGTTCTAAGCTGTTGCCAGGAATAGCAAAACCAGTTGTGATACCTGCCTTAATCTGCAGTGTTATAATTGGCCTTTGATCCCACTGAGGGCAAGAAGAAGGCTGGTTTTCTGGAATGGTCATTTCACTCTTTGCAAGTCTTAGCACACACAGGAGCTCTAGCTTTTCTCAGCCAGCTTGGAAACACCAGAGGGTTTAATTCAATTCCTTAATTCACAGTTATTTGATAAAAGCAGAAAGAAAAGGACTTTATCAATAATTTCATCATGCAGGATTTCCCCATACCCAGTTTTTTCCTAGGAAACTTTTGGGATAAGGAGGGAAAGAAATGTTCCCATAGACAAGATAATTATGCTCCTTAGAGAATGTGGAGAGTAGAGTCAAGGTAAACCTCTATTTACATTCTAAGATAAAATATGTTTTTAGAAACTAGTATCATTTTAAAGTTACATATAATTTTAAAGGTATTCCATACTGAAAAGTTACTTTTAAAAAGTACAAACCAGAATAATTTATTGTTGTACCCCAATTTAGCCACCTGATTCAGATACAGCAGGAAGAATGTCTTGAATTAAAGGTGCCATTTTAAAATGGCCATTTAAGTCCACTACCTATTTCATTTTGGCACTGCATCCCATGCTACCCTGTGAACCCACATTAGTCATCACCTCAATATATGATGTACTGTCATCTATACAAATTTGCTGGACTTTAAGAATTGGTTTCAAGTTGTGGAGCAAAAGATTATACCTTGCTTCATGGTCTACACCAGCTGTTTGGTGTGTAAAGATATGAATCAAATCTTTTTAGGTACATTGCCACAATGGGGCCTGTCTCCAATTTTTTCCCTGGATACTATACAGATTTTAAGTTACAATATCCTTTGGTCTCTGACCTCCATGAATCATGCTTCCTTTAACAAACCTGTTTGAAATCAAATAGTTAATATTTGTCAATGAAATTTGACATTACCCTTTTAAAGAAGCCTCAAAATCACTTTTTAAATTCTTTTACTTCTCTGTGTTTGGGCACCTCAGTTAGTAATTTCTCTTGAGTTATTGAAATTATTTGTCCCAAGACTAAAATGCTGACATTTTTTCAGCAAAACATTTGTCTTACATCACCTACGTTATTTCAAAGTGAGTGATAAATTTTGTATACTCTTTTGCTCTACGTACAGCATCTATGAGCAAATTGACACAGGCAAAAAAAAAAAAAATGTTGTTGAAACTGCACGCAGTTATTACATTCACAAATATCCATGCTAAAAGGGTCTCTTACACTCAGCTAAAATAACTTAGCACAGGAAAACAACCTTTTCTTAATGCACTGCTTGAAAAAGCTTAAAAAAAATCTGTGATGACTTTTACTGAGAGGAGGGGGAGAAGTATAAAATGCTCAATTATGCACTTACATGGTTTTATGTAGTACAGATTTTGGTTTTTTATCATGCAACCTGGATGGCATTTTAAAATTACTGTGGTCAGAGTCATACAGCTGCACTTAGTGCTATGAGAAGGAAATAAATTAAACTTAATATCATGAGAAATAGGTCCAGTTAGACTAAATTTACAGATTTATAAAATAATTAATGGTTATATCATTTTTTAAATGCCTCTTGTTGCACAACAGATTGAAGTGGTATCATCATGGACATTTTTAAACCAGTTCCTGCTTTTCAAACCTGGAAGAAATAAATAGGAAGAAAGTGATGCAGTGCTTTGATATCCTGTCCAGGAGATATCACAATAATATAGGTACAGAGATCTCTTCTGTCCTAGCCATGACATCCTTAGGTTTTCCTACAGTGAAAATTAACCTCAAGTCCATGGTTAATTGCACAGCAAACATGCATTGAGATGTTTTGGTATCATTTGCCCAGCAAGGCACCTTTTTGTTCTCTCTTTCAACAGCTGCATCCCTTCTCCTCCCTCTCACACTTGTCAGGGTATAAATATTTATTGTTTGGGCCCTGAGGGCTGTGTGATTTTGCTTCCAGGCCAGTGTTTGATTCTGATTTTGTCCCCTTCAGAGCTTTCAATTTTATTTGCAGTTTCCTGCCCTCTTGCACATTCTTGCATGTTTGGGTTTACAGGGTCTGTGTCCTGTGTCCATCAGGAAACCACATCCCGTTGCAATGTGTCGGTATTTTAATCCTCATAAAATTCCAAAGAGTCATACTCTGAAAGAAATATGATATTCATTCCTGGGGTATGAGCATGGTTTTCTGCTTTTTCAGGGGTATTATGGTTGTCAGCTTCCTGGGAACTATGGATAACTGAAGCCTCCTGAAATCAGGCCACAAAATTATATATATTCTCTGCTGCACTGTGTCCTCCACAGCTCCAGCTGTTGGAAGTAGAAAGACTTGAAATGTTAGTGGACATTAAAAAGCTCACATCAAAAGTATATAATTCATTGTCTTTTCAGCGACAAAAATAATAGATTTGGATTAAACATTTTTGATTTTCATAGACCTTTTTTCTCTATCTTTTTAAAAGGAGTTTCCTGACTTTGAGAACACACTGACCAAAAAAAGAAAGTAAGTTGAGACCAGTTCAAGGTCTACACAGTGTCACTCTATTTGTCTGTACCTTTCATCCTTGTTGTTTTATTAAGTTTTGCCAATGTTGCTTTCATTCTCATAGAGTACATGTATTAGTGTTGCAGCTGAAGAGCCCATAACAAGCTTGTAATGCATTACTAAGGCTCTTTTGCCATGACTTTTTCATATCCACACAGCTTTCTTCCAAAATATCAGAACTGGGACAGCTAAAATCAAATGCAGTTAATCTGAGCTTAGTTTAACCATATGTCTGCTTTTCTGAGAGATTGAAGTGGTAACCTATTTTATAGCATGTTTGCACCATTGACCTGATAATCTCCTGAAGAGGTTTTTTTTATTTGTTTGTTTGTGTTTTTAATCCAAGAAAAAAATTTGTTTGCAAAATTATTCGGATAAAGCAGGTCAGACATAATTTTATGAATCATTTTTGTGATTGCAACATGTTTTGAATACATTCATAGACACAATGATATGATTTGAGCTAATGATCAATATTTATTAGCAGGTAGAGGAATTTATTTTGAAAATTCTTTTTTGTGCTTCATGTTGAAATCTATTGCATTACTGAAGTGGACCTCTTCAAATGAAATCTGAAATCCTGCCTAATGGAATGATACAGACAAATCTTATCTGTCTGCTGTGACAGACATGAAAATCCCTGGAGTTTTTGCTGGTTTTTGTTTTTTCCATTTGTAGGTGGGGCCCCACTAGACACAGAACATCAATGTTATCTGTGTCTGTTGCTGAAAAATGTCAAAATGGGTAAAGATTTCTAAGGAAATTAAGAGCTCTTTTGTCTTAAATAAGAGTTTAAATCTATTTCTTGTCATCTGATAAAAACACTAGTAACTTATCAGCTTCAAACCCAGAGACATGTGCACTCATCTATGAGATCTCAACTCTATGCCACCAGTCAGGACTCTGAAACTCCTCCCAAAATTTCATTACTTAAAATATGGACATAACTCTAGTACTCATGGATGTCTCATCATTCTCTTGCACTTTAAAGGAAGTCAAACTATTGTGTAGGCCTTATCAAGCTCTACCAGTTATGCTGAAATCACCTGGATGCCTAAAAGTGTCCTGCTTAGATCAGAACTAGGTCTGCCCCATGAAAAAAATAGCAGTCTATAGCTAAAAATGTCAAATCTTACAATGCAAATAAAACCATTCTTTTTGAAACCTAATACTATTCTAAAAAAAATTATTAGAATTTAGAAGAATTGTTGAGATAATTTGACTGATCAATTAAAATAAAAAAAAGTTTGAGCTGGAAGAAAATAGTTTAAGTAGTTTGAATCAACATGAAAATATTTTGTAATGAAAATTATTTCATCATGTCCAGCCGTCACTCTCCTGGCATGGCACTCCAAGTGATAATGCAGAAATTTCCCCATTGATCTTTCATGTAGATATGGAGGAAGTGAATGAGGAATTAATCATTCTTTGTTCCCCACAATGGGGCAACAAGGAAGCACCAAATTTTATGGAGTAGCAGAAATATCATAAGTATTCCTTGTTTAGACAATAAGAATTTAACTGTGGAATTCAGGAATCACAAAATCCAGTAATTTTGAAAGGAACTGGTGGGTACGGACTAGTTCCTTAAAAATCCCACGACAGTTTAGCTGCACCCTGTTCCTCAGGAAATCCTTCAGCACCTTCATGACTGAGGATGGGAGAGAGGTCCCAGATTTTGTGTTCTTTCCCTTCTGCTGATCATTGTCACAGATCAGACAGTCCCTGCTCTCACCTACTATAACCACTGCTCATAAATTACTCTCATTGGGTTTTTAATGGATAAAATGTAACAAATTAACCTTTATTAAAAGATTTTTTTTCCCTCCCTCTCTAATCTATTCTTCAAGTGGTCCTCTATGAACTACAGAGCACAGATGGAAGCATGAATTAGGACTAATCCTTGATGTAAATGTGCAAAAAGCTCAAGGTTTGCTGGGGCAATAAAATGGCACTCAGGGTCCTGGGAATGGTATGTTTCATGTACATTCATGCGTAGTTCTTTGGTTCAATTCTTTATCACGTCACCAAACTCGAGGCAATAATTCGAAAAGTTGTAGGACACTTCAGATCATGTCTAAAGGAAAGTATCTCTTTTTACTTCCTGATGGGTTCCCAGGATTCCAGCATGAATTCTTCACTTCAAAAGGAAACTTGAGTCCCATATTCTTGCAGAACGGAGCCTCAGATGCTTTCAGAGCTTTGTGTGGCATGTGGGAGTTCATGATTGGGTGAATGAAACGAGTAACTCCAATTAAAGCCACTGGGAATAACACAGCTAAATCCCTGTGCCCTGCTTTGAAGAATTAGTTGAAAATACCCATATTTGATTAAACACACTTTAATTTTTTCATTCTGACTTTCAGCTAATGGTAAATTCTTTTAATTCTTTTAGATCCATCCAGAAGTCCATGTCTGAAAATGAAGCATTTGGTTAGTAGCTGCTTAATCATCTACTGTTTACTTGCTAATCTCAGAGAGCCAACTTTAATTAAGGGTCTGCTTTGTTTTACAGCTGTTGGAGCAAATGCAAAGGAAAGGAAAAAATAGAAATAAGCTATCAATATATTGTCCCCTCTTCCCTGCTTTCCACACACACACATGTAGGTAGACATTGAAAACAAACTAGTTAAATATAAAAACCACATTGAGATGAAGAACCTGTTATGGGACAACATTAGAAATACTCAGCATGTCCTGTGTTGCTTTTAATCATTTCAATAAAACCCTGAAATGTCTCTGATCTAAGAAAATCCAGGTCCCTGCCCTTTCCCATGATAAACTACTTTGCGAGAATTTTCACAAACAAGATGACCCAGAAGGAAATTCAGGGGTTTTGTTAAACCCATCCTGACACTGTGTATTGTTATCTACTCTGGTGTTTCAATGGGTTCTATCTTGTAAATACTCTATAGGAAATAATCATCAGCTTCTTAAAAGTAAAATTTCCTGGGTTTTTTTTGGTTTTTTTTGTTTGTTTTTTTTTTTCCCAGTGAGAGCTTCCTGTTATCATGGCTTCATTTATTCTTTGGAGTTTTGGTTCAGTTGTTGTATCTAGTCCGTGCTGAGTATAAAGGGTATTGAATGTGGCTGTACTGATGTGGCTCTTTTCCGCAACGTGTCTCAGATAGATGAAAGCTCCCCTGTGTTAAGGCTTCACTCTGCAGCCCTGCACGGGGAACACTTTCATGCAGGACAGCAAACAGGCTCTAATGAATTCCCAGCACCTGACAGGATCAACAAGAGCTTTCACAAAGAAAATTTTCTGAGTGAAAGCCAGCATTAAATAAAACTCCACAAAACAAAACCAAACAAACCCAGAAAGCACAAACCCCAAATAGCTGTCTATGTGTTGTGAAGCACAGGCACTCTGAAGTTCACTGAAGGAGCAGGTGAATGGCCATCTCCTTCTCAGAGCCAGCCTAGTTCAGCCAGCCAGGCTGAGACAGTCCAAGCCTTGGAGTCCACAGGGCATCCCTGTGGGCATCTTTGATGCTATTTCTTGCAAACACTCTAGCTTGGTAATGACAGACTTAAAAAAAATAACAGCAATTATACAATTAATACAATGTACAATATATAATACAATAATTATACAATTCCTGGAAGCAAAACAAAGGCACAGATTTTCTATGGGATCCTAGGTCTTAGATCCAGGGTTAAGATAACAATCATTATGATCATGTGTTAAGTGTTAAATGAGGTATTAGACCACAGGAAAAGATGATAAAACTTGAAGTCTGACTAAAATAAATATTATCCATCCATCTTCCTATAGTGCAAAATCATCAGTTCATTTCCATGTCTGAGCAGATGCTCCAGTGTTCTGCAAGCTTGTTTGATTTGCATTCTGATGCTATTTTTATAGAATTTCCTGTTATTTCACGGGTTTCCTATGAATTCAGGTGACTGCTCTCTGTGCTTTTACTTTAGACAGGAAAAATGTGAATGGCACACTTTGGCAGGGTTCCAGGAAGCCAGAGAATGATTCGTGCATCAGAAGGCACTGCCAGCTTGAAGGTAATTGCTAAACATATTTCAGCTGATTTTGCATTTTCAACAAAGTATTTAAAAGGGCACATTGGAAAATTTCTCATTTTTCACCAATAATTCAGCTAAATAATTTGTCAGGTCTTTGAGAGATTTATTTTGTCCTCAAGGGGGGTAAAAGTTGTTAGAATAAAGATTATCTTAAAACTGGTAAGATAAGAACACACTCTATGACCAACTGACTCTGTAGTCCATGAGCCAAAAGAGACTTTCCCTGCAGTAAATTGCCATAAATGTGTTGTGTAGGGCTTGCCAGCTGTAGTAATCCATGTTTCCTGGGCATTTTACACTGCTCCAGATATCCAACAGGGAAAGGGGTGCAACACTTCTCAGAAAAAACTTTTTGTGGCAGGTGCAAAAGAGAGTTGGCCAAATTTTAGATGCAAGTACTTTGTCTTTTGTTTCTCTTTTTAAGCCTGCTCTGACTAACTTTATTAAAACAACCTCACAGCTAATGTTAAGAAGTTGCTAATGGCACTGCTTAAGACTGTACCAATATAAATTCATTAAAATAACATTGAGTATTAACAAGTGAGCAATCACCTCACACAAACTGGCCTTTAAAAATCAACATGCTTTGATAATCTGCTTGATGTTGCTTCCAGGAATGGCATTTATATTTGTACTATTCAAAGTTAAGGTAGATCTCTTACTGTTGCTTAATCAGACCAAACCAGACAAGGCTCAGCAGAAGCAGAAACCCAGATATGTGAGATTAAATTGAAAGTGTGTCTTGTTCTCAATTTAAACTAAAAAAAGTGGGAATTTCTCCTGCACAAATGGTCTGGAGATCATCCACTGATAGGAGATTCCACTATTACCTGGATATGTCAAATAAAGCAATGGACAGGGTGCCAACTTTCCTTCTGAATTTAGTTCAGTTCACCACTTGAAGTTAAACTCTTAAATGTTTGGAAATAGATCTGAAATTGCAATACATATTGCACTTGCCCATCTATGGGCAAAATTGGTTTCTTGAACCAGAAATAAGAGCTGACAGGAAGATTGAGAGGAATTCTTCCATTGAACTAGTGAGGGGAAAAGGGACCTTCAGTAAATGTCATTGGCTTGCAAGGAACAGGTTCTAATGATAGGTGAAAGAAATATTGGGTGTTTCCTTCCTGACAAGTCTTACTTTTAACCAAAACCATTTTGGAATGATTCTTCCAATGATACTCCAGAGGCTGCTGGATTGGAAGTGGGGAGAAGCTGAATGAGAAAGCAGAACTTTTTGACCTTCCTCTAAAGTCTTTTCCACTCCAGGCATTTTTTACCCTTTTAAATATCCAAAGCATGCAAAAGAAGCAGTGCACATTTTAAAAGCTGACAAGTGTTGTAATTGAAGGGCAGGGGCCCAGAGGGAACAGGAAGCAAAGCTGGCAGCTAAATAAAAATCTCCCTTTCCCCTACTGCAGTAAAATTATTTCAAGGGAAGTCCCCTTCCCACAGTGGTGGAAACCTTTGCAAGGAGATTTGCAGTGTATCGCTATTGATCAAGATAATTCGTCGTTATTGATCAAACTTTTCTCTTTGCAGAGATAATCCTTCAAGGTCTGCAAGTCTAGTGCCTAAAATGAATTTCTGTTAGATTTAAAAAGCTGTGTATGGTGGTCACCACAGACATCTCTGCTTACTTCTGAGCTGTATCCATAAACCTGTCTCAAATCTCACTCAAATAATTGTAGAGACATCCAGAGACCCTGGTAGCCTTTGGAAGAAATCCTTGATGATAGCTTGTGTGTTATTTCATCTACAAACCCAAGTTTTTCAGGATGAAAATGCAGTGAGCACATATATATCCCACAGACACAATAGTGGAAACACCTGTCTTTGCTCATAAGGCCAAACCCAAATCATCAGCACAAGATCTTCCAGCCTAAAAGCATCCTTGTTGAAAAGTGGTCTGTGGAAGTCACAGTCATTGGGCTTGCATGAAAGATTATGGAGACAAACAGTGAAAAGCCAACACCTCTCAGAGCCAGTGGATGTAATTCTCCACTGCTCCTAATTCATTCCATAGGAGGGTGACTGGTGTCTGTTGGCAGACTAGGAAGACACGAACACTGCAGCTCTATTTGAAATTCATTTATATATTTTGCATGAGGGTTCTTGTGTGTTTGTTGGGTTTTTTTTTTTGTTTTGTTTTGTTGTTTGGTTGGTTTTTTACACAAACACCTTATTCCATAATTCAGTGGGCTGCAGAGCTGATCTAAGCAAGATATAAGAGCACTGTGGGTAGAGGATATTATGGCTATCAAAAGCCATTGTGGTTTGGGGGGACCACTGAGGTTTGCTTTAATAACTTGCTGTTTTAATTTGGGTTGGAACAATATTATATCAAAAGCAGTGTCACTGTATATAGTCTGTCAGGTTAAGGGCTTTC
Source organism: Haemorhous mexicanus (assembly GCF_027477595.1). Classification (NCBI taxonomy): domain Eukaryota; kingdom Metazoa; phylum Chordata; class Aves; order Passeriformes; family Fringillidae; genus Haemorhous; species Haemorhous mexicanus. The sequence goes on along the minus strand of NC_082342.1, from coordinate 10,628,891 downwards.
TATGTTGCCCCACAATTGTTTGTGATTCAGCTGCAAACACTAATAATAATATTTTGGACTAGACTGTCGGAGGACTTTGGGGCAAGGAGCTGAACAGTGCAGGATTGAATTTCCAGAGTAAGCTGACAGAGTGTAGGGATGTGGTGTACAGAGATGCCTGCAGGAGATGGAAACAAGTTATCCTGAGGACCAGAAAGAGCCCACTTACATTAATCTGGTGTTGCATGAGCACTGCTTCACATGAGTTATGGTGCTCCTGCAAGTCCAGCTAGCTATATAATGAAATAAATAACCAGATTGTCAGATGCCAGGCCCTCGGTGACTTCAGGGAGATTTTTAGGTGCTTAAGACAAAATATGGATCAGGATCTTATGTGCCTCTTTGAATATAAATTTTAATGACCACATTCAGACTCTTTTTCCATGTGATAGCTAAAGAATCTAAGTCACTCAGAATTATTCCCTGAATTACTCTTTCTTTTCCTGTTTATAGTAGGGAATGCAATCAGTCTTGCATACAGTTCGTTTTTGTGGATCTATATGTTAAGTAAGCTGTCCTTTTGCAAACAGGAGAACTACTGATGCTGTAAGGTATTCCACAGATGCAACAAAAATGCCAAATTAGGATTAATGAGGAAGAAAACCCCAAAACATTCCTGCTGTTTTCTAGTGACTTTAGAAAATGTGGTGTGATTAGCAGATATTTTTCTTCATGTTTTTTTTCTCCCTGCAATATCTGAGCGATAGTGATATCTTTTCTGATGGAATCTAATCACTAGGGCTGTCCTACAGTTACACAGTGGTGGGTGCTTTGCCTTAAGACTGGGAGGAAAAGTAGATCTTTCAAAGTAAGCTTGCTTAAAATATTTTTTCCAGACTTGTTTGACCTATTATTACTCATTGTTGTAGTGAAGGTTAATACTCTTCCCATCCAAACATTCATTTATTGCAAGAGATGGAAGGATGTTCATCCTTTGAAAGCAATTTCTAATCTAATCTAAGTTAAACAGATTTCAGTTGAAAAGATCATTTTTGCCCTTCATTTTTTGTATGAATATTCTAGAATTTGCAGCTGTAAATTAGCAGGGCAAGAGGAAAGTCACAGTGGGGTTCTGGGTTAGTAAACTGAGGACTGAGTACAGAAGAAGAAATAAGCACAAATGGGTTTTCTTTCTGTCAGTCAGTTTGCCAATTTGCTCTGCAGTCTCACTTCAAAGCAGTTTAAGAGAAAATGTGTGCTTAAATGATATAAGATTAACTTCAGAGAGTCAAAATGTCAGCTCAAAACATCAAGTGCAATTCAAATGATATTCCTCATTAAAACATAAAGCAGGACATTTTAAAGCATGTTTTCTCTTTTCTGGTCATAATTCACAGAAGATAATATTATTGCTGATGGAATACATTTGCTCCAAGGAAAGAAGATAGAAGAAACAACATGTCAGGTGAAACAACTACTCTTCTTTTTTAGAATCTAAATTTTCAGTCAAAATTTCATTTCTTGTTTCCATTCATCATTTTCCTAGCCTAAACTTCATGCTCAGTATGCCTCTGTATTTTAGAAGCTGATTTTAAAAGAAGAATCTGGTGACTTCCAAAGTTGTTAATGATTTTTCTTATGCAGGCCATATGGATTTCATTGCCTAGAAAACCTCTTCCTTCCCTGAGTGAATACATTTCTGCTAAATTGATGTGCTAGAACTGTGTCTGGCGAGATCTATCCTGAGTGTTTAGATATGTCTTGCATGATCCATATTGGCATATGGATCCTAATTCTTTCTGAATTTCTCTCAACATATACCATATTTCTTCCTACATCTGTACTACTCATCCCACTGGCATGAGGAATTAACAAATTCTGATTCCTGAGTTTGCATAATCATAGCAACAACACAAAAGTAGGTAACAGCCCATCAGCAGAGGCGAGGAGAAAGACTGGTAGCTCTGGAATTGGAATGACTGGTGTTTGGGTTTTATTTCACTTCCACTCCAATGTTTGATCTGATAATGTTTTTCTTCAGTTCTTATCTGTGGCAAACCAGCTCAGCTCTGCTGATTTCACAGGACATAACAATTTACCCAGTTTGGGACTAAAAATATGTAACATCTGTATATATGTGTGTGTTCTAAATGAGGAATGACTACAATAAAATTATTTAGAAGCTGAAAATCTATTAAATTTTCCTTTGCAGAAAAGTATTAAATTCAAGGTGAGCAGCATTAAACTTTAGAAATAAAGCTCTGAGCTGAGCTTCCTCTGTTGTTTCTATACAATGCCAGGAGTCCTTTTAGATGTTTGGGTTAAAACCAAGAAAAAAAATGGACATTCATCACCCTCGAGGCATCTGAGATAAGACAGGGAACTGTGAAGACCCAATGTTTAGGTAGTGCTCAGCTCCAGTGTAGGTCAAAGTCGAGATGTGGCTTAAAAAAAGAGTCAAATGATCTGCATATTGGGGGACACAAAATTTCCATATTGGAAAACAAGGAAGGTCACTGTGTCCCAGGTTCTTCCTGCTTTCCCTCAGGGTTTTATCTGTCTCTGCACTGTTAGTTTGTTCTCATGATTATCTCCTCTCACAGCTGACAAAAGAGTATCTGAGGAGGAAGGAAAGGAGAAAAGAACTCGTTTTCTTTTGCAACTCTCATTGTCTTTGATTTCTTTCTCTCGTTCTCTAAGTGTTGTGGAGAAAGATTATTCTTTGATTTCCTACAATAGTTCTTCCCTGAGTGTGAGGGATCTCTGGCTCTGCCCCTATCCTGCCATGACAGCTTTGGGAGTGGCTCCTGGTGAAGGTCCAGGAGGTCATTCCTTAGACATGACAGACTGTGGAGGGGAAAAGGGAATAAGGTCTATGTTTGCTCTAAGTATAAGTTCCCATAAAATCCCTTAAAACTTTTCCCCATGAACTACTTGCCCCATTTTAGAAGCAAGGTCCTTTTTTTTTGACTTCTCAAAGCATTAGAAGATTTTTTTTCAGGTGCATGAATGATGAACAATAGGGACTTGGTCCCTCCAAACTTTGGTATCAATTTAAGACTTATTGCACTTGCTTTATAAAAAATTCAAGTGTAATGGAATTATTTTGAATTTTAGTGATTGTTACCTCATGTCTTCATAATCATATATCATCATTGATCCAATTCTCTTTTAAGCTTCCAAAATAGTCTGATTATAACGATTTTCATTTGCTGCACTACATTATGCACACAAAAAAGGAAATGCTGAAAGAACAGCATTATGGGGGAAGGTCTTTTTCTGCAAAATCAGAACAAATGAATGTCCTCATGAAGTGCCTGTCTGCTGATGCACACAGCATGGGGAACAGACAGGAGGAATTAGAAGTCTGCATGCAATTGCACAACTGCAGCCTCAGGATCACACAACTGGGTGGGATAGCTCACACAACTCAGCTATCCCAGAAGGTCCAGGGAATTACAGGCTGCCACTCCCAGGAATATGATGGAGCCATGGGCACAAACTGAGATACAGGAAATTTCACAGAACATGAAGCACTCTTCTAGTAAAAGAGGTGGTCAGACACTGATGAAGCTTCCTAGAGAGGACATGAGAAGTTTATCTTTAGAGACATTCCTGTCAGGAGATGGACCTATGCAACTTGCTCTGGTGACCAGTTCTGAGCAGGGGGCCAAACTAGACAATCCCCAAAAGTGCATTCCCACCTGAGCTGGTCTAAGGGAGTTTGTGATTCTGTGTGCCATGGAAGAGGCAAATTTACAAACAGGAGTAAATAGAACAGATGAACACCTTAGATTTTTTTTCCTTTAGTTGAAGGAAAAAAAAATAAAAAGAGAAAGCAAATAAGTTTCCCTGAGTGCTTCACAAAAAGCTTTAATCCTTCTCCATTTCCTAAATTGACATTCATTCATTCCATTCATTCTGTAAGTGCTGGAAAATGGGCTTAAAACAGAAGTATAGGTTGAGGGATATAGCATGAGCACTGCTGCAATAATTGTACCTTTCCATAAAAAGTGCCTTTATTTTCTGCATTTATTTTTTGTACCTTTGTTCTTATTTACTCGTGTCTAGCAGGGCTCCCTTGATGGCTCGAAGCCTCTGTAGCATATTGGGAAGGACATAAAATACCAAGTAACGCAGTCTTTGGGCTAATACATTTTCAAAAATGTTTCATGCCTCATTTCTCACGTAAATTCATAGGTTGCATTCATCCTTCAACGTGTCATTCATATTCATGAAGCAAAAAGGCCAGTGTTCATCACTTTCCTGCTGAGCTGGAGGCACTGCCAGGCTTGCCCCCTAGGGACTGCAGCAATGCCCCAAGGAAGGTGTATTCTCCTGGAGCTCCTCTCCTGAGGACGCTGTGACCAACAAACGCCTTGTGGGCAGATGACCAAAGTGTAAATAGTCTTGTCTTAGTTCTGAGGATTGCCCCATTTTCTCCACATTGCTAATCCAGTTCAACTCACACCCGTGGTGCTCAACATCCCAGGAAAAATGAGGTGAACTAAGCAAGACCCTTTTTAGAACTGCATCAGCGATGCTCCTCAGCTGGGGGAGTGCAGCTGAGGGAAGTGTTCTCTGGCTTTCCTGTTCATTGAGCAAGGAAAGCCAAGATCTAGGATGAGATCCAAGGATCCCACACTATAATGCACAGCTCTGCCATGGTGCTGCTTTCACTGTGATGTCTCCAAGACGTTACTGAGTCCCAGATAACTGAGGAAATCAAGAGAGTTCAATCCCAAAACAATTTCAATGGGTGGCAGCTGGTGTATGTCAGCCTTTTATTTTCATATCCACAGAGTACTGGCCTGAAAAACTACTGAGCTCTTGTCTATATTTTATTACATTATGCTTATTATGCTTATAAATCTTATGTAAGTTGTAATTTTTTTTATATTACTTTTTTTACTGTCTAGGTGATAAACTATGAGCAATGGATCCCACCACGAGTTCACAATCCAGGTGTGCCTGGTAACAGTGAAATGGTGAGTGGCCATGAAAATTGGGAAATACAGGCTGGTTTTTGCTGTGCTCTATGTTCCTTCTCCAAAAGCTGAAAGATCTTTATCCATATCCATGTTGTTAATCATGATATCCCTTTGTCTTCTGTAGAATACCTAATTATTGTTCTGCTATTAATGATTATATTTCTTTATCATTTATAGAATATTGTATTATTGCTGTGATATCCAAGACAGAATCTGCCTATTATCTTAGGCTGCTTAGTCTGCTTTGCACTCATTTTAAGCTAGTTGGAGTACCAGACCAACATCATGGGAGTATTTAAAGGTCAGATATATATGGGGAGGAGCGCATGAAAGTCTGCACAGTGCTTCTCTATACACTGGCTGACCATGGCTTTATCAACATTTTCTAACAGAAAATTTATCCAAATTTGGAGCAGAACTCTTTTAAAAAGAGCAAGAAGTTGCCTATCATCACATACTATTTTAATATTAATTATGTGCGGCCATGTTATTACTGAAGCTTCCCAAACATTTTTATGGTGCCATAACAATTAGCACTGTGGACACAGTAAACACACACTAATATTTATCTTCTCACTATTACTCTGCACTCTGAATTTAAGTGCATTGGTAGTCATGATTAAATCATTGCACTTCTTTCGGGAAGGCAAAGCAGTTGAAGAAAAATCACAGAGATTAGACTGTGCCATGGCTAAATTCTTTATGCTGAGAAGTGACATGCTGTGCAAGTAGTTTTATTGAAATTAATGCAGTTACACCCAGGAAGGAGAGTGCTCACCAGGACTGAGATTGCAGGAATCTGACCAGCAGTGTTTTACACTTAGCTTCCAAATTGCTGTATTGCTGTCACCAGGTTAATCCTCATAACATCTCACTGTGCAAAGATTTCTAAGGTATTTAAAATACCTTTATAAATTGGAAACAGTTTATCAGACACAATTTAGGTCTTTCTTCTGTAATGCATTTTAGAATGCATTTTTAAAATGTCTATTTTTTGTACTTAAGTATTCCTGCACACTTCATGCAAATTATTTGCAACTAAAGGGCAGCCTGTGATTTATTTTTTTTATACAATTAATTTTGATTTGTGAGGTGACATGATTTTTTCATCACTAAAACCCATTAAGTAGGGAAATCAATAATAGTCTTGATTTTTGTTCATGCGGGAATTCTTTCCTTATAGATAGCTTTGCTTATAGATTGGGGCAAATCACAGTTCACCTGATTGTCTGGTTTCAACACCAAAGAATGTTTGGATAGGCAGATAAAAATCCATATTTTAATGCTTAGGTAAGCCAAAATAAAATACTGTAAATTTAAAGGCTGTCTCACCAACAGCTGATACTGCATGAGCTTTTTTCTCCATGAAAGAGAGTTACTGCATTTATTATTTAAGCACTTATGACTTTTCCCTAACAATGGACTCTATGAAATGAGTGCTTTTAAGGAAAAGAGGATTAGAGTTTGCCATTAATGAAATTATCTGAATAGATTATCTTCCATTTATCTTGATGTCTCCATGATGGAAATCCCAGATCGTCAATCAAAGTCATCATGTTGCTTTTGTGTCGTTACTTACAAGTGAACAAATTATTATTGCTACAAGAGATCTAATATGAGAGCAACATTTCCATTTTAAACCACTGTGATTTATTTTGTGAAGACATTCTCACAATGAGAGAGTGAAAAATTGCACCTCAGTTTCTCTTGTTAGCTGAGGTAAAAATTCTTTCCTCTTTCTTGAATTTGGAAGAGGAAAGAAATCCAGACACAGGTGAAGGACAGAAAAAGCACAGCAGAACAGTTGGTGCTGATGAGCTGATGTCCACACTGTGTCCTATGGGAGGTCTACCTGTGCTCACATCCTCTCTGTTGGACACCAACCAGAAGCTGGAGGTCATCAGCTGAACTTCTGGAAAGTGTCTTTTGTTTTAATTTCAGCTGTAACGAGTTCAGGCTGTGGCACTTTGAGACCAAAACGCAGCTTTCAGGAATAGCTGCGAAATTCACTGCAAAACTAAGACACTAATGAAGCCATGACTTACAAGGGACACTGGAGACGTGAAAAGGTGTCAACTCCCTGGCTTCCTGCTCTGCTCCTGTGGTTGATTCCCAGTTTCCAGAACACTGCAGTTTTCATGATATATAGCTTGCTGCTGAGAAGGAGGGAGTCTAAAGCCACGGTGGGAACTTTTGCACTATTGTGATTAAAGAAGGAGGACTCCTAGGGTCCCATCCTTAAGGAAAGCAGTCAGCATAGGCTCCACCAGCATGAGTGAGATTTATATCACCCATGAAGGTAGCCCTGAAAGGTGTATCTAGACATGTAACAAAACAACAACATCAACAACAACAATAATAATAACAATAAAATTTTACATAACTAAGATGATTAGCATAATAGTGCCTGAAAAAATTAAGCAGTTTCAGATTTTTTGAGGTGTGGGTATATGTTTATTTTACTAGGTCCTGCTTGTATTCAGTAATGGTCAGGTATTCAAGAAAAGTAATAGGCAAACAGCAATATGAACACTGGTCTAAGCCTGATGTTTCTTGTGAGTGACCTTTTCCCCTTTTTTTACCTATTAGTCTGAAGCAAGGAAAAGACTAACTTTCAAAGATTTGTGTCAGCAATCAGTTCTTTGAATCCAAAACTTTGTCATTTTCAAGATAAACACCATGTTACCCTTAGTTTTTATTTTTTGGGTTTGAATTATTTTAATGTCTTTCTTGTTTTGTTTTGGGGTTTTTTTGTTTGTTTGTTTTTTTTTTTTTTTTTTTTTTGGCAGGGTACAGAACCAGACAATAAAGCTGAGTCCAGGGGAACATTAAAAAGATTGCAGAAATTGGTGCGAACAAAGAAAACAAGTACACAAAGCTTGGAAGATGTCAAGCACGTTCTGGTTCCCCTCAGTAAGTAAAGCATCACATCAGCATTCTTTCCAACATTTGGCAAATGACACTGGATTGAACATAACTGTAAACAATCTTGTCCTGGTCTGTCATTCACCACCCACAATTTTCAACCTCCAACTGAGATGTTACTGTGATACCACTCCAGCTCTGACTTCTTCTTAGTGTGAAAACCTGCTTCCTGTCACTCTAGCTGGAGTTTTGTAACAGTATATCTCACAAGTGGGGATTCTAGGTAAATAGAATTGTATAACAGCGGGGCCTCCATGCTGGGGACACTTTGGCTTTCCTAGTTTTGTATCATATTTCGGGTCAGAAAGGCTAAATTCACAAATGAGAAGATGATTTCCAGTGCTAATCCATGGGTCAGTAGCGTCTGCGAGGGCAGGAGGGTCTGAGGTATGACAAGCAAGTCGGTTTGTCACCATATCTGAGTGCCCAGGGCTGTAAGACACAGGAATTCTGAACTAATTCTGGCCTCACTGATTTTCTGGAGTTTCCTATGGTTCTCTGGTCTGATTGTGCAACAGTTCTTCCTCTGAACTTGTTTTGCCTACATTGTTTTAACAGCACACACATTGGTTGTGCAATGCACTTGTTTGTATGATTATTTATAATCCAGTATTAACAAAATGACTTTAAACTCTCTGTTGAACTACTGCTCCAGCCAAATCACTGCTGGGGCTGAAATACATGAGGAAATAGGGATTTTTGTAACACAACATACATACAAGGGGTGGGAGAGCAATTGTCCAGAAAGCTTCCTGAACTTTTCCAGCTCGACTCATGCTGTCTGAAACTATCAGCAAAATGACATTCAGTTAGCAAATTTTCATGGGCAGAACTAATAAAATTTTCCACACCTCTGAGGGAACAAGATGAATATATCAAATGGAGAATAAATCTCACTTTTGGCTCAGATGCCTGACCTATTAAAAAATCCTTTCTATCTCCCCAATTATCATAGTTATTGGTTTTGGTTTTGTTAGGGTTTTTTTTTTTTTTTTTGTATGCATGTGTGGATTTTGTTTATTTTTTTTTTGTTTTGTTTTGGGTTTTTTTTGTGGGAGTATTTTGTTGTTATTTTTTTTTTTATGGAGTCCTTGACTTCTTAATTATATAGACTGAAAGACAGCTATTAAATTTAAGAAAAAGTGTGCTACTTTCTCTATGAATTGCAACATATTATAACAAGTATTTGCATTTTTAAAGATACCTTAGAAGATGCTTATCTCTCTGAAGAGGATGAAGAAGCCCTAACTTCTTGCATGAAGCTGACAAAGCCCCAGGAAAAGAAGACATGGAAAGATAACACAAGAAGAAAAGAAGAGCCTGAGACCAGGACAGATTTTATTTCTGCATCTCTGGGCCGCTCATACACTTCCAGACTTAATAACTTAGGAACTATTTCAATTCATTCTGAAACAGAATTTCACTTGTGGAGTGACTGGAAGCCGTTTCCTGACAACCAGCTCTGTCCTTGTGACTTTTTAATTTCAAAAATAGAAGAATGGGAAAACTGTACTTGCTCTTCTCATCAGCCACATCTTACATATTCCCTAACAGATATGGATCTACAGTACTCCTGGGTAAGTGGAAGTGGTTTCTTTTGTGCTGATATGCATAAAAATTGGAAACTTTTTGCTCTGATTCAGCATTAAAGAGATACTGTCATCTTCTGTGTGGTTATGAAATGCTATAAACCAAATTTAGATTTCAGGTAAATGGATGTGAATGCATTGCTCAGGCTAACACCAGGGCTTCGTATAGCCCTGGGTAGTTCATTTTTAACCATGCAGACATCAGCAGCTTAGAGATGGAAGGCTCTAGGCTATTCTGTTTCTCATCAGCACACTCATGCTTTTTAGGTTTTTTCATCTGTTCTATACTCATCCTTCCAGGCTTAGAAAACTTTCTGGAAGTCTGGGCTGAATCAGTAAGAGACAATGAAGCTAATGGACTTGGAGTAGGCTCCTAGCGGTCACTGCAATACTAGTAAAGGACACTGGAGTTATTTAGGCAAATGTCAGAGGTTGCAGAGGTATCTGTGTTTCTATCTTGGTCAGCTTAGCTGGTGGAGCCTATTTTTGCAATTACCCATGTGGCAGCAAGAAGATTCTGGAGACAGAAACAAAGAAGCAGAGTTTAACCTTGTTCTGAAATTATCTTCCTGGATAGATCTCTGGAGGAGGTTTTCATGGTATAATTGCAGGCTTTTCTATAAAGGGATATTTGAAACTAGAAGAACAAAGCCAAGAGAAACTCTTTTTGGAGAGATAGACAAAATATAGACACTGCAACAAGGATTTTCCCCCTCTCCTCACTGGGCACAGGAAGTCTTCTGGCACTGCACATAGTGGTGAGCACATGGAGGGTGACTGGTACAGTGAAATACATCAGAGAAGCAGTAAAAAGTAGCCCCTTTTCCCTTTCTGCCTGTTCCCTCTACAGTGCTCCAGGGACAGAGCTGTCTCTCACTGTGGAATAAGACCATCTCCCAGGAAAGTACAGCCAAACTACAGGGGGTGAGACACCTGCAGAAACCTGAGCCAGCTGAGTGCTCAAATGCAGGCCTGAGCAATCACAGCCTTAGATCAGAGAGTGTCCTGCTGAGAGCAGCATGATCTCAGAGTGCCCATATAGCATTTGAAAGGTAATAGATGGGGGTCTGTCCAGCAGCCATATTTCTGAATTCATGGGGAAGGTAATTCAGTTCCTTTCCAATGACCCAATAGCTGAGATACCAGGCAGGACCTGAAATGTGGGATTTTCCTAGCTGTAGACTTTCCTGGGATTTGATGTAGAAAACAAGAGTCTGAAACTTTCACTGATGGATCATTCGAAAAAGAAAGGAAGGAAGCTACTCTAAAAAAATCTGAGGGAGATGCATCAAAGAAACCCTGGACACCTCAGCCCTGCACACTCCCACGGGGAAAGCACCTGCAGACAGACCTGCAGGACAGAGAGTTGACAGAAATGGGCTGTGAGCCATGAACAAAGGCTGTGGTCTGTCAGATGAGTCCCCCAGCATGGCAGGAAATAGAAGTCTCTGCAGAAAGTGAATTGAGTCAGGGATGGGAGCCTCCATCATATGCCTGGCTCCTTTATGCAAGCAGCTGTCAGCATCCCAAGCGAAGGCTGAAGTCCCAGGTAAAAACAGTAATAGAGGTGTTGGTCAGATTTATGACAACATAAGTGTCAGTTCAAATAATTTTATTTCATTTTGTCACAAACAGGCTGTTAATGTTCCCTACCCTGGTGAGATTTGTCCTACCCATGTAACTATTAAGTACCACCAAGGAGTTTAGTGCTTTTTTTTCCTGAATTGTTTATTTTGCCATCTGCCTTCCTGACGGGCTCTCTGACTTTAATGTATCTCTGTGGGCTTAGTGCCTTTAGATTTAGGTTACAGCCAATGGCAAGACATCTCATTCTTTGCATCTGCATTCTACCAACTGGCTCAGTTGAAGATTACAGAGTCTGGATTTTCAGTTTTGCTGTTTAAGGATCAAAAAGCAGGCACTGGAGGTTTTGCTATGAGAGGATCAGACAGAGGGGGTGGTGCAGATGTTCTTTCTGATGTTGATTTATTTATTAGAGTAAAAGCAATATATTCCATTATATTCTTCCATATTCTGTGAGAAAGAAGGTATGGTTTCATTTTCTTGACTTGGTAACTCCTCTGTTGTGTCTGCTGCAGCAAATTGTGGAGGAGATAGCTGGAGATGAACTATCAAAATGCTTGTTGGTATGTCCTAAATTGAGACCAAACTGGTAGATGCAAGACAAAGATCCAAAGATCCTCTGCTATTCCATCAGCAAACTGCTGCTGATCTGGCATGGGGGACAGACAAATATCTAGATCAGACAAATATTAGCCAGACATATCTCAGCAATGCACACAAAGCTGATTGGGCCTGGCCTTTATTAAAGCTTAAATGGCAGACAGTGAATTAAGCAGTGCTCTCCTGTAATCACAAGGAAAGACATGGATCTCTCCATGATGGATTGCTGTTTAGAGAGACAAAATATGAGTAATCCTAATTCCCTTCCTCCAATTTCTTCCCTTGACACCTTTCTTCCCTTGACTCCTTCTTGCTTTCTTCCGCCTCAGCACTTTACACAGCCTCCCTTGTGGTGCTTCATATTGCCAGTCTTTGTCACCTAAACCAGTAAAAATGCTGACAGAGGTCATCTAGGCAAGGACTGTGAGAACAGACTCCAAAAACCATATCCATCTTCAGCTCCATCAGGCTCCTCCAGCCTCCCCCAGTTAAGCCCTCAGCAACCACCTGCATTACTGGACAGCCTCTGGCACAAGGATATTGCAGACCACCCACATTTCACCCATCCTGCCATGGTGCCACCATAAGATTCTTTAGGCAGAGTTAACAACAGGTCTTTTATTTATATATATATATATATATATATATATATATATATATATATATATATATATATATATATATATATAAAATCATTCAGCTTTTTAAAATATAATTAGTGTTTGGCCAAAATTTTGCTAGGGGCAACATAAAACATTGCTTTTTTTAGTGTGTCAAGCTTGCCATGTGAAATTATTGTTACTGGCATTCTTTCCAGAGACATGTAATTTATAAATACTTCTTCCTTAGAAAGTGGAAGAGAGTGTATTTTAAAAAATACAGTGTACTTGAAGGAAAAAAAAAAAGAAAAATATTCTTGCATGCTTGGATAAAGTAACTACTATGCTGCATATTTTTCTGTTATCACAAAGTATATTGGGGATATCTGGGCTGATGTTTGTGATGGTATGAATCAGCTGAAAAGCAGGCAGAGGATGGAAGAAAAGGTTGTCCAGACACCACTTTAACAACCACTTGACCCTAATGGGAAAGGTTACTGGATTTTTATACTTCTTTTTATTCCTCAGGCTTAGCCCTGCAGAAAACAGTTAAGCTGTCTGTCTCAGACTAGTTTTTTCTCTTTTTTTTTTGTGTTTACTAAAAGCTGCCCTTCTGTCATTTGTATGCTAAGATACTCAGTACCCCAACAAAGTAGTATACTTAGAAATGCCATGTCCATATATGACTTTTACAGAAGCTCTTTCAGCCTTCTGTTGCTTTTCTCAATCTGTGCAATTGCATAAGACTTTTGCAACCTCGTGAGGCAAGAAAAATCTACAGTCAGGAGGCTGTAAACTATAGGAGCTTGCTAGGCTTGAATGGACCTGAAAGGCACAGTGGAGCATAGTGAGGTCACAGCTGAGGTCCTCTTCACAAAAGGGTTCCCAGACTATCCTGGACAGTCTGAGGCAAAGAGAAGAAAAGCAGATGAGTCCTTTTCTACATCACTGGCTGGCCCATCCACTCTCCCATTATCTGTGAAATATGGAAGATGCATTTGTAGAATCACACAGGCCGCCTTTACAGGAAAAGGAGAAGAGACAACATCCTCTGTTGGAGACAAATCAGCAGAGAGTTACTGGAAGTGGGTTTCCCTTCTTCACACATCTTACCAGCATGGTTAAGTTTGACAGAAGAGGTATTTAGTCATTGATACCATAAGAATATTTATTTGGTGCAACCTGTGTTTGGCATTCAGTGATAATGAAGTATGAGGGACATTCCCCAAGACTAAAAAGACCTGGGATTTTGATGGGGAGAAAGAAAAAAGTCTAAAGGTACTGCAGAGGAAGATACAATTTCTCTTCCATTTTCAAGTTAAGAGGAGATTAGAAATCTTTGAAAGATTGGTTTCTATCTGATATATGTTGTATTGTGGTGGAATGAACAAGTTGGGGAAACTGCAAAAGACTTTATGCCAATTCCTGTGTTCATTGTCTCCATATTCCTCTCAGGAAAGTGTTGTGATCTTATCAGGATTATGTTTGCCCTGCTGTTACTGGCCATGGTTCTCTGCCATTTCAGTGACCTTGTGGCTTTTTCCTTTCCTCCTGGTCTGGCTGCTTCCTAGTCAGCCATTTCTCAGCATCTCCCTTTCACCCCCAAGGAGACATGGCTACTTTGACACTCATTTTTTTGATGAAGAAACACTCTAATTGTCAACCCTGGTTTTGTGCATTTCCTTATTCCAAATTTTCCTGACACATTGTGCATAGGTTCTGGCTGCTGGTTGCCCCATCACAGCTTTGCTTCCTTGCTGTGGTTGCTCTTACCCTGCCCTCTGCACATCCTCTGATCATTTTGGTTCTCAAAAACGTGCTGCAGATTGCCTGGAGGTTTTGCAGGTGTGGGGTACCTGTGATACCAGGGACTGATAACTGCTCCCTGGACTGGTGGAGTGGGAAGGAAGGGTATGGACAGCTGGTAATGAACAAACAGGGCAGAGTGCTCTTCTCCAGTAAAATGTGCTCCAAAGCTGAAAGCTGTATTTGCACTGCCCAGAGAATTGCTGTGGGAAGATTTCTGCTCCATTTCAGCCAGCAGTTACTGCTACATACCAGAATGCTGTGGGCTTTAATGGACTTTCTGACTGCTCAATTTTCTTAAGCAATTTGACTGTTTTCTGATGTTTTTCCTTTCTTCAGCTAGTGTCTTTCTGTTGAGAGACACCTGAACATGCCTTAGAAGAGCTTTCTCAACTGCATTTTGAATCCTCATTTGGCACAAATATAGCACTAAAAAGAATGCCTGGAAATCCCCAAATTGCTTTTCTGAGACACCAATTTTCAGCTGCTCCGGTCACTCTGGCTGCTTTACTGTCAGTAGTAAGTGGTCCTTTTAAAAGCTATGGCTCTTGTTCCTATTTCAGTGACAAGGTAGGAAGCCAGGTCCTCACCAAGTATAAATCTATTTTCTATGGGTGTTAGAGAGTCCTGCTCTGCCTTAGCCAAGCTGAGACCCAAAGTCTTTGCCCAGAGAAGAGAGAAAGGGCAGCTGAAAGAGGCAGTAAACAGAACCAATCAAGACCATGAAATGCATGTTCAGGTGACAAGCTGTGGCTAAGACATGAAAACAGGATTTGTTTCCTAAGATATGAAACTGTCCCCAGCTGCTTCTCTTTCATCTTGTCATAACTTCAAGGCCCTCAACAGGTTTCCTGTTGCTTTTTATAACATTCTGGCTAATTTTGGTGCTCTTCCCCACTGTTCCACCAGCTCAGCCCTTCTCCCTCTGCATTCAGCACCTCTCTTGCAAGGTAAAGAGACAGCTAGAAACACCCCCATGCTCCCCAGACTGCAGACATGAGATATACAGGAGCTGATAGACAAAAAGGAGCCGTGCTACAAAGGCACTCATCTTTTCCTCGTTCAAACCCCGTTCCAGAACCTTGTGAAAACTAATTTTGAATTTCAAGATTTGTGAGTGGGTGGGGATTGACATTTATGCAAATCTATTGTAGTAAAGTGCTGGTGACATTTGAATGGCTTTTGGTTTTTAAACTGATGAGAAGACAAGAGCCACAACTAAAGTTTCAGTGTTTACTTTTCCTGGAAATATGAAGAAAAATATGGACTCAGAAAAAAAAAATACAAAAGCTAGTGAACTTAGGAATGCTCCTTTTCTTGATGCTTTGGAGTCTGTAGAGTTTTACTTTTTCTACTGTCACATGAACCTTTATTCAGAAACAGTTGCAGCAACAAGTTGGTAAACATTATAAGGTCTATTTCAGTTAAATACAAAAAGTGAGAGAGAAAATCACCTCTTAAAGTGCAAGGCTTCTCACAAGCTTTGTGCTGGGAAGACAGGAAACTGGGAGGGTGTCCAGCCTCTCTAAAGATGCACCATTGCACTGTGCTGATAGCAAATATCTGTCAGCACCATTCCACTTCCTACAGTGAATTTTGCTATTTCTTGCATAGCAATGTGAAAAATTTGGTGTCCTCATCTGTGATGACTTTGACCATGCAGTCTTAAAGCAGGTTTTAAAAAATGTGAAAAATCTGATGCTGTTATTCTTCACTATGGTAACTCTTGCCCTATTTTTTATTTTTAATACCTGACTAGAATTTTCATAGCTATATAGGGAATGATATCATACTTTCCATTAATCTTAAAGGCATGTATACCTAGCTCTACCAAAAAGCTTCCCAAACTTTTTCTGCCACAAACTTCTGGGCTGTTTTGTAAAGTTGGATTGCTAGCACTTGCTAGTATATAAGAGGCAGAATGATAATAAAGTGAATTTATTTGCACTAAAAGGTATTTTAGAGTACCACAACATTTTTAATATCATTACAGATAACTGCAGAACATTGCTATTCACTTCAGCAGATTTCATGGGTTTGCTTCTGCCATTGCTGCTTGGTCCTGCAGAGCTACAACTAGAGAGGGAAATGAAAGATTTTGGATTACTGTCATGAATGTAGTAAGAAAGGCAGTGTGATCATTGAAATTGCAGGGAAAACTGTGCATTTCCTAGACTTATTCTTTGTAAATGGCATATACCTTCTCAATACAAAGAGTGCTATGTGCTTCATGAAACATGATTAAGAGTCAAAATATAATTAAGCTAAGTGAAGTTGTTGGTAGCAAACTGTCTAGTAAAAGGATGACTTCCTGCTAGCCTACTTTAGAATTGCCAAAATGATGCACTTTTGCATACTGAAGGAAATAGATTGCATTGCCTGTCTACTGCTTTATTTACCTAGTCTGTGACAATATCATCCTTATGTGGATCTGCTATCAGTCCTGTATAAAAGACATTCTTGCTGTTTTTTATTTTTAAAAAATGTATTTAAGGCTATCATTTCTTTCCATACACCATACAAAGCTAGGAAAAAGGAAAATGCACATTACTGTGCTTGATCAGTGCTCCTGCTGAATGAATCAGCTAATACAGGCTGTGTTTTCATGCTGTGTTGTGCTAATGTATTAGCTCCTGGTGCTGGCAGGAATACCTCGACCAATGAAACCATCAGGCAATTTTTAAAATTTTTACAGTGCAGTTTATCTCCTCACACAAAGCAATGCAGCTTTACTTCTGTGTAGACTCACTTTTGAAACATAAATATTTTCTAGATCTTGTCCTTGTTGAGTTGGTGACAAGCTTCCCATTTGTAGCCAAAATGTTTAATCTTCACTGTGCTTGCAGTATCTCAGTGCACTCTGAGTGTGCTCATCTTGATGCAGGAGAATGAGCAAACTTAGCTTCCTCAGAATCCCTAATGAAACTAAAATTAAAGTGCTAATTAGGTAAGGATTTTGAGGCTTTGGTAAGGAAGTCATGGCTGAAGATGACTGATGGATCCTCTCTGACCTTAAGTTACAAGAATAGCTAAGTGGTGGCTGGCAGTGCACACCACAGTGCCTGATACTCCTTGTCTTCTCCTCTAGCTGACTCAAATGGCTCTTCTTTTGGGGCCATCATCTTTCTGGAAGTTTTGAGATGGCTCAGAACCTGATTATGTTTTCTTGCTTCTTTTGTGAGTTCTGATGAAGCTTGTTATCCTCTTTGGTAAATAACTTTTGTATACTTTAAAGTGCTCCCTAAAGCCTGTTTGTGAAATCAGCATTTCATAAATCAGAAGAAATTAGTTCTGTTTACATCTCCCTCACAAAGAAGTGAAGGGAAAGTCACATGATATCAGTGCTCAGCAACGGCACAAATAGAGGAGTGAGGATTTTCAGTGCCAGAAAGGTACTAATGTTTCCAGGGCTGCAGCATTATTATAATGAATGTGTTTCAAAGCCCTTTAAAAGAAGCCCTTCTGTTGTGACATTCTCCAAAAGCAGGGCATGTCTTGCATAATTCCAAACTTGTTTTTAGAAACTGAAAATTTAATGTGAAAACTGTGAGTTCATCCAGCTTGGAAAAAGTACTTGTGGGTGAAATGAACAAGAATGGGGCCTGAAAAATAAGACTGGAAATGAAACAATGAACACAGAGTGAACGCACCTGTAGTTCTGCTATTTAAATATTCTCACATATATGGATAGATCATTGGAAGACAAAGACCAGGGCTTTTCAGAAAAAAATGGACAGTGATTTGTATCTGAGTATTCACTTTTATTTTGAAAGGAATTCACCTATGGTAATGAAATTTCTGGACCGTTTTTCTGTAGACATTTAATTGATTGAAGTTCACCTTCCCTAATACATAAGGAAAGCAAATTGGAAACTTGAACAACATAATTCATGCTGGAAGTGCTTACACTCCATTTGAAAAAATCTGGCTGAATAATTTTTGCAGAAGAACCAAATTAATTAGGATAAATGATGTGAAACTCCTTGTTCACTTCTACTTACAACTTACCTTTGATAGCATAGCACAAGAAATGATGACAAACAGTGTGTGGGAGGTAGGAAAATGAGGAGTTCAGATAGTTTAAGATCATGAGACAGAAACTTTTTGCAGCTATCTTGAGGGTTTCTATATTTAGTTCTAGATTGTGTAAGTGTTTTAATACCTAGATTTCCTTCTTCACATTTATACTTCAACATAATTCCCCTAAGAATTATGGCAGGATAGTATTCAGATTTTCCAGTCTGAAAGACTGAAATCAAACTCCCCAAACTTTGCTTGCATCTATCTGTGCTCAAATTTTTTGCACACTTAACCACAGGGTCACACCCTGAGAATTACATGCAGTCAATGATCAATTGCAAAGTAAATAACTTTTAACACAATTTCTTTGTGCTCCCCTGAACTAGAAGGCCAAAATAAATTCTTACTCCACTTCCTTGTAGCAGCATAGGTTATTTAAACTAATGAATCATGATCCAGTGATTAAGGCTGTAGATAATGCAGATTCAACTCCCTGCACTACTACAGACCTCTTGTGTGAAATTAGACAAATCTCTTCACTTGTCTGCCTCAGGATTCATTTGCAAAATGGGGATGGCGTGTTCTTGTACACAGTTGGTTATTGCACAAGCAAGGATACATATTCCAGCCTGTGCCCCAGAAGGGCAGCAATTCAAACACTTTATTTGCAGGGCCTGACACTGTCATTCAGATTCATAGTTTGCACTAAATTAGACAGACATGCAGTAGAGAAAATGTGGTAAATGTTACAGCTGTCTTATTAAAACTGCACCATGAAACACACACGTGTAGGGGTGAGAATCAGGTATCACAGATAGCAATAATTCTGCCCTTCCTTGGCTTCAAAAGTTTTTTTCTTTCTCTAATGAGTTTGGGTGTGTATTGTACATAAAGGTGCTAATTTTTAGGGGTTTAGGTATTATTCTTTCTACCTCTAGGGGTGTTTGAACCCAAAGATATTTCAAAGGTTCTTGTGAACTTTCCCCTCACAAACCAGAGGAGCATAATATCAATGTTTCTCTCCACCAGTTTCTACATATATTAAAAAACCCCATAAAGCTTGTAAACTAGAAGGCCTAAATTCAGCTTTCAGAGTTTCCTCCTGGAGTGAAGATCCTCTCCAGTTTGCTGTCTGTAGCTCAGTAGAACATTTAGTAGATTGACCTGTTTGCAGGAAAGATTTTGCTGCCTTTTCATCAGCTGCTGCCTTCTGTGGCAGCATTAAGGCAAAGGAAACAGAAACCATACAAAATAATATATGTGATAGAAGAAAATAGAATCACATAAATGAGAATAGAGGGAAAAAAATGTTCTCTAGAGAAGGGGTATGCAAGATGTGAGTCAAAAGCTGTAGAAAGTGAGAGGGAAAGGAGCTGGATAATAGAATAGAAAAACATAAAGATTGGTGGAAGGAATATGGAAGGGGGTGTTTGTAAAGAGGCAAAGCATTACTCTCTTTCTACAAAGCACAGCTTTGGAGACATCTTTTCACTTCCATTCCTTTGTCTCCCCAAAGACAAGTTACTGACACATAAGTAATTACCTTAAACATACTGAGCACTGTGACTGTCCCTGTGAGTGCCTTTAGCCTACAGCCTGAGATAAAGCATGTTATCTAAAACCCTTAATGAAATAAATTTATGTGACTGTGCTTCACTTCATCTGGCTGATGGGCTTAGAGCAAGTCCCCACCCTGCTAGAGAGGCTCAGCTGACCTGGGGCAGCTTAGTCAGTTGTGACCATGCAGCCACAGCCTGAAGCATCCCATGAAACCCTGAGTGGGGCAAGAGGAGCCCTGGCCATGACCAGCACAGGGGGCAGCAATCACCTTGCCAGTCCTCAGTGCCAAAATCCAGCAGGAAAAGCATCTCCTCTCATTTGTCAAGGAGCCCAGCATGGCTGTTGCTTTCCCACACTCCCTCACTCCTGTCCTGGAGCAAGCAGCCAAGGGATCCAGGTAACCTCCTACACCTGCCAGACCAGCACAGAGCATGAGCCAAGCCACCCTGCACTGAGGTTCAGACCTGGAAGTAAGGGAAAATCAGCTCTCAAGTCTCATTCCCCGTGTCTGTGATTTGGAGGTGATGGAGATATTCTGACCCACTTCCTGCCAGATTTTGAAGGTATTTCCATTCATGTTAGCACCTGAATTAAGTTTTGCTACAGTAAGCCCACAGCTCTGGTACAGGGCGTGGGGAAGAAAGGAGGGAAGGGATGATGGAGGTTGCAGATGATCACCTTTTCTCAATGATGAAGACTTTTTGTGTCTCTGCTGGCTATCAGACAAGTATCACATCATTTAAATAGGTAGAAATAGATTTTTAAAACCAATTACAAATAAAACTGTCTTGTCCCTCTCTGTCACTTCCAAATTATGATTTTCACCCACTTTAAACTGTGTCAAAGGAGAAAGGAGGAACAACATTTTCCTCTAGAATCAGTGTGAAATCCCAGCCCTGTAAGTGAATGGATGTGCAGTGTGCTGTGTTACTCCTTTTCCTGATAGCCTTTGCATAGCAGTCCTAACACTGTGATGGCACAGCAATGTGACACTCTGACACCAGTGAAGAAATTCAGCAGGAGATGTTTACTGGGAAAAGATGGTTTCAACTGCAGTGTTCTGACAGCAGGCTGGTATTAGAGTTAATCAGAATTTACTTCTGTTGATCTTGATTCTAATCAGAGATAGGCTGGCAGACGTCATGTACATACCTTGAAAAAATCCCCTGCTGCACTGTCAGTGCTCCTGTGTTAAGCTGGTCTTCTAAATACCAAACGAAGCATGTCATGTTTTGTGTATGAGATTAAAACAGAGAGCCTAAATT
The DNA here is from genome assembly GCF_027477595.1 of Haemorhous mexicanus. Lineage (NCBI taxonomy): Eukaryota > Metazoa > Chordata > Aves > Passeriformes > Fringillidae > Haemorhous > Haemorhous mexicanus. The sequence continues at coordinate 10,607,973 of NC_082342.1, read as the reverse complement.
TATTTTTATATCAGTTTCCTTTATTGAAAATCTCATATCTGAGCTTTTTAAACAGATGTGCAAGGCAACCATCACTATTTATGTGTAAATGCATTTCTGGGAGGCTGAGCTTCAGCTGGATGACTATAAAACAAGCCATCCAAACCTGCAAATTCCATGGGATAAAATGCCCTTGTAGCTGATTAGTAATCACAGCATTCACCAACAGAATCCACTGAGATGTTCTAGGTATGAACACTGCAGTGTATTTTAGCATTGATTTTAACACTCACTCTGAAACAGTGTGGCTGCTCCCCTGCATGTCTGAACTCACAGCAGCAGCATCCTGCCAGTTGCTTTCTGCTGTTCATCACAAACTGGAAAGTGCACTCTGCTTGCAGAGTACAGGAATTGTACAGGAAAACCACCAGTGACGCACATTTCTGCAGCAGACTTTACACAGATGCTGGATAAGTCTGTGGTTCTGCTTTACCATACATCAACCTTGCTGACTTTGAGTTTTCTCAACAGGAACACCTAGAAGATATAGACACAACTTTGGCTCTTACTGTTCAAGCTAATAAGAAAGGGATTTGTTCAATAGGTGAAAGCCAATCTCCTTGAGAATCCTTATGTCACAGTAGCATAGATTTTTATTAGTGTTAGGGCTAACCTGACATAGTATAGGTATGACTGATCTGTTCATCTACTGCTAATGCAAGGGAATGTGTTGGGATCAAAGCTGGAGATAAGTTCCTGGTGCTTCAATTTCCCTGTAGGCCAGGTGGTGTTGGGAACATGCCAAGGACACGGTCTGAGGGCCTGGCAATGAGACACTTCTTCTTACTCACAGAGCATCAACCACTCTTTTGGACCAGACACCTCTTTAAACTCTCGTAGTGGTGTTCTATAGCCTGTCCCTGCCGTAATTCTTCATGACCTTAAAGGCAAAGGGTTAGCATAAAAGAAGGAAGAATCACAGTAACATTTTTTTCAGGAAGAGAAGGAAGCCCAATAATCTGGGAGGCCAAAATCCCATTTCCTGGGACCTGGCATGATGTGGGTATTCCTGCTGTTCTGCACCCTGGTGGTTGCTCAAACAAGTTTTGACTCCCACTCTTTGTGGTGTCTTATGCCTTTTCACTTTATGTAACTCATTAAAAATCCACCCAATGTAAATTATTTAACAAAAATTAAGTTTTTGAAGCAAAAATGTTTGGTTTTGAACCACAAATTAAGTTTTTGAATTTAGGTGTTAGTTATTCCCTTGGCTGCATAGACAGGTTTCATAAGTATTATACTTTTTATGGGGTAGGAGTCTTCTTGATATAGGGTCAACACAGCCACAAATCAAAACTGTAAACTTTAAGCATTCTTTAATCATGTCCTGTCTCTCTAAAACTCTGAGGTTCTGTAGCTTCTGCATTTTCTATTCCTGATGAGAAAAGCACATGGGAGCCCATTCAATACGAAACCACGCACCTGGTTGTGTGAAGTCCCTAAATATTTCGGACCAATTTTCAATACTAAGTTCTGGATGAGGAATTTTCAGAGCATGTGGGAGTCTTAAAGATGAGACTTTAAGCATCCAGTTCCATTCCCCAGCAATCCAGTGGACAATCACAGCCTCAATCTTTGGCATTAAAATTAAAATGAGTATGTTGTTGAAATAGTTACAGCCCAGCCTTCAACCTCTGTTTTCTTTCATGGGTTATCAGTGGAGAGAAGAGGGCCTGATTTGATTTTTCACACTTTTTCCTTTTAGTTTCTGAAGAGTCTTTGCTGTGGTAGTTTATGGAGAGAGCTCTGCTGAGGATTAGCAGTGACTGTAGCTGTGGCTGGCTCGAATCAGACCAGGAGAGGGAAGTATCTAGCTAAATTCTTGCCCATAATTAATACATTTGAGGAAATTGTGTTCTGCTCACGAACATTCCTTGAGGAAATAAAGATTAAATTTGTTGAGTAAATTATTCACTGCAAATTATTCACTCAGCTTCACTTGCTATTCTGAGATTTCTGCAATATCTGAGTTAGATGGCACAGGGAGATGCACGGCCATAAAATCACAGGCTGAAGGCAGGATTCCTTTCTTGCTCAAAATATGTCTTCTTTTAATTAAAATAAACAGACTAAGACACTCTGGGCTTGTTTAGTGTTAGGGAAAGCAATGTAGAGCCCCAAGGTATCTTTGAGCCTCCAGTTAAACTTGGACCAGTTTTATCTGACGGACAATGAAAAACGAGCTGCTAACACAGAGAAAGTCTCATTTCATTTGCTTCTTGACAGGTGGCCAGAGTGCTAAACCCTTCAACCTACTTCACGCCCTACTTTCTGGTTTTATCAGAATAATCAAGTATTGAAAGGATAAGTTTACTCTTGCAGTTTGGTCTGGAAGTGATCTCTCCTCTCAGGGAAGGTAACTGGATGGAGCCCCTCGGGGAATATGATACCATGTGGGAGGAGGCACATAAAGCACTTGAACATCCAGGACCATCCATCACAGTCCATTCATTAAAAGTGAGTAATGATAATAATAGGCTGTAAGGGATGTTGCCTTTTATAAATATAATGACACTGAGAATCATTCTCATGGGGTCATCTTAATTATTTTTAAGTGGATAGCCTTTTTGCCTGTAAGACTTTCCAGATAAAAGAGTGACATTGCCTGGTTGTTTCAGGATAGAGGAGTCAGTCCAAGCCCCATAAAAATTGCCTGAAAAACACCTATTGATTTCACTGGGATTTGGATCAGATTCAAAGTCCAGCAAGGAAATGGAATAAGTTACAGGCAGTCATGTCAAACAGAATACTAAGTGTAGGAATTTTTCTTTAAATTTTACACAGGTACTCATTCCCCTTTGAAAAATTAGCTTCAAATACAGAGGATATAAGCACAAAGCTTATTATTAATTTTTAATTCAAAAGAGCTCCTTTTGAAACCTAATGATTCACTAATTTAAATGAACTCTAATGTTATATATGTTTGATTTTCTTCACTTTGTTACTTTTTAAAACTGGTGGGTCAACCTTCCAAGGGCAAGAACATAATCAGGTCAGCCTTCAAGCTGCTATAATTTTTCTGATATGTGGATGAGGAAAGGAAATAGATATGGGTGGGTACTATATCTCTTGAAATAGCCTCTTTCTTCCTGTTTAACAATAAATATTCTACAGAAAGGAAGCTCATATATTACTCTTCAGCTGAGCTCCCATTTTATTAATCATGAAGATTTTAACAGTGGCCTGAGACAGGAAATCACAGTCTAATGATCAGCAGAGTCTGATTTAATCCTCACATTTGGATCAGATTAAAAAGAAAACCAATATACTGCAATATAAATCTATGGAGACAATAATCAAGTTTAATTACTATTAAACATACATGCAGCTTTTGTAACAACTTATGGCCCTACTGAATTACTGAGGCTGATTAAATATCCATGGTAAAACCTCCTTCTGCTTAGAAACCTAAACTGATGTTTCAGGTGGTCTTTTCAAATATAGGGAAAAAATATCTCTGAGTTAACCATTATTATAAATTATTTAATTATTAATAATCTGAATAATTAGGAACTCTAATGGATATGTTATTTTCAATAACAAAACCCTCACATTCAACTTTGGTTTAAAATGATTAAAATGTGAAGTGAAGCTCCATGGGCTGAGATTCAAAACATAGCACACTGCAGCCCACTAACCCAGAGATTTTTGGGCCTGTATTTGACAAAATTTTGGTACCTTAACCCCAGTTCCTCCTCCCCTTCTTACCAACTCCCATCTTAGAAAGCCTGGAAAGGAAAACCTCATAATACCATTAGTGTATAACAATTATTCCTTCATCACTCAGTCTCAGTCCATCCAGCTGCCCACCCATTAGAACCCAAAAAAACCCTCCAAAACTTCTTTTAAGCATTTAAAGAAAACTCCAAATAGCAAGTCAAAGTGGGAATTCATCTGATGAGCATGTCTTATCCCTACTTGGAATATTCATCTGGTAGAAGAGAAGGAAGAGTATTTTTAAAAGAGCTTTTATATATGCCAAAATTATGTGTTAAGGCTGCTTAGAAAAAAAATAATTTTGAAAAAGTAACAAAATCTTGAAAAAAAATATTACCAATTTTTTTTTTGGACATCTACTCCTGAACCTTTTTCTTGTAACTTACTAAGACGTTTCTTTTACATAGAATCTCAACTTAAGACTTAATTGAAGCTCTGTGAGGAAACTGAAAATTTGGAGTTTGAAACTGAGAATTTGCCTTCATTTCTCAGCAAAATGTTGGGAATATTTAATCGTTTCAAGGTTTGTGGCCTATGATTCACAACAAATAAGTTTTACCAAGGATGCTCAAGACTTTTGTTTTTCTGTAAGATAAAATTTTCAAGCAAAATAAAGCAGGAATTTCAGCTCTTTTAATAGCTTCCTTTCTTTTAGCTTTTGGGCTGGTTTTCAAGAGGTTGTAGAGCACCTCTGCCATTTCCCTCAGCCTCTTTGTTTAAAGTCTGCTGTAAGACTTGCCTTTTCTCCCAGTGACTTTTTCAGCAAATCAAGGAAAATGGACAACTGAAAAGTGCTGTTTCAGGGAGTCCCAGTTCTGTGATGAATGGCAAAAAATTATTCCACTATGCAATAGAAAAAGATGGCTTTAGATAATTCCTTTCTCTACCAAACAGCAACCTTAAATCTCATTTCTTTTATTGAATTGCTGGAGAGCCAAGAGAGGAATGGAGGAGTTAGGGGCCAATTACACCCACAGTGTAGCTCACATCTGATATCAAAAATAGTTCTTGGTCCTCTGAATATCAGCACACCTTCTTCACACACAAGTCCAGCACTGGTAGAAATAAAGGTGCACTTAGTGCCACAAGACTAGGGAGAGAATAATTGAGAGAGGAAAAGAGAATAATTTTCTTGAGGTTGTCCAAAATCTTACTAAGGGCTGATGGTGACACAGCAGCAGATAAGTTTTAAAGCATTTCTATTTTGACCCCTGCCCTAATTTTCAACTCATATCCTCGGTGCGCCTCTCTCTTTCTTGTCCCCGTCACTTCCTCCTTCCTTCCTCACCCCCTCCCCAAAGGAAGGATTCAGTTTGCTGCCCCATGCCACAAGGCAGCCGTGTGAAGTCACATCCTGATAGAAAAGGAACTGCATAACCAATGCACACGTCCGCAGTGCCCTTCCTTGCACTCAGTTTGGTCACAAATTCATAGCACTTGCACGTCCAGTGGATTAACTGAGTTAAACATGCTGAAGAGAAAACCATCTAATGCATCTGAGAAGGAGAAAAGCCAAAAGCCAAAGGTAAGGATGTTTTGTTTTTGTGGCCAATTAATAATAATAACAGGAATTCTTAACAATTTTTAATATGAGGGTTTCCTCTTAAATCCTAGCTTCAGGATTTTCCTATGTCCTTGCAAGTACCTCGGTGCTATAATCTCAGGAATCTGCCTGCATATACTCACTTTATAATAGTAAAGGTCCAATTCAAGGAATCATCATTGTGAAGCTGCTATAGCTGTGCTAATGAAGTCCAGTGCTGCAATTTGTCTGTAGTTTTACGCTCTGCATCAGTCTTTTAGCAGATGGGCACTCAAAATCCACTCTCTCCATTTCATCTATGATAAACCAATGATCTTCCAGAAAGGAGTGTGAGAATCAGTGAAGAATTAGAAAAGCTATTAAATTTGTTCCTTATTTTAATAAATTTGCTTTTGCATCGCCATAACCACAAGAGAAGAGGGTACTTGGCAATCAGTGCTTGTCATCTTAATTTCTCTGGGAATCATTAAAATATCAGCCTGAAAGAAATACTCTAAGCAAACTATATGCTACACTGGACACTTTCCACAATCAGGAGTTGTAAGAAAGGTAGTGAGTGTTTTGCAAGATGCACAAGGATGTGTCCAATGCTGGAAATTTATTTTCAGTCCCTGCCCTGGATTGAGTGCAAAAAGACCTCTGTGCAATGTATTGTACAAGTTGTAGAGCATTGCAAGGCTGCAGTGCAACAGCTACTGCTCAACCTGAGTACTTCAGCCTCCATTTCTGCCTCATTTATCAGTGCTGAAAATTTACCAAAGAGATTAGAAATGCCATTTAGTATTTCTCTGCTCTCAACAACTGGTGTTTCCCAGTTTATAGATCCACCTTCTCATTGTTTGGGAATCGACCTCCCTTAGTGACTTCTGTGTCCTAAGAGATTACTGCAGACATTGTTTCAGCAAGGAGGTCTTCTGCTTTCACACAGCATTGGCTTTTGTAGACTGTCCTTGCAATTTTAGACCATGACTCATTAACAGCTAAAATTAGCAGCTTTTTCCATGGATTTGAAGTGATTTGATACTATTTCCCCCTGCGTTTTAATATTTTTTTAAGCATTGCACTGGTTGGCTTGGTATGCATTTTTTTCTGCTCATTCATAATACTGTGTTTTAAGGGCAGGGAAGAATTATAATTAATACCTAATTACATTATTGATTAAACAAAAAATGATCATGAAAGACTCTGGGAATGGGCTTTGTTTCCCTGGCTGTAAAATATTTTCAAAAGCCAGTTTTGGCCACTCTTCTTTTCCAAAAGAAGGCATTCCTTAACAATAGTGTGATTTTTATTTTTAAAGGCCCACTTTTGTACAGAACTGTGTAAATTTTCCATGAGTGGAATGCCTTTGCTGGCTGTGCTGCTCATAATCAGGGCAGGGGAGCAGACAACCCCACGTTGCACAGAACAGGAATCTTGGCTCCTTGTAGCACGTTTCAAAACTTGTCCCAGGGAAGCAACGTAAATACTCAAGTTGCTTAATGCTGAGTTGGGTAAGGTGGGACACAAGTCCTCACCTCTTGGAGAAGTTACAGGATTTCACAAGTGACCTCTGTAGGTCATGTCCTGGCTGTCCCTGCTCTGTGCTGGCCACATTTGGTACCTCCTCAGGCTCACGTGGCACGATACCATTGCCACTGGGCAGGTCATGGGCTACCTCACCTTGCCTTTAGGCCACTTAGACATCCCAGTGTCTCCAACACATCCACACAGACCTGTGGGAGAGCCATAAGGCCTGTTTTGCATTTTAAATGAAAATCAGGTTTGCAGCCATAGACTCTCAAAGGGGACACCAAAAAGATCTTTTTAGATAATTGAATCTTTACCATGGTGACCATTTGTCTTTATCACAACTGTACAAATTTCTGTGTGTTAATTAGGGTGTTTCAGCAATATTTTCTTTTTAATACTTTTGGTTTTATTACTTTCTAATGTGAAGAACACTGGCATGAATTGATGCCTTTTGATAAAGATGAATGAATATCACAGAGGGCTGGTGTTAAAGCATTTCTCAAGGCAACTTGCTGTCCGTGTATAAAACCCCTCATGGAGGAGGGCAATTCAATGACCAATGCAAGAGAAATACAGGTTCAGTATCTCACTGTTCACTATGTGCAATGCAGTTACCTTATTTATTATTGTGGTGCTTGAGGGACTTCTGCAGATCTGTTAGATGCTGCATAGACAAAAATCTATTTTAATGCTCTCAGTGTACAATATGAAAAAGTTAATCTATGCCACAAAAGAATAGTTTTGCAGGGTTTTTTTGTCACTCAGCAAGATTTCAGTAGTGCTGCAGCCATGCTAATAACTTCTTTCAACGTCTGGCAGTTCTTGTGTATTCATGGATATGCATAAAACTGCTGAATGCATTTATATAAATAAACATTCATTGTTAGGCAAAAAGACATCTAAACCAGGTGTAATTTCAGAGAAAAGTGGGAGAGAAATGAGACAGAAATGCATTCAAAAGAGATACTGGAAGGATTCTGATCCATTGCAAATGTTTATCATTGTAGCTGTTCATACTAGTGCACATTTATACTTTGTATAACAGCTTAGGAAGTTGAATTATAAAGAAAAAGTCTTAGAGGGTTAAAAATACCCTGCTTAATGTTGAAGAAATTCAACCAATTGAAGAGTTGAAGCTCTCTATTCCAAGCCTATCTAAACTAACCTATCTGTCTATTGAGGACCTTAAATGACTTTCTACCACAACAGAATGTGTGCATCTCCCAACCCTCCCTTTAGGGAGTCCTTATCTGTCCTCCTTTCATTTCTGCCAGATGAGACACGGCTTGGTTTACACAGTGTAGCTGCTCAGAGCTGCAGAATTATTTGTGAGCAGGTGAGGTCAGACAAAGTAGGTCTTGCACAAAGCCCTGAGGTCCATGGTCACGCCGATGGCTGGAGTGGCTCACTGTGGCTCCTGCATTCCTGGAGCATGGCAGAGCAGGAGAGTAAATGGGGAAAGCACATATGTCCTAGATGTGCTTCAGCTATGGGTCTGTGCAGTCTGTCCCACCACCCCTCAGAGAGCTGGGGAGGAGGAGAGCAGTTGACTTAGAGGATGAAGGAAAGAGCCCTGAAATCCCCTGGATTTCAGCCTCTCTGAGCCTTATGATGTTACAGATGTCAGTGCATCTGGGGAGTGGAATGCAGCAGATTTAGAATGACGGTAAGAAAAAACCACTCTAACAAATAATACAGGTTCTAGTCTTCTCTTCTGTACACCCTTCAGGCAGCACCATACAGATAAAACCCCATTAAAGCACTTCACAGCTATTCTGCATTCCACTTCACACTGTTTTACACATTTGTCCAGGTGCAAATAATCTGTAAAACATCCCTGCATTGTCTTGCCCACTTGCCAGCACATGTAATGTGCTGGCCAGAACCTTCTCTTTTCCCTCTCTCTCTCTCTCTCTCTCTATCTCTCTTCCCCATTCCTCCGGACACAGCAAACTTGAGAACTGCCTGATGATTCTTGGCTTTACTTCAACGTGAAGCAAAGACGACTTTGTGCCATTTTTTCTGGCTTGACTTAAGAAAGTCTTGTGTTATTATTCTAATGACAGTTGATCTATGTTTATGCTAAAGGTTTGAGACATTTTTGTTTCCTTATTCTGCTTCCAAATGCACTTGGTGCTTTAAACTCAGCTTACATCTGGTGTGTAAGACAATTCAGGGTCAATGCCTCTGCATTTCATTTAGGCAAAAAAAAGATGTCCAATCTTCTAATTAAATCAATATTTGCTTACTTAGGTGATAAACCATTATTTGTGTTCAGGGTTATGAGAAAAGAATGGCAAATCCAACCGGAGGAAACATTTTAATATGCAAATTTGTTCCCCACTACAATTTCATACCAGCAATTTTACTTTTTATAAGCTTAAAATGAAACCCCGACATTGCAGAAATCAATGCACATTTTTGTCGTATTCTTGAGGCCAGAATTACACCTTTTTATATTTTCTTCACAGAAGGCCTGATCCTGATTCTGACTTAAATGAATAAATTAGCTGTGATCCCATTGATTTCAGCAGGATTATCTGAGTTAAGTTTATTGCTTTCCTAGGTGTTTGGATCCTGTAATGCAGACAGATGCTATAAGGAAATTTTTTGGTGCTGCATTTGTCTCAGATGGTGGCTCATGCCTCTTCAGTGGGGAATACTTATGAAAGAAAAGAAAATAGATACAACAAACCTAAACACCAAAAATAATTTGAGACATAATGAGAACTTCTGTCGGACAAGATCTGCAGTGAAGAGATTGCTCGGTGTTAATGAATATTAACTAGGATTTATCCTTGAGTGGGGAAAGCTGAAGGTTTTAATTTTATTTCAAAGCTAAAGACTGGTAGAGTTATAAAGTTTTATAAGTTTTATATTCTTTTCTTTCCCCCTGAAATTTTGAGTGCATAATAAAGGAGCCACTGCTAGTGTCACAGATGCTAATTTTCACAACCATGACTGAAGTGATGTTCGTTTCCATTTGCATTTCATTCTAACAATGATGAGAGGTGATGAGTTGATGATAAGCTGTTTTCACCATACTGCCCGCTGTGCAAATTTATGCTTATAGGCAAAGATGACACATAGTTCTGTCATTAAAGGGCTTTAGTGCATTGCCTCTTGAGCAGACTGTTTGTCAAAATCCATTTGAACTCTGGTAAGTAAGCAGGAACAGATGACAACATCTGGGAAGTATTTTTAAGAACCTGGTTTATGCTGTAAATACCTGTGGGCCTTTAGTGGGGGGGTTCAGAAAAAAATAATGATACTTGTAAAAACCATGTGTGTGGAGATGGGGAAAGGAGGGATTGCAGGTGACACTTCAGAAGGTGTTTTCTGTCTCCCCTAGGCTTCTTAAAATACTGGAACAAGGTTAGAGTGAACCTTGGGTTATTTTTCTTGTGTGAGTGGGTGGTTCTATAATCATATCACTGCTTCTCTGACTTCTGCTATTTTTTCTTTATTTATATTATCATCATGCTTCTCAGTCACCAGCTAATTATTCTTTATTTTTATGAGCAGCTTCAGAAAGTTGTGTCTTAACATATATGCTAACATATCTCTTCTAGAAAGCTATTGAAATTAGAGGAATTTTGTTTTCTCAGCAGGAAGTAAAGGTCCAGAGTGTTTGTGGGGAAAGAACAGTCATCTCTCACCTGGCCCTTGGCAGGAGGCTGGTTAAGACGACCAGACTCCCCATTTTGATGCTCACATCAAGACATAGTCTCACAACTCTTGGCTAGCTTTTGTTACAGTGGAAAAATTATATCTGTGTCCTGTTTCAGTACTGATGTATTTTGTGTGCTCCCTTGATTAAAGCATCTTTTGACATTTTTGTCAACTTTGCACAATACTAATTTAATTTTTTTTTTCTTCCCTGTCTTGGTTTCCTTCACTAGCTAGGCCTAAGTCCTTAAGAGCAGAATATTTTAAAACAAGTGAGAGCAACCTTCTGAAGGGAATATTTACACATTAATATTCATTTTGCTTACAGTAACAAATCCGGGGTTTTGTTTGTTTTCTTAAGCAAGTAGGAACATTTCAAAAAGTCTGCCTAAACCACCTTATCCAGGCATTTTTAGAAAACAGACTATCAGCTACAGAATTTATAACTGTGCTCCCTGATAAATAAAGTAGCACAACTACCAAGGTGACACAAATCAGCATTAGCTGCCTCCTAATTCTTTAAGAGTTGTTTAAGAGCAGTTGACTTACTTACTGTGTTTCTAGGAAAACCTAAATACCCCAAAGTAAACATTGGTCAGGATACCTGTCATTGCTGGGGAAAAAGCAGTAAAAATGTATGGGCAGGACTGGCAGAGGATGTGGTCTACAGTTTCCTGTACTTCCATATTTGTCTAGTAATCTATATCACAGCATAAATTCAGACAAAAGGTGTTATAAAGCCATCACTTGGCAGCTGTAAAGGCACTTTCTGGGTGGCCACAAACACTTCAGCCAGAAGAATCAATCTCTTGCTATGTGGGTAGAACCTGCTGGGAATCCCCACTCCTGAGAAGGGGAAAAAAAGTCTTCTGGGTCTCTGTAATCACAATATCCCTTAAGCTTTCTCTCCTGAAAGGCTGCAACAAAGACAGCAGAGTTACTCCAGTTGTTAGAAACAATTATACTCTATTCTACAAATTGGCAGTGGCAGTGGTTTTGCTCAACATTTTCTGCTTGGCACCAGGCTACAGATTATATATGCTCTGAATATTTAGCATATCATATATCCTTGAAACCATCCTAATGGAAAACTTTGTTTCATGAATTAGAGGTGTGTTGTATGCCTGTTGTTATTCCACAGGAAGATGAATGACCACTTATCTTTTTTTCTAAGTGAAATCTCTTCTGTATTCTTGCTTACTCTAACCCTTGTAGCTTTTAAAAAAAGTTAATTCCTCTTACAGTGCACCCAAGAGCATGTTCTTACTACTTTTCTTCTTCTTAAACCTGAGAGGGAAATTCCAGCCTGTGGAAAAGTTTGGAGACTTCTTCAGGTGTCACTCGTGTGCCAGGGTTGGGGCAGGAACAGATGAGAGGCAGGATCGTAGCAAAGGCAAAGCAAGACTTTATTCAAACAAACCGCGCGGTTTTTATAGAGAGGTACGATAGATTCTATTCTGTTGGCTAACAAACACAAACATCTTTCTCATGCACTGTCCTTGAGGAACAGAAAAACAAGGTAGAAAAACAGCACCTGCAAATTGTTTATAGTCAACAGGTTATCACATCTTTCCGACTCCCTAAAGTTTCTCACAAGCCGCTGTGAGAAACACTTGCTGTTTCTCTCTCCCTGTCCCATGGTATCCACATTCAGGGAAGCTGCTTCTTTGACTATGCACAATATATACCTTTCTGCCACTTTTCCTCTCCATACTTTCATTAGTTTATTCCACGGATACACAGAAATCTGGATAATGACTTCACCTGTATAGAGTCTTCAGGCTCCTTAATTGCCAGTCATAACATCTTCTGGCCCCTTTCTGGAAAGCTGAAATTCAAGAGCAAAGGGTCTTCTATCTCATCACCCAGCACTGAAGCTGACAAGTGTTCTCTGGCAACCAGCTCTAGTGACCTGCTGGTTTGCACCATTATGACTTCTGGGAAGAGTTTTAGACCTTTTCCTACCCTTATTTGTCTTCATCTCTTTTATCATCTTCTCAAGAACGGCCATGAAACCTAACACTGCTGAACTTGATTTCCATGAGGTGCTGAATGGTCACTTCCTTGAGAACTGTAGGAAGTGAGAGTTCCCCTACTTGTCCATGCTGACCTGATGTGGTAGTTTTGGTAGGTTTGCTGTTCTTCCAGGTATGTTGAAGGACAAGTGGGACTTGAGCCCCTGAATACTTGAATACTTGGATTTAGGTTTTTCTGCAGTGCTCCTCATGGCTTCTTCAGGGAGAGGATAAACCCCAGAAGAGTTCTGCTCAAACAGAAAACATGCTGCAGTTTCATGTCTTCCCTCTACCATTATGTTTGAGACAGAGATGGAGACGTGTCCTTGACAGAAATTAGCTTCACTTAGTGACAGCACAGCCCCCAATGAGCTAGAGGGGACAGCACAGTGGCTGAGCCAGCTGAGTGAGCTCACGTGGCTTCTCTGCTGCCTGCACCTGTGCGAAGGGGAGGCTTGGCTCTACTGCTCCTCAATGGTTTCACTGGCCACAGCTGTGCTGTTTTGCTCTTACATTTCTGTCTCTTTGCCTCCCTCTTTAAGATCAGATGTAATGTTCAAAAACCACTTCAAAAAGCTGGAGAGGGGACGTGGTTCACTGATGGTTAAGCAGCTCAGAACCTGTGGAGAGGTTGCATGAAATGACTGATGGTGGTACATCAGACATCCAGCTCTAGCACAAGCATGTTTATTACTGGCATGTTTACATTATTTTCTTCCTGTCTCTGTAATGGAGTTTGCATTTGCTTGACTAATACATCTTGGTAATTGAGGCAAAATGTTTGAAAACATCTTTGTGTTTGCGGTTTTAGCCAGTATCTGAAGGAATGGGAAGAGGCAAAATCTTCCTAAAATAATGTACTTGGTAGAGCTCCCTTTGCAGTGTTAGGGATGATTTCAGTAGGATTTGGAGTATGTTCCTTAATCTGGGGTTCAAAGAACACCTCAAAGCCCTCACTGGTGTCACTGCCTCAGGAGCAGCACCTCACTGGTGAGCTCTCCACTACATGTGGTTCTCCTGGAAGCTGCTGGAGTAGGGCAGGGGGAATGTTCAGTCTCACTCTTCTCATATGCCAGAATGAAAACACACTTCAGGCACCTGGTACACTTGTTTTTTATGAAATGAAGCTGTAATTTTCCACTGAGCTGTGATCACAACAACTCATGCCACAGAGATGATCAAATGGAGAGAGGGGAATACATGTGCCCTTACTGGTGCCCCTGTGAGCTGTTGATTGTGTTAATTCCTTCTCTGGAGTGACCTGAACAGAATCAGAATGATATATTCAGATTCCTAGATTTTTTTTTTTCCCTAGGATTGCAATTATAGAGCTTGCACTACAAAGCAAACATGGAATTTAATACATTAGAACTTGTGCACTACAAAGGATTCTTATACACTCTTGAATCATATGGAAACCCTGAGCTGCCAGCCTTCTCTCAGCTTCCATACAAAACCAAAAGCTTGCTGAACTTATAAGATCAAAAGTCCCAGGAGCATTTTTAGGATTCCCAGGTATAAATTGTGCAAGCATGTCCAGTTTTTGAAGCCTGAGAAGGTGCAATGAAGTGCCACGTGTTTTTTCTTCAACTGGACAATAAGGATAACTTTGGCCTGTGGATGACAACAAGCCAACATTGGAATACAGCCATTTGACAAGGGAGGACACAGCAAAAATGGTGACCCCAGTCAACATTTCAAAGGAGTCAAAAGTTAACCCACTCTAATGAACCTAGCATTTTATTTCTTTGTTGCTTTTTTTGCTTTGTTTTCCAATGTAAAAATGATTTAAATAAATGAACAGATAGATCTGATGAAGCACTCAAATTCACAGTGACTGATGATAGATACTGCACTGAATTTTGCTTCTCCACTGTAGTGCATCTCCATTAAGGCAATTTCAGCTAATCTCACTATGGATTCATTAATCAAGTGTAGTCAGGATGTCTGAAGGGAGATAATGAGGGGGAAAAATGGCCTATTGTTTGGATCCTATTATTCAGCTAGTTATTTTGTTTATCATGTTCCATAATATTTGTACCCCAATAAATAAGTTCCAGTTGCAATTAGTTATCATAGCAGATGACTGGGACATCTTTACTTACAAATTCAAAATCATTCCACAATGGATCAATTAAATTTGGGCTCTCTTTACATCACATGCCTATACAGTATCAGTTAGCAGTGAAATGGAAACAAGGTGGACTGGTGCATTTTTAAATTTCCTCCCTTTATCCAAAGATGCAAGCATCCACGGAGATAAAGACCCTAATCCCACATCTTTTTGTCTAAGCACAAATATCCTGCAGTATCAGCAGTCCTTAATGTCTTCCAAAATTTCTCCTCTAAAATCCCAAGAAAAGATTTGTTCATTTTTTACTTGCTTTTTACTCATTTAGGATTACATACTGTATATCTGCCCCACATAAAGCTGTCACTGTATTACTTAAAAAAAAAAAAAAAAAAGTTGAGTTTCTAAGAGCCCGGTGGGTTTGGAGACTGCTGAAGATGGGAATGTTTATAAGCTCTGTGATATTAACTGCAGCACTCAACCTCAGGTGACATAAAGCATGCAAAAAAGAACTTTCTGTCAGTTTTATTATTTCTAAAAAGGTTCCCCTTGAAAGAGAAGAGTGACCTTGCTCTGCTGAGCTGACATATGCCACTGAATTAATGGCTGGGCTTTGCTGTAGGGAAGCTTGCAGAAACATTACAACTCCAATGGCTGAGTTTGCTGCGAACATTAATCAGAGGAACCAAGATGATGTATCAAACACTCATTTAAAAGTAATAAAAACGAACTCTCTCTCTGGCCCCCTCCCCCAAGTTCCTTAGAATTAGCTTATTGTTGGTCATTACCTGTTGTCAAGGGTAAGGCTGCAGGAGGGCAGTGAAACTCGTGTAAGGGCTTTCTGAAGTTTGCTTACTCTTCAGAAAAAGAACAAACGAGCTTTTGGGATGGTCAGACTTGACCGTGGCTTAGAGGTTATTTTTTTTAATCTTGTTTTCATCTGGAAGGTCGTCTGAAGGAACACCTTCCACTGAACAGCCACATTCCCACCTCCTCTGCCAGTGCATGCTGGTTGCCCCTCTCGTGGGGGTGCAGGCCAGGCCTGGGGGTCCCTGTAAAACTGAACCTTTGGGGCTGGATTCTTCTCAGCCCCTCTTTAGGCATATGTATTTTTGTCGTCTATGAGGCAAACATGCTTGTGAGTAATTTCTCTCACACAGGAAATCCAGCAAAACCTGTGAGGTCTGGACCTAGATAACACACAACATTATTAAAATCATGCTGTTTAAGTAAGCAGGGAAAGGACTTTAATTGAAGCTGCTAGATGATTTGGTTTTAAAATGTGAGAATTCGTCTGTGAATTCAGCGGGTTTGAAGAGGAGGAAGTTTCAGGAGAGGAAAGATGTTGGTATTTAAGGGATTAAAGATCAAAGCCTGCAATGCTTATGTAGAGTTTAACCAGGCAGTGCTCCCCTCTACTGCAGGGATGGTTTTGTGGAGGGTGGATTTCAAGGCTCATCCCTCGGTGTTTCTGCCCATGTGTAAATGAAGAGTAGAAAAAGGAGAGCAGGGAGGTGGAAGTGCAAATCGTGCCAAATCCTTAACTGTCATTTTCATAGCTCCTCTGAGTTTGTCACACATCCTTAACCTTCTTCTAAAGCCATTTTCTTTTCATGGTTTTGTGTGCCACTGAAAGTCACTTTTAATTAAATGTCATATAAATAATAAAGTCTTAATTACATAATTATTGCTAATACCTGTGTGCACACTCCCAGAATTGGACAGACTGCCAGAAGAGCATTTGGAGTGACTTTTCTCACTGGGAACTGAGAGTGCTCTGCAGCAACTGGGAAGGAATAATGGTGCTCAAAACTCAGGGTGAATGTGCATTTAAAAAAAGTGGAGTCAGGTCCCTCCCCCCCTTGCAAATTTTGCAATACTCACTTGCACAAAACTTTCCGAGTGTCAAGACTGGCATTTCCTAAATTGCTTCCTTATTTAGTCCCTCACAAAGATGTCTAATCAACACAGCACTTTTCTCTTTTTTTGCCAGACCACACTGCCTCTTTGCTCAGATCTCCTGCATGGCTGCCCCTTCCAGAGGAAGACTTACAGACCTTGCAAAAAATCCCACCCTCGTTTAACTTCAGGAACAGCAGCTGTGCCCTTCTCTCAGCTGCCCCAGTGCCTGCCCAGGGCAAGGTGCCCCTGGAAAGCACTGGAGGCTGGGTTTCTAGTGGTGACTCTGACTGGGTTATTGGGAACTCTGTGCCTGGTGTCAGCAGGGAGTTAGGGCTGAGAGACCAAGGCTGGTACCACTCAGAGGCACTGATAAAACAGCTGCTCAGTGTTTACTTTGGAGAGAGCACTTTGTTCACCAGGAGGAGTGTTAGTTATGATTAGCTCATTTTTTAAATTCAGCTTTGCTTTTCCAGTCCTTTTCCACTGTTAAAATTAGGGTGTTTGATCTGAGGCTTCGTGGTGGCAGTTCTGTTCAAGGTCCACTTTGCTCCCCTCTCTCCCCCACCTCCATGCAGCTACTGAACACCAGGCCATGATAACAACCAGTCTTTTATAGAGTCATTTTTAAGCCAGTTAAAAATGCCATTTCACTAGATTGCTCTATTTGAGTTAGCAGGAACAAGCTGTATCTTTTTTATTGCTTTTGACTGGTGAAGTGCAAGGTTTAGGCCGTGTTTCATGTGGGCTATAAAGTTATATTAATGTGTTGGTTAGTGGTCAGAAGTTCTGTGTGTGTAACTAATGTGTAAATAGGAAAAAAATCCCTCTGGTACAGAGGTCATGATGTTTTCTCTTTTGTTGCTTCTCTTACCCTTTGGAGAGTCACTTAATCTTTAATGCAAATTCTCCTTCTTTATACAGAAGAAGGAGAATTTTGGTGGTGTTTGGTTTGTGGGGTTTTTTCCCACAGAACATCCAAAAAGCTATAAATTGCTATGTTGCCATCTGGGAAAGTAGGAGACAATTCTTTTGATTATCTATGCAAGAAGATAAGCTAGCAGAGTGGAAATATTCATCCCCTCTTGGTAACTCTTTCATTCTCAGAGTGGTCTCCTCCTTCTGAAGGGACCAGAACCATCAGGGAATAGAACAAATGAATCAAATCCTGATCTCCACTTATCTCCATCAATCAGAGCAGCAAGAACAGGCTGTTCTCTTGAGGGCTGCTGTATCTGCTCTCAAAAAAGAGGGAAGACAAGTGTCTGTGGCAGGCAAGGAAATTGAGCAACATGCTGAGCTCCCTTTTTATTACTTCCAGCTTCCACATTTGCCCCAGTACAGCTTACATGGTTTGGGTAGTCTAAGGATGAATGGAAGCTAAAAATTAAAATGCATGGAGGAATTTGAAGAGATTTACTTGTGTGAGAGGGTCAGTAAAGCCTTTGACACATGCAGGATTTAAAAGATATTTTGAATAGGACTTGAAGCAAAATATAATGGGCCAGAATTTATGACAGCAGGCAACCATATTGCTGAGCAGTGTGAATTGTCCAAAGAAAAATATGGGATGAATATCTCCCGTAATGATTATTTATCAGGATAACGGCAGTCACTTTTGGCTCAAAGGTTGTTTTTAGACACAGGGAAGCTCTGACTAGTTTGTCACAGACAAGAACTTACTTCTCCTATGATATGTCCTACAAGGGAAGGATGTTTCATAACAGAAAGACATGGATTGCAGAACCTGCTGTTGTCCTACTATTTGCATACCATACCATATTATTTTCTCTGGAAAATGATAGGCTATTTACAGTCAAGCCAGACAATCAACTGCAGACTGTCCAAATTAAAATCAACAATTACATAGCATTTATCCCTTTAAAAGGGTTATTTAAAATTCCTGGATTTCAGGGAATAAATGATAAAGGAGAAGGAAAAAGGTTTTAAAATACTGCAAAGTGTCTGATATTTTCTAATATGCTAGCTTGTTATACTGAACGGGAAGAGATGAAAGTTAATGCATTGATTTATAGAAATTATTTGATCAGTCCTTGTGCGGGAAAACACAGTTGTTTCTCCCTCTGCCCATGCCTCCATTAGATTTTACTGAGCAAATTCATATTTGCTTAACATATCCCTGGGTAGCTCTTGCATGAATTGAGCCAGAAAAACCACTTAACTTTATAGGATGCTGAATCCTGGTATCAAAAGTCAATAGCGTATTTTCTCTTAGTAGCTTTGCATTTACTTTAAAAGCTTCCCTTCACCTGGAAATAAGGCCTGTCCATATCTTCACAAAGTAGGTGTTCCCTGACACTAATGCAGTGACTGACACTGCTGAAAGTAATAGTCCCATTCCCTTTGCAGCCAGGAGCTCCTAAATCTGCTTTTCGTTATCAGTATAATGGGGTTGGATACGTTTTTAAAAGGTGGTGCCTATTGATTACTTAATGGAAAAAGTTAGTGCAGAGAACTGCTGAAGCAGCCCTATTCAGTGCTCTCCAGTGCAGCAACACCATTATCTAGAACAGTGGAAATCATCCTGTAACCCTTATTAATATTTAATAAGGATGAAGCAACACTGAAGTACACTACAAACAGCCCCGGGCTCCTGCACGTGTAGGATATAAGGTTGTTTCGAGGGTCAAAAAAGAATAACAGTGCTCAAGCTGTTTATAGGTAAGACCAACACTAAACAATGTATTCCCTCTTGTTCCCTTTAAACTATTTCCAGCACATCTGCACTTTAATATACACTTATTCCTACTAGACATATTGAAGTGTTGGAATGCAACAGAAAGGTCAGTGTACGTTTAGAGATTGCTGAGACAATTTTATACTTTCCCTTCCCAGTATTGCTGTGAATCCCAGACTCCCTTTTCCATCCTGCTCTGTGCTGCAGGGCACATTTGGCTGGGATGACAAGCTAGTCAAAGGTGTTAATCCTGTCTAATAGAACCATAATCCTCAGGGCTGTGTTTTTATATCATACTATTGAGCTAACCCCTTGTCACAGGATGTTCTTCATCTACTTAATAGCAAAGCTCTTTATGGGAATTTTAGATAAAATTAAATGTACAATTCAAATTGTAATTTTCAGTTCCACAATGTAAAAAAAAAAAAAACAAAAAAGCAAAACAAATAAACCACAGTGTTTAGAAGACAGAGATTTTACAATCAATAAAGAGTGACTATTGTATTTTCTTTTTTATTTTCCCCTCAGTAAATAGTAAATGTCATTATAGTTGTCCAAAAATATTCACAAATCTGGGTCAGTTTCTTCAAATAACCTTTGGCTGGAAATGTTTTTCAGGTTAGATGTGCCCAGAAATATAGGGCAGGGGCAAAAAGAGGATGTTATTATTCTTTTAAGCTGCACTGCTTAGAATATGGAGCCAAAATATGGGTAGGTTTTTCTCTTCCATCCATCTGACTCTGCTCAGGCTCCCACTATGTCCACACTCATTTTTTGGTGGAGGTGGCAGAACTGGTTAACAAATAAGATTACCCAAAGGATGTTCTACCTCTGTTGCTTCTGAGGCTGCCTCATGACCATTCTTGCCTGGTGGAGAAGATTGGAACTCTGTAATAGGAAAGGTGGGAGTTCACAACCCTTTTGTGAAGTTCCTGGATTGACAGCAAAAGGAGGGAGCTGAAGATGCCAGGTGAAGAGTGCACAGTGGGTGCTTTAGAAATCTGGGGGAGATGAAAATATGACTCATGTGGCTGGGGGTGGGGGAAGGAAGCAATGGAACAAGGAACTAGTTTGGCTGAAATCACACGGGCAAGGCAAAAGGATGAATAAGTACAGGAAAAGCTGTAGCCCAGATACTCTGAAATCACTTATTAAATCAGACAGAATGTATTTATTTTGTGGTTTACTATTTTGTTCAGTGTCTTTTTCCTCCAGAGGGGATTTTGAATACTCAAAAATAGACTGAGTTATATTGCCTCATGTATAATAGAGAGCCGTGCTCAAGAACTCTCATACTGCATTAAAGATTTTCATTTAGTATGGAAGAGGGAAGTACTTAAAAAAACCCAAGCCACTCTAGATCTAGCTGTGAGTATTGGTGAAGACATAAAAACAAGCTCTTAAAGACACTGTAGAGTGGATAGATGTTCAAATTCTGGCTGTTTCTAGTGCCACACTTGAAGGGACTCCAGACTTGGCATCAGTGCTGATTTTATGCATTTTGCCCCCCATGGGCAGTGCAGTGTCAGGCAGCTGTGCCTGAGCATGTCTGACAGGTATTTCTCTATGACTCCACTCCTCAAAATCTGCTGTGCCACCTCCCTCCTTTCCATGCCATTTATCCATATGTAGAAAGAGTGAAAACTAGAAGGAAGGCAGAGCAACCCATTCACTGTGTCTTAATGCACACCTCAGGTGATGCAGCTTTGTTAAGCCAAGTAAAGCTGTGGCATGGCAGAAAATTGTACCCATCTACGTTTTAAAATCTGAATTTCTAATTGGAAAATTGGGAAGAAAAGCACAAGGCCTGCCTGATTATTCTGTTATTTACTCCCTCTGCAATGTGTGCATTTTGGACAAGATGTATTCATAATCCTCAGCAGTCCTTGCTCATTCCTGATGGTAAAGAATCATAAATTGTCTTCCCAGCTGCAAAAATACATTGTATAAATTGCCACAATTTACACCACCACAACCAAGTCTATTGCTTGTATCATATTTATGATGACACCTTTTTTTTGAAACTCATAAACAAGTCTTTCTTACCTGCAAACAATGCATGGTTATTTACATACATAAGTAATGTGAAACAGATGTAGAAGAACTCATAATCATATCCATTACCTAATTAGTATTTGAAGCAGTATTGTTTCTCTTATTTTTCTACCTCTGCCTGCACAGTCATAATTTTTTTTTCCCCTACAGTCGCCTCATATTTTGTTTCTAGCTGGATGCAGCAGTTCATGGGCAACTTTATGGGAGGGATTTTTAACACCAACAGGTGGCTTGACAGTTTTTAAGTCTTAATAACAGAACAAAGCAGAGCAGCACCAGTGAGTCAAGGTTTGTCTTCTCTTCTTTTGCAGCGCACGAGCAGCTTTGGGAGCTTTGACCGTTTCAGGCACCACTCGATATCAAAGACAGATGATTCAGCTGAGGTCTGTAGAGCACTAAGTTTGAATTTCTGCAGTTCACTTTCCTGTGGCAGTTATGCAAAAACATTGGGATGCTCTTGTGTAAATTTTGGAGTGCTGAGAACTTTACTTGTATACCTGTTCAGTGATTGAAGCCTTGACAAAAAAACCAAGAGAATCACACCTAAACTTTGGCACTTTGATGTGAAAATAGAAACAATTTTAAAAAAAATTTTAAAAAGTGCACTTCACATTGGTGCATGCCCAAAGCAACCAGCACTTTACAACTAACCCACAGATGTCTCACTTTTGTTTTCAAGACCTCTGCAAAAATTCCCTCAATTCTTATTGATATTAGGGACAATAAATAATGGGAAACAAAATTACCTACCATAAAATAGATTTTCTTTCTTTCTTTCTGTCATTCATACATAGAGTATTGTGCTGCAAACCTGTTTAGGCACACAGTTTCCAAGGAAAATGGCCATGACTCAATATTGTCATGCTAACTGTGTTAGTGTCCTTAATATTTCCCTGTAATTTCTGCTTCAGCTTGCTGTGTTTTATTTTCCTGGTGAGTTATTGCTTACTTTTTGATTTCAAAACAGATATCTGAGCTGGAGACTATAAGTGACATTGGGGAAGCAGTACAAATCAAAGCAGCAAACAATGGAGGAAGCCTGAGTAAGAAGATGAGAGCCATTTCACTTACCATGAAGAAAAAGATGGGCAAAAAATACATCAAGGCACTGTCTGAGGAGATGGTAAATACGGCCTAAGAGCCTTGTGTTTGTTGGAAATAGATATGAAGTAGTAAAAATATTATGTGCATTTTTTCTGTTCATGTTTCAACTGTCCTCAGTTGTGACAAACCATAAAACCAGGGTAACAACACATACTGAATTAAGCTTTTGGTATGTACCTGCTCTTTCATGTGCATTTTAGTGTACACACAAATCCCACACTTATGACCCAAGAGAGTCATAAGAATTTCACTTCATTTAATTTTGCTTTTTCATCAAGGAGCACTGGTATGAGCATGTGTGTATGAGCTCAAAAAAAACCTCATCATGTGGACACAAGGGAGTTTTGGTTGAACCCCACCATCAGTCTGATGGTCAGTTTGTGCAAAAAGCTTCATTAGAAGAATTTATCTCCCAATGCAAGAATTATTTCTGAAGTCCTCTTTGTAAAGGTCAGCCAGCATCCTAGAGAATTCCAACTCATATGCCTTATCTCCTTTTACCTTATCAAATCTTAGTGAAACTATCTCTATTAAACATAAAAAACATAATCTTGCGCATACTGAAAACCCTGTTTTCTCAGTACTTTGTATCGGTAAGTTCAAAAATTTAAAACCATAGGAAAAGAAACTTGTCACACTTAGCAATCCAAAAAAAATCTATCTAGTCTGCATCCCATCTCACATGTCAATATAAGGTAAGTAAGGAAAATCAATGAGGAACGTCACAAGTAGAAAATAATTTTTCACAGGATACCTTTAAATATCTTTTGGAGGACCAAGAAAGGGATCTGTATTTCATTAGTTTAGTTTTCTTTTATTTCTTTTTTCTAAAGGGCAATCGATGATCTTTATATTATATTTTTATATTTCCTTTCTGCACATTTAAAGCAACAATTCCCATGACAGAAATTCAATGGATTATCTGGTTGGACACACATGTAGCATGATCTTCCTTCCTGCTGGAGATGATGACAATCAATACCAGCCTCCTGATTAATCTGTTATGCTGCTGGCTGGTTTAACAAGCACAATTCTTGTTGAAAACCAGTATAGTTCTTTATTTCACTGCTCTGCCTGATATGTACCTGTATGGGTCTCTAATTCACACATGCACTGTCATCTTTGCTTCAGCATCTAACTGGTGAATAACTAATTTTAAAATCCCCAAATACAAAGTGCTGAAGGAAGTTTCAGTTGCATTAGAATATCACATGCACCAGCAACATGATGGATTCTACTGAAAAATCCCTCCCTTTGAAAGATCATCCCTATTTAATTTATCTGTTACATCATCTCTAACTTAACTGTGACTGAAATATGGATCTTATTGGTTTGAACAGGCCTGATTCCTGAGGTGTGGTTTATTGGGATAAACTCAAGGGGCCAATTTCATACACCATTAGACTTTGAGAGAGAAACATGTACCTGTTAATTCTGAAATGCCCTGGATTTCGAGGACAGGGTGAATGTGGGTAGTGTGGTGAGCACGGTGCTAGAGCACACCAGTGCCCCACGTGTGTGCAAGTTGTCCCCAGCCTGCCACCAAGCAACCACCATCTTCACAAGTTCAGTGTAAAGCACAGCTGTGCCAGCCAGCTCTTCACCACCTGCCTTCAGAGCTGAGTTTTATATTTCCTTCTCTGAGACAAGCAGACAAAATCTTATCAGGCTGCCCACAAATTTCCCGTTAGAAGCTTTCAGCTCTAGACTGTGTTGCAGTCCTCCTAGCTTAGCTGTTTGAGCAGGGAGGGGGTGAAGTGAGTGGGGCAGAAACAAGAGGGAATTTCCCCAGGATCATAAGGGGTGATTGTTGGGCATGGTTAGTACCAGGCATCAGCTTCAAAAATGCCTTCTTTCACAAAGGAGTTCTTAATAAAGTGCAATGATGAGCTAATCTCCAATGAGACTTTAAAACAAACAAACAAAAAATTCTCTAAAACACATTTCTTGAGGGTTAACATTTGATTTTTGTGTTAAAGAATGAAGAGGGAAAAGATGACAGTGATCCTGGTGGTGGAGCACACACCGAGAAGGTCTCCCTAAAAACCAGTGACTCTTTGGAAAGTCTCTATAGTCTGAACAGTGGCCAGAGCTCATCTAGTAAGTACAAGACTCTACTTCTTATTCAGTCACTGGATCAATATAGTTATTGCTTATGTCTGTGGAATCAGAGCTGGTGATCAAAAATGTGATGGTAGAGAGCTCTTCATTCTGGCAGACAAAAGTGTAATTTGGTTAAATGGGTAGCAGCTAGCATAGGTATACATTTATCCAGAAATAAATTGAGTGTTTTTAAGAGTGAAATACTAGCTGAAGAAAAAAAAATAACAAGAATTATAGGGCATAGTGCTGGTATATAGACCACAAATTTTTGTGGGGTTATCACTGCCTTGGTGCTGGGTGTGCAATCACTGGGTGCAGCCACACAAGTGTCCTCTCCTGGTGGGCTGGCTGTGAGTTCATCCTTTGCCCGGGCAGACAAAGTCTCCCTGAGATGGAGGGGGATGTGGGTCTCACCTGGCAGCTTTGGGACCTGATGCAGAGAGGCACAGCTCACCTGAAACCCTCTGAAACCCCTCCCCCATCTGGGTAGATTTGGTCAGAGGGCAGATGAGTCTGATGAGAAATGTACCTCCACCTCTGTCTGTGTTGCCCTGCTGTGGATATCTGCTGGGTGGCAGGCCACAGCTATCCCTGGTTACACTGCTGTGCCCCCCTGCAGGCACTGCCTGAGCCCTGAGTGCAGGCTGGAGCTGCAGGCCAGACCATTTGCACTTAGAGTTAATCTGGCCCTGAGATGGAACTGTGCACTTAAGCAATCACCTCAAACAAAACCATTTTTATGATCATTTTCTGTGACGTGATTTGTGAAAATCGTATATGGGAGTTTACTTCCAATACACTGCTGCTCTTATCTAAAAACATATTTGGATGGGATATTGCAGAGCTTGCTCAAATTTGCTTGAATTACTCTGCTGATATTTTATTGCTCAACTTGGATAAAATGACAGGCAGAAATGTTGATAAGATTAAAATTTCCCTCTGCAATGCAGGTTCCTTTGATGTTTCAGCTAGCTCTGGAATGAAATAAAATAACTTTCACAGTACTTGTTTTCATTTCTCTGAATAAACAGGAGAAGTTCAGCAGAATTAATTCCCTAAATTGCACTTTTAGGGTACATTTTATTAATCTGCAGAGGTAATATTTCAAAAAGTCTGTAAATAAAATGCGTAGTCTATTAGTATCATCACCAGAAAAAGATTACTTTAGGGAAGATATTAATGAAAGATCTCCTACCCATTTTGTTCTGTCTCTTGTAGCATGATTTTTATTGAATGTAGTTATCCTGGAACGTGTCAAACCCACACAGGATACGCTCTCTCTCTGATTCTGTGGTTTTGAACCCCTTCCTTTGGGCTGCTGTGCAGAGTTGCATGTCTGGGCATTTGGTGCAGGGGTGTCTCAAGCTGCCTCTCTCCCAGGTGGGGTGACCAGCTGCTCCGATGGCACCAGCAACAGGGACAGCCTCCGCCTGGACGACGAGGTGCCCTACAACGGCCCCTTCTGCGGCCGAGCCAAAGTGCACACCGACTTCACACCCAGTCCCTATGACACTGACTCACTGAAAATCAAGGTAAGACAGCCACCAGGACTCCTCCTCTCCCACTAGCAATGCCAGGGGCACCACTTTTTACATGTAAATGATACATTTAATAATGAATTTTTACCTGCTCAAGCACGTGGAACACTCTCAAAGCAAGGCTGGTCTGGTTTCACAGTGCTTCTGTAAGGACTTAGTTCAGACAAGGCTGCAGAGCCAAGTGCTGCTAAAGGCTTTTTAAGGCACAGATTCCAGGTAGGAACCCCTTCATGGTATCTCCCTACATACCCCAGCCTTCCTCAGAGTAAAATACATGTTGTTTCCCACATACATGGTCTGTAGTTAGAAAGTCTCATGAGATGTGTAGCTGCCTCCCCAGGCTTTCCCAGTCACAACTGGGATATATCCAAATCTCAGTGGCCCCAATTGCCTTTAATAAAAACAGTTTGCCTTTCCATTAAAGTTTTCTTTATGCCTATGTTTGAGCTGTGAACATTCTTCAGCCCAGACATGGCAAGGGGTGTCTGGGTTGTGGGAGTGAGGAAGAGCAACAAACAAAGGCTCAGTTGAACATTACTTAAAAACCTCAGCCTTTCAGACCTTCTTCTTCACAGCTTCTTCATTTTGCCAAATTCTGTACCTCACACAGACTCCCTCTCCTCCTCTCTGGCCTACATGAGAGCTGTTGCTCTGCTGATACTTGCAGTCTTCAGCACTTGCCCTCTACTTCCACCCACATCTAGGGCATTTCTTTTAATGCAGTTTAAAAGTTTTAACTATTTAAGTGGTCATGAAATGGCAAATACCTGCTGGCTCATATAGGTTTCTTTTTTAGTCATTAGGATGGTGTATTTTGGAATTAGAAGTTGATAATTAGGGTTGAAATCCCCTGTATTTATCACACAAAATTTCCGTACCCTGGATGCGAATTCAAAGTGCATCTGCAGCTTGGCTTGGATCCTGACCTGCATCCACATCTGAAGCTCCTGAGCCTGCATGAGTTTGTAGAATAACATGTGCTTGTAGACCTTTAAATAAATGTTTGTTTAGTTTCCATTTCAAATGTGCTCACAGCTCTGAGCCCCATGTTCTAACTAAACCAGGTCACCAGCTCAAAGTCAGTTTTGTACTTGGGTTTGTACAAAAACTAGGGTGACCACTTGACTTGCTGTTCCTTGACCAGATCAGAAAAGATATACATCATGGAGCTGTGAACACATCTTAACAAACTGAGTTTGATTTCTAACTTTGTAGCAGAATCCCAAATGAAGCAGGTATTTGTTGGATAACTCTTCAAAGGCTTTCAACCTTTTTCTGTGATACGTGTCAAGAAGAGAGGGCTCATTTTGAGGTCCTTGGGAGCAAATTGTGCAGGGTGCATGACTTTGTAAGAGCCTTTTTACTATGAGAGTTACTCAGAATGACTGTTTTCCTGAGCTGAGACCTTGGTTCCCACAGTGTGGCTGTGAACACCTTCACCAAAAAACCTTCTTGAAATAGCTGTGTTGTCATCCTTTTAAGCACTCATATTTGCTAAGGGAGTTAAATGTTTTTTATTATCTTTGACAAATGCAGCCAGTCATTTTTCCTGTAAAATGGGTAGGAGTCCACCTTTCACATAGATCAGCTGTTTTCGGAGACCCTTGAGAGGCTAGATAATAAGATTATTCTGTAAATGCTATGGCACATATTTTGAAAATAACCTTACAGTCATCCCTTGATTTTTGCCAAAACTATGCCCACTGCCCATGACGAAAGTTAATTGCTGATGCAACCCTATCCCTATTCAGGGATGAAGTGGAGCACAAAAATAGTGAGTGGGGCTGCTTGTGCTCACCTCTCCTTCACAAAGGTTTGGAGATAAGGGCTAGCTCCACTTTCTGTAAATATTTTTCTGGGATTTTATAAAAGCAAAGGCACTAAATCAAGGTAATTAAAAAAAGTTACTTCACACTGACTAGCGCTGGTTTTGGTCTGCAGAGGAAAAGCTACATATAACAAACCAGAGGTGTAAGCAGTGGTGTGCTTTTTTTGTTGTTCTAGAAAGGAGACATCATAGATATCATCTGCAAAACTCCCATGGGCATATGGACAGGCATGCTGAACAACAAAGTAGGAAATTTCAAGTTCATTTATGTGGATATTATCTTGGAAGAAGAAGCCGCACCCAGAAAGATAAACCCACACAGAGGAAGCAAAAGGACCAAGCCTAAAACATTGCAAGAGCTCCTGGAATGTGTCCACCTGCAGGTCAGCCAAAGCATTTCCCAGCTCTGTTCCCTTTCTGTGTGCTCGGGTTTGAATGTCATTGACAGGCAGGAGGAGAAAGGCAGGTTTCAGCAGTTTTGATATCAGCAAAGCAAAGCAAAGCAACCTCCTGTCTGTCTTTTATCTGATGTGAGTGATGCCAAGATGATTTTTTGCCTTTTCTTTTATCTACCTTTTATATAACTTGTATGTAATCTCAGTATTCTTAGCATGCACACATGTAATTCCTTAAGTCTGATAACTGCATAGCCCTAGTATTTTGTTAGGCCAGGAGACCAAACATCCTAAAGACCTCATCAGAGGAGGCCAGAAAACCCTACACTGTCTTGGGAAACCAAGGTCCTCTCTAGAAAATATCCTGTAAACTAGAGGTTTGGTCCATCCAGGGGGGAATTCCATGGATGGGGGAATATAACACTATTCACCCACGCCTCCCATTGGGGCATACCTTGTTAGATATGCTGAGGTCTACACATTTTTAAGGTATATAAATTGCATACAAATCAATGTTGTGTGTGCATTGTGGCACATTCCACCCTGGTGAAGGGTGCACCAATAAGGATCCTTATTAAATATTGAGGTAAAACCCCCTTATCCCTTAACTGTGTCTGGTTCTCAGTTTTTAAGACCATGAAAGGCCTCATGAGTGGCTTATAGAACTGCCTTTTACCTCATCATGTGGCTGGGCTAGGAGACTCCTCCACTCAGAGAGGGGCACTGGTGACTTGTCAGGTCAGCCTGACTGCAGTTGTGTGTTTAAGGACAGGAGATGTGTGGCTGTGGACGTTTCAGGGGCAGGGCTGCAGTCTGACTCCAGAGCCAAAACTGAGAATTTGTGTTTCTCATTTCTTGTGATCTTTAGGGAGCAATAGTATTTTTGCACCAGGCTCATGTTGCACCTCTCTCCCTCTCTGCAGCCCTAGATCTTGACTGAGTGTCAAAGTGTAATGAGGTCATGATTTACAAGTAACATTTTTAATAAGGGTAATTGCTTTGCTGCTGATGCAAACACTCCTTTCCCTGGAGCATGCACAGAGGTTTGTACTGAGTCAACACATAGCTCAAGGAGGACCTTGCCTGACACAGCAGGGCCCAGGGCTCCCTCTGCTTCTCCCCTTGCTTGTATTGAGGGGTTCCTCCTCTGAAAAGGCAGAGCACTCCTCACCTCACAGGCCCTCTTGGGCTCAGCTGGGGGACACTCATGGAGTGACCCACAAAAGTCCAGACATTCAGCAAATTAAACAATTTCTGACAGAGCCCTGCCCTGGTCCTGTTTGCTGGTGGGCTGTGCTAGGGAGCTCAGGCACAGATGCTGGCATGGCCAGGAGGACTCCCAGGCATCTCTGCCTCTGTTCCCTCTTGCTCTCCACCTCTGCCAAAGGTAAGTCAACTGGACTGGAGAACAGAGCCCCTTTCAACCTGGCCAAAAAGTGAAATTGTGCCTGTTACTCTACTGAACATAATGCTTGTTTCCAAGAGAGGATTTGCTTGTTTCCTTTCACAGGAATATGCCTCGACCCTCCTGCTGAATGGCTATGAAACTCTAGAGGACTTAAAGGATCTACATGAAAGCCACCTTATTGAATTAAATATTTCTAACCCAGAAGACAGGGCAAGATTGTTATCAGCAATTGAAAATCTCCAGGACTGTGACAGTAAGTGTTTAGGATTTGTCAAGAGTATATGCACTAGTATCTTAAGCAAAAGAGAGCTTAGGTCAAACAGCTCCAAAAATGAATTTTCTTTAATTTTTTTAAACAACATTCTGCAGATAACTCCAATTTTTTTCTTCTCTCACTTCATCCCACACTTAAATCCTTATCCAAATTAGCTCTTTTGGTAGGAAAGTATTGTAAAAAATAAAAAAAAATAGCTGGTTTTCATTCTTCTCTCAAAATTAATTTAACTTCTGTTTCTGGTGAGCTTCCAAGATTTGAACATATGGGGTGTGTATATGCACGTGTATTGGTCACCATTTTGTTTTCTTCATTTCTTTTTTTGTGGGGAGTGGAAAAGCTAGGATACAGAACAGGAAAAAACTTTTCTTATGATATTTTAATAATATTTCCAGTCTGACTTTGAATTGTAAATAATTTATGTCAATTTTTTAGGAACTACAGCTAAGCACCTACTTAATTAGATATTCAGCCAAAACAGGAGGGGTTTTCATCTTCGTTAATATTTGTGCATACTCCCCATATGCTGAGCCATCATGTCATCAAATGTGCACTTTCAATTGAGAAGAACAGAAAAAAGAGAGAGAAGGATAAACAATGTCTTCCTGGGATAGCTTAATAGCAATTTTTTTCAGGCATCCACTTATTATCTCTTCAGTATGTCAGCAGCTTTCCATTTTTTTTCTGAATGTTTGGGCTTTTTTTGGAACCCCATTTGTACATTAAGTTGTTCCTGTTCTTATTCAACTTCCAGTGAAAGGCTCTTGCAAATATGTTGGAGTGCCATTAGAAAGGTTTTCTTTGCCCTCCAGGTTCAGAAGTTCTTTCTGGTCTATAGCTTTGCGAGATGACAGGTTTGAAAAGAACTCTTGAAGGGCTGTCTATGTAGAAGCAATGATTGAAAGAGTGAATCCAGAAAAGAAATGGGTTACATTTTGCACAAGTTTTATTGCAGGGATCTGCCAGGAAGGCACCTGAAAATGTACATACTGAGTATAGTGTGTTTGTTGTGGGAACCAGCCCTGCTGCGCTTTCTGCTCCTATTACTGCGAATGTTTTCCCACATTTAACACCAGAAAAATAGTAAAGAAAAATGCTAGATTGTAATTTTGCAGTTTTGCATAGGCGTGAAAGCCAAACTGAAACATAATGGTTTCTAACAGACCACACGAGTGCTGAACTGTTCTGTAGTGGTGAGAGTATGGTTTGCTGCTTGTATTTGCTGGGTAACAAAAAGCAGAGCAAGCAGCTTTCGATACCAAATGCGTCTTAACCCCTAATGTTCTACATGCACCTGTGCAAGAACCAAACCTAACAAGTCCTTATATGTCCCATATTCTGAAAATTAATATATTCACCCTTATTATCCAAATTGGGTTCTTCCTACGTTGGCAGCATAGGATTTAGTCACTTCTCCAGGCAAAAAAGTGTCCCTGATGTTATCTGCATGGTTTAATAGTTCAAATTCTTGTTACAGCTCTGGGAATATTAACATTAAATCTTGTAAAGGGGTCCATGCTTCAGAATCAGTGACGGCACTGTGTCACCGACATGTTTTATGAAAAATCCTTTCCTCAGGATTTTTCCCTCCTGAGAAGCTGAGAGGCCTCAGGAACAAACTGTAAACAATTCTTATCTGCTGCTGTAGAATGCATCAGGGGGATCTGTGATTGGTCTCATCTGGTTGTTTCTAGTTAAGGGCCAATCACAGATCACCTGTGCAGACTGTCTCGGTCAGAGACAAGCCTTTGTTATTCATTCCTTTTCTATTCTTAGCTTAGCTTTCTGATAAAATCCTTTCTTCTATTCTTTTAGTATAGTTTTAATATATTATCTATCATAAAATAATAAATCAAGCCTTCTGATACATGGAGTCAACTTTCTCGTCTCTTCCCTCATCCTGGGACCCTTGTGAACAATACCACAGGCACTGTAGTCTTATTTCAAGAGATGAAATGAATATTTGTTTCACGTGCACCTTAGATAGGTACAGCAAATCTTTCCAGTATTCAAATTCCATCAAATAATTTTCCCATCATTTATGAATGCTCACAGGGACCAGAACCACAACATCTTTTTGTGTCATACCAGCTACAAGCATTCATTTAAGTCTAGTTAAATTTGGTAAGATTCATGTATATTTTAAGGTAAGCCATGAGTAAATACTGTCCTAGTTTGGTTCTTGAATCCTTGCCGTGTCTGGTTGCAAAGGGATCAGAGCATTTGTCACATGACTGGTGGGGACAGAACTGAACAACCTGTTCCAGAAAGGAGGATACTAAAGACCAAAATGGATAGTAGCTATCTGTTAAGTTGTTATAACAAAAGACAGGGCGTCAAGATGATCTTGGGGATAAGCTCCGCATGAGTCTGACGTTGTACGAATCATTTGACCTCTTTGTCCTTCTGTCAGTCAGATTGGAAAATTGGGTTGAAAGAGGTGGGTGCTACTCTGAAAGTGAATTCTGCATCTGGACTGAACTTTCCTTGGTCAATATTTTTTTTTCCTAAATGGGCATGGATCAGTCCAGCATAAATGATTTTTTAATTAAAATTGATTTTGTGCATTGCTTAGAAGTGAACTGCATAATTACCCACAGCTACAACGTAATCTGTTTATTGGCCAAGAGAATTCTAGATAGAATTTCAGCACTTTCCACGTAAAAATTTCACTTTTTAAAAGTAAGCTTTATGAAAAAGTAAGCTAAGGCCATAGACTGTATTTACTGTTCTAGGCCCATCTTTCTCACAGAGCTTGGAAGACTTCCATGTCTCTGCATTCCATTCATGCTTCCATGAAGCACGTGTTTGATTAATGGATGGAGAGGCAGGTATGGCCCAGAGCTGAAATACAAGGGTTTCTGAGTTTTTGTGACACTGCCATTACTCAGAACAACCAAGTGTGCTGGAACATAGTCTCATTTTACTAGACCCTCCTATAAATGCAGTAAAACAGGATTTCATATTTCTTTAATGTGAAATCTGATCTTGTGAGATGTCCAGAAGTTTTTACAAGGCTTTTAATTTCTTTGTCATTCCTTGGCTTTTTCTTGACATTTATTGTATGTTATACCAAGTAATTTCTTCAAGACACATACTCGTGGTACATAATTCATCTTGCAGAATAAACATTTATTGAGTTTTCTAACCAAAAGACCTGCAGCAGTAGTTTCCATATTATATGCTACTTAAAGCCATGCAAAATACAGGATTTTTGGCAGTAACATTTTTAAACTTACATTTGATTTAGACCTGAGTGAATTTGAAAGAATAAATTTTACCTATCTTCTACTATGAATTAAAAAAAAAAAAAGTTTTATTTAGCAATTGCTACCACACAGCGTTTTTAAAGCAGATTTTTTTTCTTGTTATTACTGCACTATCTTCTTCCTCCCTTTCCTGGGAGTCAAGGCCGAAATTCATCATCTTCAAGTTCTTCATGTAGCAAGGCTATCCTAGAACTGCAAGGATTTGTAAGCTCCTCATGACCTCCCCCCCTTCTCAGACACTTTTTTAGATTTTCTATAAGTTGGTCAAACCTATGTATTTGGGGCAAAAGTCTTGGTTTCCATGAATTCATGGATGTGAGGAAAAAAAAAAAGGGCTTTTTCATAAAGTATTTCTTAATAGCTTTCCATTCTTCTCCCAGATGGCTTCTAGACAGGAGATGGATGTCTGTGCTTTTGTAGGATGCTATTTTTAAAGCGAAGCAGTTGCTGGATGGTTAATGAATAAAGTAATAAAAGAAGTTTGGAACTTCTTTTCTTGACCGCTTCCCAGGACACAGGTTTCTGTGTGTGCAGAATAGGCTTGATTCTCTTCTCACATAGATGATTTAAATCAAGAGGGTCATCCCTGAAATTCACTGGGTTACACTAGTCCAAAGCTACTCTGGTCTGAAGAAAAATTAGACTTCACTGGATATGTGCATACAGTTCATTTTATGGAAAAACCCCAAAAGGTGAATATGTGCAATTTTGGGGTTAATAGTTTACACTTATCTTCTCAAATCCATTTCCTTAACTTACTTTTCATATTTAAGTGCAGATCATCCTTTAAATTCCACTACTAATACAAAATAAGGTTTAGTCTTTATTTATTGTTCTTGGACAGCAAGATAGGAGATAGATAAGGACACGACTTTCAATTCTAAGTCACATCCCTTACGTGAGAATCAGGGACCAAGAGTTCCATTTTACACTGGGCAGTGCCTTTCAATGCATGGGATCATACAGTATCTTGTCAAGGTCAAATAGTGCTCAAAGACAATCTCCCTTTCTGTACTGTGGTACAGAACATTGGCCTGAACATAATATTTCCAGATTTCCCAAGGAAGCTCATCCTTGCATGAGTATTAGTATTTTTCACTTTTTTTTTTCTTTTCAAGCACATCTGTTTGCTTCTAGATTTTAGATAAAAAGAGAAGCTTCTCATTTCTGTTTTCACCACAAGTTCTCACATCTGTTCAATAACTTTTTCCTCCCACAAAAGCTGTGCCACTGATTTCAGTGAATGCAATATTTTAAGTTCCGTATCTGTAAATATCCACAAAATATTTAGTCTTTTGAATGCCCAAAGTACTGCACAAACCTCTTCAGGTTTCTCTGCATCTTTTCCAAGAATTACTTTCCTTTACTGCTCCCAAATGGTACTTTCTGGATTTGATGTATTGTGAGATCTCATTTCATTTTCACACTTAGATGGTCTAACTGGTACAGGTGATACACGGCCTGTGCACATACTTTGGACATCTGGCTTCATCCTCCAAAACTGACTTTGTTTAGTGGGGCCCAGTGACAGGGCAAGGAACAATGGGCATAAATTAAAACGCAAGAATTTTAATCTCAACATTAAGAACTTTGTGCTGAGGGAGGCAGAGCACTGGAGCAGCTGCCCGAGGGCACAGAGTCTCCCTTTCTGGAAACACTCCAAACCCACTTGGACACACTCCCATGTCACCTGCTCCAGGTGACTCTGCCTTGGCAGAAGGCTGGACCAGATGATCTCCAGAGGTCTGTTCCAAGTATCCTGTGATTCTGTGATTTTGAAACTTTATTTATTGAAAGATGCTGCTCAGTATGGCACCAGGAGGGCATGTGAGTGACTCAGCCTAAAGTCCTTAGGAGCCCAGTGCTCCTAGCCCAGCTGATAAAACTCACAAAGGCAAACCCTCATAGAGCACACTCATGAAGTCTGATTTGCTCTTGGGTGACCTTCTTTTTGTCCAAGACAAAATCCAAGCCTCCTGCCACTCATCTGGTTTAAACTGACATAACTGCAGAGGAGTCAGAGTGACCTCTATGCATTCTTGAGCTGAATTCCCTTAAACCCAAGCTTAAAGTGCTTCCCTAATCAGGACTTTAACCTCATTAGAAAGGGGAAAAGCGCTGGTGAAGGAAAAAAGAAATCTATCCTTGCACATGTCATGCACATCAAAGTCATTGAATAACAAAAACTCATTTTAAAGGTCTAAGTAGTGAGGAAGATAAGGAATGCATCACACATCTCTTACCAAGGCTAAAGGCCTCACATTTTTTTCAGAAGTCTGAATATAATCCTACTGTCTAAAAGAGTACTGGAATATATGTGTCAAAATGATGCATATCTTGGGCACTTCTGGCCATATCATAGACAACAGTGACTGAGAGCCATTTATCTTATGTGAAACTGCTTTACTGTAGAAAAATGATAGGACTTCCATTTGTTGATAAGATAGTTATTTCTGATGATTCCGCAACATCTAACGGCAGTTTAATTTTATCAATTCCTGTTTTCTGTGCAGCGTGGCTTTCTTCTGATGCCCAAAAGATTAAGGCAGCAAACTTACCTTTCCTAATGCAGAACTTGAGCATGTACATGTTAGAGAAAGGACTTAAGCAGAATGGAATAGAAGAGCCAAAAGCTTAAAAAAAATAAAAGAAAAAAGAAAAAGAGCAAAAGTTCCTTTGGTCTTGTCATGAAGCAACTTCTAAAATTGCACGATATGTATTTTTATAATACTCAAGATCCTGTTCAAATGGCTTAGTAGTTACTGCGTAATATTTAAGACTGCTTTAAAGAGAAAAAATGGCACCAAACTTTGCTTAGAGTCTTTTCTTCATAAAAATGGAGGGGGAGGGGTGTGCTTCCAACTTTTTCTGCTTAGAATGAAAAATAGAAAATATAACATTTTTAATCTCTCAAACACCTGAATATTTTTGGTTTTCAATTTTCCATGTAAGAAAATTCAACTGGTTTTACAGGAAGTTTTACACATATATATATCTTCTAAATAGAGAGGTCTCGTTTTCCTAAGTGACCTAAATTCAGATTAAAAAAAAAAAAAAAAAATCACAGTTCCAGGCTTGTCTGTGCATTTTTCCCTGAAACACAGTAGAGAGACATTGATAAAAAAAATAGGATCTGTTGTTCACATAGGAACTGCTTAGATTATATAGACAACCAGTTACAAGGCACTAATACAGTGACTAACATCACATTTTCCTTTTAATCCACTGGCTACTCCATCTTCCCATTGTAGAACAAACAAAGTAGATGGAGGGTCCTCTCTGACCTTGAAAATGTAAACAGGATTAACACTTTTTAGGTCAGTGCTTGCCAGGGCAGCAGATGATCTGGAGCAGCAGATGAAAGGGCAGCGAGCAGCGTCAGGCGGCTGAGGGGATTAGGGGGAGGCAGCTGGGCAGGAGGGCTCCTGGTGCTGCACAAACCTTGGCTCCCTTTGCCCCAGGGCTTGCCCCAAGGTGGGATGGTGTTGCAGGGAGCTGGGGACACACTCAGGACAAGGCTTTGCTGCTTTTTGTGCTGAATTACTTCTGTCACTGCCAACAGCAGTGGGAATACCTTCACCGGTGTGATGCCTTTGTGATTCCTTCCTGACTTCAATCAGAAATCAATTGGACCCTACATGATCAAATATTTTCCCTGCAAAGAGAGAGATAACATTTGACATGACAAACTGTGTTCTGTAAAGTGAGAAGGAGATCAAACAGTTAGAGATATCAATTAAATCTGCTGCAACATGTGCTATTGCACGCAAGTGCAATTAATGACTTTATTAGAGAACAAGGTGGAACTTTTATTCCTTGGAAAATATTTAAAGGAAATTTTTTTCATTATTCTTTGAAATAAATCTGGTTAAGCCCATACCCTCAGACTTTATTGAAAAAATAACTAAGTTGAGACTTTGGAGTCTTTAAAAAAATCAGCTAAGTTTTTCAATTAATTAAGCAATTGGAAGTTAGAAGATATTAAGCAGATTTAATCAGGCCAAACAAATCTACAAGACTTCGATCAAGACCTCAAAATGCTTCTCAGTAAATCAAAATGCTTTGTGAAGGTTCTTGAAATCTCACACAATGAAAAAGTCTCCAAAGAAACTCTCCCACTGTTCCATTTCACTGTAAAGGAGTGAAAAATTTCAGTCTTTCATTTCTAATTTATTCTCTGTTATTCAATACAAGATAGAAAAAAGAAAAATCAAATTTAAAATCTTTCCCATTTTACCAAATCTCATAATTTACAACAATTCAATTGAAATAAAAGTCAGTATGAATGTTCTTTGTGGAAATTTTGAAATTCTAGGAACTAAAATAGATATAGATTTTGACACAACATTAAATCTTTTATATCTTCAGACTTACATTCTGCCTCAACTTGAATTGAGACAGTTTATGACTAAAGATCCAGAACTGACTGTTTAACCAAAAAGTAACAAAACAAGTGGGAGAAGGGAACTTTCTTTGCAAAAGCAAAAAGGTACCATTTTTCTGAAGGGCTAAAAATCTGGAGTGAAACCATTTGTTTCCTCTGAGATGTGTTCCCTATACTTTGTACAGAAAGCCAAATACAGTTGGAAGTAAAACTACAGCTACAGGTGGTTGGTAACAGCACAAGAAAAAATGTAGGAAATGGAAAGATTTATATTTTATAGCTTATTTTCTTAAGAAATTTACTGTGAGTAAACATGTACTTCACAGCTAGAGAACAGGAAGAGGAAATTTAAAACCAGTACATATAAGAGTCGTCATATACTTGTATGTCCTCTCTTGTTGAACTTTTTTTGAGAGGTCTGTTGATACTGTCACTGAGTTCCAGATTTTTGAATTTGAACAGATTAGTCATACAGCAGCTAAACAAGGGAAAATTATTTGCAAGATAATTTGCTACTACTTAGTTTTGGAACAGTGTTCAAAAACCATACAGCAGAAATCAGGCATCTTAGCTTCCTCTGAGGTTTCTGTGTTTTGGAAAGTAACCTTCTGGATATCAAGCTAAGCTTGGTGGAAGTTTCCATCAGCCACCCACTCCTGCTTTAGAAAAGCTGGTTACCACGTCTTTGTGCCAAGCACTTCTGGAGGGCAGTGCAATCTCTCTGCTGCAGAGAGCACATCAGGTGGTGGGGGCTGCACTCCAAAGACACAGATCTATAGAGCAGTGTGTTTTAAACAAGGCTCAGTGGTTTATTCAGTATCCCACTCTGTGATACACCAGCTTGGGAGGGGACAGGCTCCATCTCTGCTGTGGGCACAGTGACCACACACAGTGACTGCTGCACTCTGCACAACCTGAAGGACCCCAGCACAAAGGATCAGGCCAAAGCCCCCAGCATTCATCTCTGAGACACATCCAGAAGGAAAAAGACCTACCTCACTGTACACTCAGATGTTGTTACACTCGTGTAATTGTGCTTTTAATTCTCTGCTGCTGAGGTTTCTGTTTCTGATGGACAAAATATATTGATGTAGTCATGTGTAGGTTACCAGCTCTGTTTCCAAAGTTCTTCAAGATAGTCATGCTGCTATCTCAGCTCTTTCACAAGGTACTTGTATTGACAATTTTTTCTTTCTTTTTCTGTTCTTTCTAGTTGAAGAACAGGAGAAAAGTGAGGATGGTCCAGAGATGCAGAACTTAAGCCCTCACCAGAGTTTTGACAAATCACAGTTAAATGACTGTCCAAGAGATTCTGGCTGTTACATCTCATCAGAAAATTCAGATAATGGTAAAGAAGAAGCAGACTCAGAAGCCCTGTCTGACATGGTGCAGTCAATAACAATCAGTGAGTCTAACTGATTCGGTCCTGCTGCTTTTCTGCAGATTTTCAGAAAAGACAATCACATTTGTCAGTATGGTGGCACAGAAGCAGAATACAAAATGTTCTCAACACTGAAAATCTACTTTTTTCTGATTCATGATGCTATAAACTGTTTCATATGTGGACACTTGATAGCTAAATGTTAGTTGATTATAAGAATTTCTAATGTTTTTCTTTTCAATGAATCCACAGGTATTGCCCTGAAAAAGTTTATACAAAAGTATTTATAAATATTTGTACAGCAAATGCATTTTCTATAATAGTAGATATTTTTTTTAGGTAGTGGTTCATAATCTGGAGATGTTAATTTCTGGAACTGTCCAAAATGTAAATATTGTACATATTTATTTTAAAAATATATGGATTAATCACACTATCTCTGTTTTCAGCTGTGTTTTGCTGATTTGTGTACAGAATGTTTTTCATTGATATATCAGCATAATAAAAAGGCAGATACAGTCATATCCTACTTTGAAAAGTACCAAGCCAATTCTCACTAATATTAAAGCTGTTTCACACCATTTTTCTCCAAAGTGAGCTGTAAAGTAGGCAGTCATTTCCTGTACTTTTTCCTGGAGGCATGAGAGAACTGTAGGGTGAATCTGAATTCAGTTCTCTGTGGTCCTTATGTTGTGGAAGAACAGAGCCATCCCAGTGGCAGTGGCAATTTTTTTATGGCTCTTTTCACACCTATTCTCATTTGTCCCAAGCATTATACAGAGAATTTTACAGAGAAAAAAAGCCATCAGGATCAGTGCTATGCTTTTATGATAATGTTTTGTGAAGGTGTTGCCTTTTGTGTGTGGTGTGAAGTTTGTCAATAGAGTATGTGTTTATATACAGAACTCAGAAGCTAACATGGTTATTGTACCTGACTGTCTTTCATATGAGATTTTATTGTCTTTTCCCAGTATATTTCACACTGGAATACACATTTAAACTGCCTGTCTTCTTTTAGAGTACTTCCTTCAATAATAAACAGAATCACGTGTTTAAGCCCTTTAAAAATACTTGATTTTTAATGTGGTCATTACATTTCAAAGACTGCTCTCTTCTAAGACTAACACAGTAAATAGTAATTCCACTGAGCATTTTTAGCATGCATAAGAATCTGTGTATCAAGTCAATAGGAACACTTTTTGCTCAGTCATTAGTCACAAAATTTTCATAATTTAAGGGATTTTGCATTTATTTTAAAGAGCATCCACATATTGCTGACAGCTTGAAAGAAAATCACCTTCAGAAGAGATGAAACACAAAAAGTTCCACCCCTAAAAGAGTATTTCTGAAGAAGCTATAAACAAATGGAAAGCTTTTTCTCCCTTTCTTTTTCTTTTCCCCAATGCAAGTGTTTTCTGTACTTTTCATGACTTCTCAAAAGACTGCTGCTGTCAGACTCCTAACAAACAAGTCTGCTTTGAAGGCTGTAGTATAAAATTGCCATTTTAGAAAATTGCATTAACAAGATTTCAAAGATTTGGAGTAAATAAACTCTGTTTAGGAAAAAAAAAAAACAAACCAAAACACCAGAAAGGGAGCTACTCTGATTTGTTTCTGGTTTTAACTTAATTTTCATACCAGCAACAAATGTCATCATTTAGCAGCAATGACCCCATACTGCCAGGCATGGTGGGGATGCAGAGCCCTTGGTGGGATGAAGAATGTGAGAGCTTGCATCAAGCAGCTATATTTGTTTCTTAATGCTTTTCCAGCCAGTAGTGCATCATGACATGCAGTACTGACATTACTTAATATGACTTAACTTCTGAAATAATGGGTTTGAATTGGCTTCTATCATCTCCTCATTCTAGAGAAGGACTAAATTCAGCTTGAATTTCTCTCAGAGGGGCTTATCTTTTGGCTTTTCTGGCAGATTGCACTTAGTCTTCAGGTTTTGAAGACATCTGCAAAACTGCTGAACCTGTAAAAGTATGTTGAGGTGAGCTTAAATATGATTGTGACTGTCAAGAAGCATTTAAGTTAGCTGGGTCAAGGACTAACAGCCACAGAGACCAGAGGTGTGCCCTGATACAAATACTTGGACAAATGGTAATTTGCACAGGTTTGCAAATGAAAACAGGCCTCCCTAAACAGTTGCAGTGAGACAGGCAAAGCTTTCAACAGAGCAAACTACCCAACAGATGCTGTATTTTACAGGACTTAAACTCTGCCTATTGGGCTGATGGCAATGGGATACAGGTGTAAGGAAAAGTAGTTGGGAACGAAGGGCATGAGTTGTAACTGCTCTGAGCTCTAATCAGTAAGGTTTTGTCCAAAGGGCCTCTTTTTTAGAAAAAAATATATCAACTGAAAGCTTGTTTGAGACTTTTGCAGCTTCCTGAGAAGGCAGAGCAGATTAGATCTCAAACTGAGACACTTCCGCTCTCTCACACTGTTCTGAGAAAAAAAATGAGGAAATTTTGTATCACAAAGAAAAAATTGTGTTTCCTACAAGCAGCAGACCCAACTTACTTTCCTCTCTTAGTGGTCTCATTAATCACACCGATCATGGATTAAAATGTTTGGAATAGCAGAAGCATTTCTCCTACTGGTTTAAGTGCTGGGTAACCTGAATAAAAGGTTATTCTGGGAGTTCTTGGAAAAAGTCTGGTGGAGATCTAAGTGACTTTCGAGTAATTCTTAAAATGTCCCTGAGATAGGGAAGAGAGGAAAGCAGCAGAGGTTTTCTTCCTTTCTGCCACTTGCTCAAGAGTGTCATGTCCCTTTTCATTTTTATTAACCTTCCTCTACATTTAAGGAGGACTAAGACATTTGCAAGTCTCTTATTTGGAGCCTGCTCCCTGCAGTTACAAAGAGATGCAAAACCAGTCAGTAATAGCAGAGGCAAAGCTGATGAGGGGCAGCCCTTGTAGCCTTTAGGCAGTGGGGATTTCCTGGCTGCACAGGGCTGTGGTGCAGGTGCAGCAGACTCCCCCAGAGCTGACTACTGACAGATGTGCTGCTGCTGCCCACAGCAGAAAGCCACAACTCAGAAAGGCTTGGGTGACCCCCACAAAAATTCAGGTGGTGGCAGGCCTCCTCCTTCTCAAAGCAAAACCATCTCTGGTCAAATTTAGCAGTGTTTAACAGTGCTGCCCAGGTTCAGCCCCATGTGACTGCCAAGCACAGCAGGCACCACATTAAAGCAGGGCAGCTCTACCATCAAAAAGAGGAGCTGAGTGCCAGGCCGTGCATGATCCATGTGGACTAGCCTGCAGATCCCTGGAGGCAGCATCCTGCTCTCCAGAATCTGTAACAACACCTCTGAAAGTCAGAGTGCATGAATGCAGCAGCGTAGGGGCTACCATCAAGGAAGGGCTGCTTTCATTTAGAGGTGCCCATGAGCACAGGAAGTGCAAAGAAGAATTTGGGCAGCTTTGTGGAAATTCTGGACAGGATTCATCCCTGAGGGACTCAACTAACTACAGGCTGCCAGCTGGACTTCACAGCACTCACACAACCCTGCCAATTGGCCCAGCCAATTTTCCACCCACCTTACCACTCAGTTTTCCATCCCACAGCTCACCAGCTCTACCCCTGAGTGTCAGGTCTGTGATGTGCAGAAGCCCACAGCTCATCAGCTGTGATAGAAAGGGCCCCTTTGTACCACAGCACTTTCTCCCACGTCGTGGCAATTGAAATAATTTCTGGCATTGCCATGGAGCTGCATCATACTGGTAGACCCATTTGTAAAGAAGGCTGGGGCACAGGTAGCAAAGCAATATTGAAAGACTAAATGGGTGCTGTGAAACAGACAGGCCAGTTTGTAGATGTCACAGTGTTCACAGGATGAGTACAACCTGCCCCTTGCCTGGAAATCACTTTTTCCATCAAGTCAAGGCCAGTACAGTTCTTTCTGCCCACGCAAACACACACAGATCTGTGGACAACACGAAAGGGAAGATGTGCCACAGGCTGCCCCAGTGCCTTAGGTCACAGTGGCAGCTTGGTGTCTGTCCTAAGACAGCTTTGATGGCAGTCATGCAACTGAGTCACAGTGTCACAGATGCCTGAGCCTTTTGTCAGTCTTAGAGAAGCAGTCTCAACATGTCTAGTAACAGCATGGCAAACACTCTGCCTTTTCCACAGCTCACAGATGAGGTTTTGGGCTACGTTAGCTTTTGAATAGAATATTTGTATCATGCTCTGTCTGCTGGCTGTGTATGTTGTGGTACTGCTTTGTGCAATGACACTCTTTGTGCTGGTCCAGGAATAGGTGACATAGGATGGCACAAGTACATCCCTTTGGTTTAAGAGTTCCTGCATGAGATGTTCATCTGTGTCCCTGATCCTCACTTCTGGGGAGGCAATGAGCAGATTTTTGCCTACAACTGAGGAGAACGTGGAACAGGCTATAATATGGGTATGGAGCATTCAGTTTATATGCACCCAGTGTTATCTGATGAACCCACCAGCCTGAAGCTCCTCATTTGTCTGTGATTTCCTGAGGATTGGCCAGAGGACTGACACAGGCAGGAATCCTTGCCTGCAGGTTGACAACCCTCAAACTGAACGCAGTTTTGGGGTTCCCAGCACAGGAATCCTGTTGGAGCCAGGCCAGAGGAGGCACAAAGGTGATCAGAGGGATGGAGCAGCTCGGCTGGGAGGAAAGGCTGAGAGAATTTTCAGCCTGGAGTAGAGAAGGCTTTGGGGTGATCTAATTGTGGCCTTTCAGTGTAGGGGAACACAGTATGGGTAAATGAAGGTGGTGTAGAAGATAATCTTACCCCCAATGAGTTGCAGCTGGACCAATTACTAAAGATTAGAAGCAGGTCTGATCTTAACAGGCCACACCTGTAGCCAATAAGAACAAGTGCTATAAAAGAGTGGATTGGAGGAGTCAGAGGACTGCTGCAAGGACCAGGAACAGTCAGTGCTTAGAGGAGCTGCTTGTGGGAAACATTGAGGAGGTATGAAGCTTTGGTGGTATGAAATCCTTGCACTATAATGGTGTTAGAACTTATGCTAGTGAAGACAAAAGTTCAGTACCTGAAGGGAGCTCACAGGAAAGATGGAGAGGCACTATTTACGAGGGTCTGGAGTCACAGGACAAGGGGGAATGCCTTCAAACTGACAGAAAGTAGGTTTAGATAAGAGATTAGGAAAAAAATTATTTGCAGTGAGGGTGGTGAGGCACTGGAACAGGTTGCTCAGAGAAGTTGAGGATACCCCATCCCTGCAAGTGTTTAAAGCCAGGTTGGATGGAGCTCTGAGCGACCTGGGCCTCTGAAAGGTGTCTCTGCCCATGGCAGGGGATTGGAATAGATGATCTGTAAGGTTCCTTTCAAAGCTCTATAATTCTATGATTAGAATTAGCTATAGAGCCATAGAATGACTCTATAATTCTGTGAGTCTATGATTAACTGATCCTAGAGGAAGAAGGGCTGGTCTGTTCACTGTAAAACCAATAGAATTGGTTCCAAACCTTCTATTTTCTCCTGGCTAGGAAGGGCCAAAAAATGCCACCATGGACACATAGACAAAAGGGGCTGGAGAACAGTAATGAATTCAGGGAAATACAGCTGTTGCATCTACATAACTGCATAATGTATGCTGAAACAGCAGTCATTGCAATGAACATGAGCTAGATATTCAGGGAAATACACATTCTCTAGAAGGAGGACACAGGTGGGAGGAGCTCCATGATGGGCTTGGAGGGTCTGAGAGGGATTTTATTTTTTTGTGGCAAGGCAGAATTAGGTCTGACATGCTCAGAAATCTCTGCTCAGCATG
This sequence comes from Haemorhous mexicanus, assembly GCF_027477595.1. Classification (NCBI taxonomy): domain Eukaryota; kingdom Metazoa; phylum Chordata; class Aves; order Passeriformes; family Fringillidae; genus Haemorhous; species Haemorhous mexicanus. The sequence continues at coordinate 10,563,278 of NC_082342.1, read as the reverse complement.
AAAACTGTCTGCTGACAGCAAGAGCACAGAAAATCTGCCAGTGCCAAGAAGTCATAGACAAATGAGGGACAAGAGGGCTGGAGGGCAAGTGGTGTTCCTTAACAGTTCACATACCTTGGCTGCTTAGTTTAAGCCTGGCCAGTGTCCCACAAAGTGCATGTTTCCTAAGAAAGCACACATGTCCTCAGATCCTTTCCATGTCCTGGTCCTTTCCCCATGCCAATCCAGAATATTTCTCTGGAGGACCTCTCATGTTGTGTGCCATACACTGGTCTCTAGGGTGGAACATCAAAGGTGTAGCCATGTTGTGCAACTCAGCATTAGGACATGGAGACAGGTCAGGACTGTGCAGGGCCATCAGGTAATTTTGGCAGACTGTGGCAAGCTGGTGTCACCCTTTGGCTACCAGTTATGTCCATATGGCTGAGGGAGGGCATGGGAGGGCTTCAACCTGAATTGTTCCCAAGCCTCAGCTTTCCTACAGAAGGAACCAAACTGTGTGAATTGTAGATACCCTGAGTGCAAACAAACATAAAAGTGTTGAGGGTTCCTCAGTGACTTGGGGTGGGTTTGCATGCAGTGTGTCCTCTGCCACCAGGACAGACAGCCTGTGCTGCCTCTGTTCCCATCTCCTGAAGCACCTCATCCAGACACTACTGACCTGCTTTGCTCTGATGCCTGGTCCCCAGTGCAGGTCTCAGTGACTGCTCCTGCAGCTGCTTAGCTCAGCCAGAGCTCAAAATTAGGCCCCAGCCTTTTGCCACTTTTCTTAGAAAATAAACAAGGTCTTTATGCCTGTGATGCACATTATATCACAAATCTCTCTAAAATGTTCACCATCACATTTGAGAGCAGTCCCTTGCTGCCTATCAAAAAAAAAAAAATCCTCCAGGGAAGGCACTTCTCAAAATACTGTTGGCAATAGCCTTAGACTTTAGAGAGTGCAAATGTAAAAGAAGTGGAAATAGAAAGCCACTCATGTGAGGAAAAAACACTTTAGAGAAAAATGAATACAGCAAACCCGAGGAACTTGTACTCTTTTAAAGAAATCTCTCTCTACATTATTACCTAACTACTTTGCCTCCTAAGTTTGCTCTCATCTCCAACATAAGAGGTGAATGACTATCATTATTTACCCCAGCATATTAAAATAAAATGTAACTTACTCAAGAACAGTTATTTCTCTTTAAATGTCTCTTTGGTAAAAATATACAGCAAATACTTCCTTATTGATGTTTTGAGCTACAAGGGTATTTCAAGAGAGTGCTGAAGTATCAGAAGGAGCTAAAAGATCATAACAGTTAATTAATGGCTGTGCATCACTCAATTGTATGTACATGCCCACAGGACATCTACCTGTCTTAGTTCTGCTTTACTTTTCAGCTAAAATGTAATAGCAGTCTTTTATTATTTTAACCTGGTTTAGAAAATCATGCTTTGTGACCTAGAAAAGGCTTTGGAGGGGCTGCTTTTTCATTTTGCTTGCAGCATGGAGGGAAAGCCATCATCAGTGCAAGGGGTTGTGTGACCAGTGACTTTGCTAGCTACAATTTTATTTTGTTAGAGAAAAAATTGGGAAAAGTGACTGGTTTGGACTGAATTTGTAGATATATTTAACACTTAGTTAAGGTATGAGAAGCTTTGTGTGTTGTGAAAAGCATGAAGGCTGTAGCTAAATGGGTCAGCCCTTCAGCTGTTTAGTGAGGTGAACGGAAAACAATGGCTGAGTGTCCAGCAAAACAGGAGCTGTGCAAGAGCATGCAGACCAGTCACCTATAATTCTTGCATAAATTCAGTCTCTCCAACACTGTTAATTTTGTTGTTCCCTCTGGCAAAAGACCTAAATCTTGCCCAACTGGCAGAAAAAATTAGGCATTATTTGACAAAAAATAAACAAATTTATGTGAGACATGATTCAACAATATAAGATCCTAGATAAGAGATTTAGGTACATACTCTGCAGTACTTCATAGTTTCAAAATTGAATACAGGGGATCATTTAATTAAAACCTATTCAACTGAAAATCCTATTTATCTGAAACAAATGTTTGTCCTATCTATAATATCAACAAACTATTCACATGAGCAACTAGCAATAAACAACAGAAAGATGCACAATGAATGTCAATTAACACAATTTGCTATCAAATAAACTTGCAGTTTATGTGTACAGCTTTAGCACTGTCCTGTGTATCCATTATAAAGGTCAATTAACCTCAATTGCAGCTAGTCAGCTTGTTCTAAAACAAAATCAACATAAGATACCTTTCATTTTTTTTTACATCAGCATCTCAGCAATTCAGTTGCCTGGCGCTGAAAAACTTCTAAATTGCTAAAAGTCTTTGCAAAAAAGTTTTATGTTATCAAATGTCAAAAAGAAAAAAGAAAGAGAGTGAGATTGGCTGAAATTGTCAAGGTATCACAGTGTGGCTGCATAAGGCTTTTAAAAATATTCATTATTCAGCACATAATAATGGATTCAAAACAACAAAGAACTTTGGTATGTGTGTGCCTCAAAGGATGAAAATCTTCCTAAGTAAAGCTTTCGATGGATACACTAATCCAAGACTACACTAACAAATCTCTTGAAATGGAAATCCTTGCTGAAAATGGCCTGTGTGCTTTAAACATTATCAAAAGGGTTTTTTTCCTCCCCCTCCCCTTTGGCTGCAGAATGTCAGCATTTATGGTAAAAGTCAATCAGGTGCTCACTTGTTCTGCTTAATCAGGAAGAAGTGGTACCACGTGAGCACTGGGAGCTCTCATCTGGAATTGCACAAGCATCACTAACTCAAAGGGCCATCAATGCTGTAGAAAGCAAAGGCAAGTGGTTAGAAGTCTGGCATATTGGTCTGTAAAAGAGGCATTAAATATTTGAAATCACACTTGAAAATACAGGTGAATCTAAAAAAAAAAAAAACCAACAACAAAAAAACCAAAAAAAAAAAAACCCACCAAAGCAAACAAACCTGAAAAACAACACACACAAAAATAAACCCCAAACCAAATCCCAAAAAACTAATATGGATTATTGATCACTTTGCAGGACATTCTCCAGTGGCAGTTCCAGCCACCAAGCATTGAGTTAGGCTTCTATCCAACCTGTCAGTGTTTGAGAGGCTGTTTAACTCAATTCTTAAAAAATAATGGGCAAGGTGGTGGCTGACATGATGAATCACAACTCTGGCCCTGCCAGATGCTTGTGCAGTCTTTTTAAAGCTGATGATAGTTACAAAATGACTACAGTGGTATCTTCTCTCTTTAGAAGGAAATCATAGGAGACTTTACAAAGACCTAAGGCAAAAAAAGATTGCTTTCTTGGTGCATACAAACACACCTTCCTTCTCAGAAGGTTAACAGGGGCTCTGTGCTTTCTGTGTCCTTTATGAACTTTGCCTTTGCTGTAGGCAGACCGTGTTCAGTGCTACAGAGTAATTTTTCCACTGCTACTGCTGCTGAGGCTCACAAAATAATAAAACCAAAAAAAAAGGCAGAACTTTAGAACATAATTATACCAGACAGGAACCTGTGGGAAAAGGCTTTGTTTTCTGGATAAAATTCACCTGTGTCCCTAAGGCCTATGCAATACTTGCCTACAACTGTAGTCTAAAATGTACAGTCTCTTAACTCCTTTAGTGTATCCTGACTCACTGCTTCATTCTACTTCAGTGTTTAATTCTTCCTAGAGGTGATTTTTAGTTACCCCTTCATTGCTACAGCAAACTGCATTACACTGGTTAACTCATCAGGATTACATCAGTAAAAAGAACAACTAGCATTCATAAAAAAAGTAGGAGTCACTTCCCTGGCTGATGGGTGCATGCTTTCAAAGCTCAGCTACAAACATGAACACAGTTCATGACTAAAGAAGCAGCAAGAAGTTTTCTTTGCATTTTTTCACATTGCTAAAAGAAGCCCTCCTAAAAACAGGTCAGTTTCTGAATCTTAGCATTATGATCTCAGCATGAGATAGAGTGAAAACAGATGCTTGCCTTGCCTAGCTAAAGATGAATGGGTGATCTGTACAGACCTGGCAGAAATCTTCAGATAATCCTTAAGTTTCATGTAAAAATAGAAAATTTTCAGTTATTGATCCAGGATATGTGGGAATGTTGCACTTCCTTCAACTCTAAAAAAAAAAATCATATTTACTATGATTTCTCTCTAGCTGATGAACTTTTAAATCAAACTGTTCTGCACCCTCGTAGGAACTTGCTAGAGGAAAGCATGGCTCATAAATCACAGGGCTTGGTCTAGTAACATTATAAGAAAAAGACCATCTGAGTCAGCCAGCTTGGTGTAAGGTAATACGTCCTAAAAGGCATCCTAAACATCATAAGGGTCTTGTGAAACAACATTTTGATTAGCTAAGTGAAAATGAATCACAAGTGTTGGCATACAGCTATGCTATCATTTTATTCAAAGAATGATCAATCGGTGGCAGAGTGATGAAACATTAAACAGACAGATCAATTCAAGACATTATATTCTTACAAGTCTCCCAGATCCTCTACTCAAGATCTGATAGTTTCCACAAGACTTATCAGACAGGGATGATAATTATAAAGATATGGTAATTGAGGGCATTATATCAAGCGTGTGAGCTGGATCTGCTGTCACAGCAAGAACCTCTTCACCGAGAACTGGCAGAGAAGGATTTTCTTCCCCTGTGATGGCACAGCGGGATCCTCATCCAGCCACTGGCACAGTAACAGGTTCCACTTTAAATCTCTCCTATCTACACCCTGTTGAAGTAATTCAGTTAATTGTGTGCATCAGTCTGGGGAGAAATCTTTCATACTGCTAGTTATGTCCTTGGATGAGTAGGGGAGCAATCAAACACTGAGGGGGCACTGCTGCCTGCTAGACCTGGAGCTGCTGCCTCAGAGCCAAGAGTCCACTTAAGCACCAAGAGCCCAGCAGCCCACAAGATCAACTAAGCTTTTAAATGCTATAAATTGCTCAAGAAGGGACGTGGTGTAAGCAAAAATGATCACTGTGGTGCACAGCACGGGGGAAAAGCTAGCCAGAGTATGACTTGGCAATTTAGAGAATTTGATGCTAATGTTAGTTTATTAAATTTCTTTTTTTAGCATTAGGGAAAAAAAAAAAAAGTAAAAGGAAAGAAAGACTGAGTAAAACTAAAAGAATTGCAATGAAGACCAGACAAAACATTCATCCTGACAGCTGAGACAGAGTTCTTCTCCAGACTGTGCCAATATTGACTTCCACATAAAGTCTTATTTTTTTATAGAAGAGGTTAACCTTTCACAATTTACTTACTCATGAAATATAAGGTGAACAGAGACACTAATGCAAATGATCCAGTATATTAAAAAATGCATTGAGCCAGGAAACATTCAAAGTTCTGTTATAAATTATCTTTTAAGGTCTGGAATAGTAGACATAGTGGCTGTGCCAAGCCCTATTAACTGGAATAGATGGATTTAGAAGGAATCTTCTTTTAGGGCTGGTCTCTAAAAGATATGGGGGCTTTCTGTCCCACTTATCCTTCAAAGATTATTTTTAGAAAGGGTTATAGATAGCCCATCATGTTGTTAGGACCTGAGTAGCAAAGTATATATGGGCAACTAGAAGTATATATTTCAAAGGAGCACAGTATAATAACAACAGTTTGATCCCTTCCTATCCCATCCCATAAATGTTATCACTATCATTTATAAGAGTGGGGAAGAAAGACGCTTCTTTGGCTTGGTCAGCTTTTGATATGAGCTGCAAATGATGGGTTGTGCTGTCCTCCTTCCCCTACTGCCCTCAGACTGCAGTCAGAGCAGTAACCAAAGACAAGCAGCTGATCTGAATAACAAAGTTTTTCTGCGTCTCTCTCCAGCTTGGGACACCAGAGAGATGATAAGTTCACACACCACTACTTTACTTTTACTACAATTCCACTGACTCAGAGACTTTTTTGGTAATGCTGGGAGTCTGAAAGAGCAGGAGACTATGAGGAAGTTCCTCTAATTTTCCTGCTGCTTGGGGGGCTGAAAGGCCTGTAGGTGTTACCTAAATCTTGATAGCATGAAATGGCAAATGTGGGGTAGCAATACTGTGCCAGGTCTCAGTGCAGACAATTTTATTTGGCTGTAGTAATTCCTTCCTCTTTATGAGGAAACTAAGGTTTTAGGGGAAGTTTCTGAACAGATCAGTTCCAATTAAACCCCAGCTACACATATTTCTTGGTGGAGGCAGATCTTCACTAAGAGAAAATTGCTAAATCCCAGAATCAGAGAGCTTAGAGACGGGATGAATCCTTTTCCCTGTGGATCTGTCCTTTAGCAGTCAGGTTTACAACTTGCCAACACCTGCTGAGATGAATGGAAAGGTTTTCATACAGACTGGGACAAGACAGTCTTTAAAATGAACTGCACTTTTCCTTTAAGTATGACTAATGTGCTAGCTGGTGAGAAGCAAAAGGGACAAAAATAGAAAGATGAAAAAAAGAAAATCTTTCCTTGGGTACAAGATTTGATACAGAGATTTACTGCTACATAGTCTGTGTTGAAAACCCTGTAACACCTTGGAGGGACCATTCTGGTTTAGTTTACCTGCTGTGAACGAGACAGAACAGGTTTAGTGTTGAGACAGCAAGAGAAAAGGATTTCCTCTGGCAGGTGTATTGACCTAGCTAAGAAGAAATGCCAAAGAGATGCTGGATGTGATAAGAGATTTGAGGATACCTTGCTCCAGTGTCCCCAGCTTCAGTCAGCTTATGTGAATCCAGTGTTGCATACCTTAGCAAAACCAAAGGAGACAGCAGACCATGCATTCAGCTGGGGCTGGGTTTCACAGTTCTTTGCTCAATATGTGATGCTTTTGTGAGGGCCATTCAAGTTCAGCAGTCAAGCATGGAGCAACCCAGACACCATGTCCTCACATGTCCAGGTACTCTTTACAAGCTGCAGAACTGTAGTACTGCATGAAGTTCTACTCAGAGCCAAAACTGGTTCCTACACCTGCCAGAGGGTAAATTAGCAATAGTGATTTTTTACAAGTACAGTTTCTCAGTTGTTTTAAAGTCAGCCAGTAACTTACGTGGTTACTTTCTTAGCAAGAAAAGTGCTTGTGCAGTATTTGCCCAAGGTGCTTGAACTATCTGGCATTTAATCATTCTTTTTAATTTAAGAGAGAAAGATAACTCCTCTTGGGTCTAGTCTCTTCAGGAGGTGACTTACTTCCTGTGTAATTTCCCTTTCTGCAGCATGAAAAACAGCTATGCTGTTCATCTCCTTCCTGTCTCCTCATTTTTAGCTCTAAGGTACAGAGCTGGGTACTGTTGCACATTATGCCAGAGGTCTATTAAGCAGCATACTGGGGCACCGAGGTGGAAAAATGTAGCAGGCAGTGATGCTGGCTGCATTCAGCACGAGCCTCGTAAATCCCGGGCACGTTCTCTGCATCCTCTAAGAGGTGCTGAGGTAAAAGAGAAAAGCTGTGCTACCTGCATACATGATGGATTGCCAGCACTGAAATGCTCCCTCACACTGCACCGCTGCTCCTTTGCCACCTTCGCTCCATGGCAGCAGGGGAGGCAGAGACAAGAAAGGGAAGGAAGGGCAAGGGGATGTGCCCAGGTTATACCATCCACATGCATCAGGACCAAGGCCTTGGACATGCTGTCAGATGCTACACAGGAGCATCTCCACGGCTTCCCCAGGCTGGTGTGGGCTGGCAGCCAGACAGAGTGAGGAAGTCATAACCAGCTCCTCACTCTGCTTCAACAAACGTGGACTCAGCAAAGCCAAAGCTCTGGCCCAGCGCCTTTGCTGAACACAGAGCCTGAGATGTGGGTGTATTTTTACCACTCACATTCTGTCTTGAAGTCTGACTGGAACATTTGTGCAGAATTCATTCGCTGAGTTTTTAATTCTTTGCGGGCAAAACAATGTGTCAGCAGGTGTTGTCTTGCTCTCTGAAAGAAGTCATCATCTTCAGCAGCACTTCCAGCCAGAGGGTCTCCAGGGTCGACTCGGAGCTCTGCAATGTCAAAGGGGATGTTTGAAAGAGAGGGCTCTGGATTTAGCTCCAAAGCCTGTCAAGCAGTTTAAGTGTCACATGGTACTGGTTTGAAGTATTGCTGTCCCTATATTTTGGGTGTAAATTGCAATATAAAGTTTTTTACTTTATGACACAAGTTTTGCTCCAGGCTCCTACAAAGTGGTGGTGGCTGATATTAAGAGTGATATCCCATGTTTGTCCACGTTCTCCTTGGATGATGTACCTCTGAGAGTATCAGCACCTCAGCCCTCACAGGTGTGAGGCAGCACAGAATTGGAAATAACCTCTTAGCTTTGAGTCAGTGCCTGCTGGTCACCAGCACTGAGCCATCCCCGTGAAGCCATGCTGCCCCTGCAGCTCCCAGGCTGCTGGACAGCCTCACCTCTCAAGCCTTAAACACCAAGTGCCCAGACAAATATCAGAAATAATGCTCCAGCAAACTGTTCCTGCTATGGGCATGAAAACAAAATAAATGCCCTTGCTTTGATAACTTCTTTTGAAGTTATGCTCCACTCACTGAATGGGACTGAAAAAATTAAGGTGCTCTTCCTCCTCTGACCCTGCTATTTTTGGTGGCACACTCACTCCCCCCTCCCCACACCTGTCCTTCCCACCTTCACAAGGCTCCTGTGCAGGCCTCCAGAGCTACAGTGGACTGGGAAAATGCAATGGCTGAGTCACAAGGCTTGGCCAAGAGGTTACCAGTGCACCCACACTAAAAAATGCTGGGGTGCATCTCAACCAAAGGTGAGCCCTGGGTCAGCACTGCTCACACACAGCTCTGTGCCCTAAGCCTGCAGCTGGATTTATCCAAGAGCCAGCATGGAACTGTGGGGAGATAGCAGAGACACTGCCAGCCCCTCCATGCTGAGAGCAGATGAAGAGGGGAACACCTCCCCTTTGGAACAGGGAATAATTAGGACATCAGGATTTTATTTATTTATTTTTGTCCTAAAAGCGTTGCTCTAGAAAGCTCCTGTTTCTGCAGGATTGCAGAGGATAACAAAAGGGTGGGAAGGCCAGGGGACAGAGCCCTGGCAGCTGAGGCAAGAGCCATGCTGAGGAATACCTCATGTTAAACAAGCAGGATAATTATTCTGCTCTACTTAGCACCAGCTAGGCTCATTGGGAGAACAACGCTCATTTTGGGGCACTGCATTTTAAAACAGACAGAGACACTGGAGAGAGTTCAGATGAGAGCAACAAAAATGATTTAAGAGTTAGTAAATAAGACCTCTGAGAAAAGGTTATGAGAGCAGGGGCTGCTCAGTCTGGAGGAAAGAGGACTGAGGGGAAGCATTACTGTCTGCAGATATGCAAAGGGCTGTTACAGAGATGACATAGACCAATTATTCTCATTAGAGAACAAGAACAGAACAAGAAGCAATGGGTTTAAGATGCAGCAAGGGGGAATTTAGATTAAATAATAGGCAAATGTTATAACTATTGGAAAAGTTAGGTTACAGAACAAGTTTACAGTAAAGTTTGCAGAATCATCTTTACTGGAGAAATATGTGGCTGAGGTGAGAGACCTGTCTGTCTGGGCTAGGCTAAGACAAAGGACATACAGAGCTCTCCTGCTCTGCACAGAGGTGATCCTGAGCCCTTCACAGGCAGCCAAGGATGGCTCCTAATAAACAGGAAGGAAAATGAGGGGTTTGTGTATATGCACATGAATGCACGTGTTTATGAATGCTGCTGTAATTAATACTACAACAAAAGAAATGCTATCAGTAGTCACAGCCCTTATTGTTAGTCCATGTTTTGTCCCAAAACACCTTCTCTCCACATCAGTCTTTCTCCAGCACTAGGGAAGTCATGACTGGGATGTAGGGGGATACAATATAAGAAAATAAGTTAGCATAGAAAGCAATCTTATCCTTAAGGAGTTGCAGCTGAGCCAATTATTAGAGATTAAGAACAGGCCTGACTCTAACAGGCCACAGCTGTAGCCAATAAGAAGAGTGCTATAAAAGAGTGGGTTGGTGAGTTGTGGGGGAACTGGAGTCAGTTGGCTGCTGTGAGAAGAAGGAAGAGTCAGTGTTTAGAGGAGCTGCCTACGAGAAACATCCGGGAGGTACGAAACTCTAGCGATATGGAACCTTTGCAATATAATGACAATAGAACCCTTGTGATATAATAACAACACTGGGACATCAGTAAAACCATACATGCATATTTGGGTTCCAGTTCTACATTATTTGTCCCACAGGATGGTGAGCTTGGTGGGAAGCTCACAGAGCTTGATTTACAACCAAAATAAGCACATGATGTGCAAGTGCCAAGGATGGCCAACCTTGCTAGTGCCACGGAGGCTTACTGTGACAGCTCCATCATTTCACCTCTATGCTAGTTCAGATACAACTGCACAACAGCAGGCCCTTTCTACTCAATGTTACCTAAACTACAAGCCAGAAATCAACAAAGGTACAGGTGGGAAGTCACAGATGGAAATGGAAGCACTGAGTCACTCCCACTGCTCCCTGCAGTTTTAGAACAGTGCAAGGCCTGAGAAATGCCACTATGAATATAGAGTGCAAACAGAGAAATAGACGTGTCTGAAGCTCAAATATTACCTTGAATTCATGTTATCCCTACCACTTCTGTAAAGTCCTAAATGCTTTCAAAATTACACTTGCAAGTGAGCACTGCACTATCAATACATTTGTTTTGTTTGTTTTCCCTAAAACATTAAACTCACCTTTTGTCATGGAAAGAATGTCCAGCCCAAACTAAAAAGGTCCATTCTGTGTCTTCAAAACCTAATCTGAGAATTTTGAAAATTTTGGACTAAATAATATGATTAATGTTGATGTACTGTTTAACCTGGAGTGAGGCTTTATGCTGAAGTTTTATAAATATATATGAAACAGAAAAAAAAAAGGTGGGCATAGGCACTGTGTTAGCCCAAATGTGAACACTGAGAAGAGTGACAATATAGCCAAGTACAAACAGCATTTTTGCTACTATACCATGGCTGCTCAGAAACACTCCTCTCCTTGCTGTAGGTCACTGCTTTGGAGAGGTTATCACCACTGACCAAGCCCTTTGCAACATTTTTTTGAGGCTATTGTAAAGGCAAGCAAGAAGCATGTGCTGATAAAGAACTGATTTGAAATGTCAGCCTTATGGGAGGAGGTGCCAGTACAGCTGGCTGGCTTTTTTTTTTTTTTTTCTCAAGCACAAGAGGATTAAAACCTTCCTGGTCAGGAAGAAAACCCAGAGGTAAAGAAGCCAAAAGTCTGACAGGGCTATGAACTTCATAGCTATAGCAATAATTTTGCAAATGACTAATAATAAGGAGTCGATAATCCAAAGGATGATTTCTGAAGTGAAGAGCACCAAATTGCTTTGGGAAGAAAATCAATTATCTCTTTTTGTGTCTGCACAGCCTACAATATGCAAATGCACAGAAGTTACCATAGTCACAGAAACCTGAATATCAACTTAGAAGAGAAAAAAACCAAGGAATTTTACAAGGATTGCTCAAAAATATCCTCTTCATGAATGGATGCGTATCTGCTTTATTTACACAGCTGCAATGTTATTCTGATATTCTTCATCACAAAGGCTGACAGCCGTCTAGAGATGTCAGCATCTATGAAAGAGATGCTGCACTATGGTGAAAGCAGAATGGGGCAACTGGGTCTGGAAGGCAGCAGAGAAATCAAATTATCATCAAATATTGTGGACAGATTTTTAACATCTCTTCTCTTGCTGAGTGGTGTCTCACTCCATAACTGGGTCACTGAAATTAATGGAACTACTTGCAAGTAAAATAGTACTCAACGTGCCTTAGAGCATCAGAGTCTGACCCACAGCACATATTAAAATACAAGGTGACATTTGAATGTATCTCAGACTTGAGGGGGTTTAAAAAATATTATTAATTTAGAAATAGACTCCTTATTGGGATCAGGCTCTTTTTTTCACTAGAAGCACAAATGTCTTTAGAGGAGATGGCTGAACATTTGGCCACTTGTTACTAAAAATCCTATTTCCATGCCTGTGTAATCCACATTCCCTGAAGGTTTTGAGAGCAAGGAGCTTATTGTTGATGAAAAGGGAGAAGTGCAGCCTAAGGGCTGCCTGGGAACTCCAGATGGATGGAGGTCTCCAAGGGGAGGGGTGCATTCCTCGAGCATTTGCTGGTGAGCCAGGAAGACTGTATGGGACAGACCTCAGACATGTTGCAGTTAAGTATCGGGTTTAGGGACTTTGCTTAAAACGTGTTTAACCTCTGGATTTAAGGATAAAATACCATTATCCCTATTGGGGGATAACTGACAAAAGCCCTGTATCAATTGTGCTTGGAACGATGAGGTTCCCTAATTACAAGCACCGCCTTTATGACCACACTAGGGAAGCCTCTGAAAAGACTCAGAAACGAGACAAGGAAAGTTTTATCCAGAACAGCTTATTTAGGAGCATGGATTTTTCTCAGCCTCAGTGTATCCCTGGTATTTTCTAAAAATGGGAACAGAATGGTGTCACTTCTGAGATGTTGAAAAGAGCTGAAAGTACTTGGACTCAAGCCAGAGAGAGAGAGAGCAACCCAACTGAGGGACATGGATAAGGACCTCCTAGCCTTATTACGTGATTTGAGAGAAGGCACAGACACTTCCCTCAGTGTTGAAAAAAGGAAAGCAAAGCAGCGAGAGATCTTTGTCCCCCACAGGTAAATTTCCCTGCTCCTGGACAAAAAATTCTTAGACTTAACACAGAATATGGAAAAAGTATTTGTGAATTGCCTTACTACTTAAGTCTCTGAGAGACAGACTGGGGTTAAGACTTCACTAGGAGGGGAAAGTCTCACCTAATACCATTTCACTGCTCCTCATGCTTATTCTGTGACTCCTTTTATATCTGCTTTAATATCTGCTCTTCAGAGACACATGGGGTGATTAACACCATAATAGATAACTTCATTTAGTATCCCAAGCTACTGGGATAAGGCACTAAGCTGGAGCTATTTTATTTTTTTTAAGGTAACTCCTAAAGACTGAATACAGAACTTATTAATACCTGTAGTGCTTCACTGAAAACATGATGAGGTGAAGAGGCTGCAAACTTGTCCTGTCCAAGGTCCACTGAAATATTTGTACTCCACAGGCCACCTGCCATGAAACCAAAGGTTGCCTCCAAGAATGGTTTAGGTCAGACCATGAAGCTCTGGGCTTTCAGCCTTCCTCTCTGCTGGGGTGTTGCTGCTGAGTTAATTTTCAGTCCTGAAGTCAACTGACACTGCACCTGCATAAGAACTAAACCTTCAATGGGGAACTCTTTTTTTTTACACTGGATGAAAACTACAATTGAGTGTCCCAAAAAATCAACATTTATGGCAAAAATAAAAAGTCAGTCGTAGCCGAGGAAGCTGGGAAAGATCTAGTGTGCATGTGGTGCCTCACCTATACTCTTCACTCTCTTGGAGCAGTGCTGAACTATGACCTCTTGCCAGCTGTAGGATATGATGTGCTCTAATATCAAAATGATGTATTTGGAAATAAATAGTAACAGCAAAATGTACAGGCTGCACACCACCTCCATGCTACTGAGCATTGTTTTGCCTAGGCTCATTCCTTACAGGAATTACCATAGAAATAAATTGGTCCTCTAACACAGCAAGTTATTAGAGCTGTCTCAGAAGAAGGTGCTATGAAATATTTGCACACATTAATTCTCTGGAGTCACTTATGGCATGCATAGGCCTTAGAAAAGTTTTGTCCTATCACCATTTTGTACAAGTTGGTCATAACTCTGCAACTTGAAAATCATTATCCTCTCCATCAGCTTCTGTTCTTGCTCTTTTTGTCAACCTGAAAGTCCAGTCTGAGGCACCCACAACATTTAGCCTTTTAGAAGACAGACCTCATCAAGAATTCAGTTCAGCAAATCTTGACAAGAATTTTTCTTTGCAAGTAGCAGACAGACTATGTATATATATTTAAGGATAACATGGGAGTTGGTTGCCTTAGTAACAGGATCTTTCAGCCATTGCATTTAGTATTTACTCAGCACTGGAAATGTACACTGTATTGAGAAAAAATACAGTATTTTTATTAGTCTGCCCCTGTGTATATGCCCATCAGCAGCAAATACACATTGTTTAGTTTGACTTTCCATTTCCGAGTTATGTGAAACCTCTGAGAAGAGAGCATGCAGAAATGAAACCAGGGCACCTGGTGCAATGTATTTTTGTTACAAGTGTTTTGAGAGAGGAAAAAAAAAACCTGTTGTGAGAGTTTAAAGCTCTGCACTAAAGATATTCCTTGTTTCTCAATAATACATCCAGAAGCAGAAAACTATCAAAGCATTTCTATCCCATGGTTTCATACTCTGCTGAAAACAAATATACATAAAATAGTTATGAAAGGGGATATTTGTAAAGTGGCAGTTTCCACAACTGCATTAATGTGCAGTACCAGTTAACAAGATGTGTTACAAGGCTGTTTTACTTGGCATTTGGGGGGATGGAGGGGAGTGTACATACATTTAAAGTGCTGTTTCAAACTGGGCTTCACTCTGGGTGAAACAAGGCACCAGTTACAGCTGCATCATTTAAAATGCAGGAGAAATTAAACAGAATCGAGCCATTGAATTTTGGGACCAGCCAGGATGTCAAAAAGTTTATATCTCTTCCTGTGCAAACATGGCATGGGATTTTTCATCCTCCCAGCAAGACAAAGCTGCCTTCAGGTACTAAGCACAAACCCACCACCTCCAGCTGCCCAGTGCCTCCTGTGAGGGCACAGGGCTGCCTGGATGTACCATGGCACAGAGGCCCCCCCTCCTCTGGGATGTGAAGAGCAGGGAATTGCTTTGCTCCAATCCACTGGGTTTTCACAGATGTTATTTCAAGAGCCAAGGATAGAACCAGGTTCTTCTGCTTGGAAGTATAAGAGCAGGTCACCCAGGACCTTATGGCCCCAAATGTTCAGGGCTCAGGCTGGAGAAGGTTTAAGCATGTGATCCAACCTGGCAGACTGTTTCTTCTAATAGTCTGTACACTACCTCTTTCTCTTATGGTAACTCAGCTCTTGCACTGATAAGAAATCCACTCCTGGGCTGCTCTTTCTCATTATAATTTAAGAAAGTGTAAAACACTTCTGTATGATAGCAATTTAATATCTGATATGGCCTCTGTCACAGTGTTATATCACACCCTTATAGTATGATGGACTCCAGTCTAATACAGCTTTTCCTTCTCTAACTACTGCAATCTTATATCCATTTTGCAATTCAGAGGGAACAGACCCTGCTCAGACAGGAAAGCAGAATGTTATAATCTCATAGAATAACTTAAATGTAATTACAGACAAAACATTTATTCTATATTAAAGAAAAAAGAGCTGGAAAATAGACGTGGAAAAGGTCTAACAGTGGAGAGAGCAGGCTGAACCAGATAGTTCCTCTGATTTAAAGCAGTGCCCAACAAATGCAGGCTTTTTCTTTTATCATGAACAGTTTTCTCCCCAGTCCTGACTTTCTCAGGTTTTATTTAGCACAAAATATTGTTGCATAGATGGGTTTGCAACGGACTTTTGGGTTAACTGCTGAAAAGAAGACCTGGAGACTGCTACCAGACAGCATTACTGGGCTCTGCACTCCCCCCAGAGGGGCAGGAGTGAGTCACCGTGTTCATGTGTAGGGCTCACCAGCTGGAAAAGTCAGTGGTGCCACGCAATGTCAGTGCAAGGGAGGCTACAAAGCACCCAGCTGGATGGGGGTCAGCAGCAGGAGGAGCAGAGAGGTGGATCCATTACCCAAGAGAAATCAAGTCCCCCAGGTCAATTAAAATGTTTGTGTTTAAAAAGAAAAGTGTTTTTTTTCCTCCATTTCTGTTGCCATCCTTCAGTGTAATATGGAGAAAGCTTAGTATTTCTGCAAAAAGTGGAGGGGAAAAAAGTAAACAACACACATTGTTTAAAAATGGCATAGAGATGGCAAGCTGCTTTTCCTGACAGGCCTTCCATGAATTACCTCATTATCACAGGCTGCAAACTAAACTGCATTTTCTCAGGACTGTCTTTTACAGGAAGAGCTCCACTGCTGTTTATCACACACTCGAACTAAACTCTATCAATTTGCATTTAATAAAAGGAGTTCTGAGAACTGGGAAAAGGTTTCAGCTAGTAGAGCTGTCTAATTAAAAACAAAAAACCTTGCTTGTCCTGCTCAGATTTTAAGGCCATGGAATTTGAAACAAAAATACTTAAAAGTCACACAGAAAGAGGCTCACCTGCAGAATTCTTACCCACAAAATAATCAGAAAGAAGAAACAAAATGCCAGTGAATTACTAACCCTCAGTGACTGCAGATAACAGACAACTCAATATTATTTCATGGGAGATCCCATGTACAAAATCAAATTACCAGAGTTTTAATTATTTGGCTCCCAATCCCATACACTTTGGAACTACCCAGACATGCCATATTTTCCATATATTGATCTAGAATGTGTAATCCAACTTCAAAAAGCTGTGTATTAGCAGCTGTGACCATACAGAGCATTATATACAACTATTGTTTTGCTTTCAATTAATGTAGTACCAACAAGGATGCAGCCAGATCTTGCAATTTGGGTTATTCATTACTACTGAAATTGCAACACTTTTTGTTTCCATTTGTTTTATTTTGCTGATAAGCATATTGCAGGTTTTTCAACTGTATTTTTTTTTTTTTGATTGGCACAGCACTGTGTATCTGTGTCTCTCCTAAAGTGCTTCTGTCATACTTAACTGCTTCTGAAATGAAAGCCCAGACGATGGTGACTGCAATAAATATCAGACAGAAAAGGACAGGTAGTTTGTTGTATTGTTCCTTGGATCCTTTTCAGCAAAGTGAGTGCAAAGTATTGATGTTGCATGATGTGAACTGAATCTACATCTCCTCGAGAGAGAGAGGACAGCTACAGTGGGAGTAAACAGGTAAGGAGAAAAAAAAAAGGTAAGTTTATTGTTCAGCAGCTGAAGCTGTCAAGGTCCTTAGGAAAGGGAAAATCTGAAAGAATCGACATCTGTCAGCTCTGCTCACTTTGGGACTGACTGACAGCAAGAGAAGAGCATTATACTGAGATGGGAAACATTTGGGACTTCTCCAGACCATAAGAGATGCATTCTCTGTCCCAACAATTCAGCAGAAATTTATATACCTCTACTACCTCTTCCTGAGCTTATTAAATCCCTCACACTGTTTAATTGCAGCACTAAGGTGCTGTGGGAGCACCTCTAGTGTGATCACAGCCAGAGAGCCCTCTGTGCTATGTACTGCAAACAGAAAAAAAAAGAAAAAGGCAGTCCAGCCCAATGAGATTGTTTGCACACAGTCAGAAATTTTTCTTAGTACCATGACATAAACATACTGTTGCATTTTTATCAGTATTTTGTATTTGGTAAAAATATTCTGAAGCTTAAGGGCTCAGCGCCCACAAATATGCTGGCACACAGATTTTGCATATCTTGTAAAGTCTCTGCCTGTGCTTGGGTGTGCATAAGCAGTGGCTGATTTTTCAAACACTTCATATCTGAGCTGCAGGACCGAGCCAAAAGCAGGGCAATGAATTATGTGCTGCACGAAGGTGTTGGTACAGTCCAGCAGACCTACCCACAGTGCAATCATTCAAGAAAGAGAGAGGAAACTGGCATGGGGCTTTTATTTTATTGTGATTGCACAGAAAGGCTAACCTCTGCCTCTGTGGGTGGATCATTTTCCCTAGCTGTACACACTTCTTCTGGAATGGCTCTAACTTTGCAGTATCTGCTTCCAACAAACTTCTCTCCAGGCTAAACAGACACTTGCTACTCACACGACAGCGCAGGGGGAGTGATGCTGAAAAAAGAAGACATGGTGTGGCTGACATCTTTGCTTGTCTTGTAATCTGAGTAACGTCGCAACGATTCCATCAATACTGCCAGAAACAGGTTCAAGAGCCCTCCAGGTAGGTTGCAAGCCTTGGCACAGGGAGCAACTAATGCAAAGTGGTTGCCAATTGACCAGAGGTTCTGGGAAGGTACAAAGCAACACTAAGGACCTTGACTCAGGCTGATGACACAGTTTTCTTCCTCTGTGTTCATAACATTTCAACCCCTGTTTCAGAGGGTATGAAAGAAGTGTGGTGGGCTATGCTGTCAAGTGCTATTGGTTTTACATATGGCACTCAGGAATGAGTGACACCAAAACTGAGTTTGTATAATGCTGGATGAGCTTGCTCACATCTCAGTTGTATCTGAACCCTGTATCCACTAAACTGAAATAAGCTGGGCATTTACACAATAATGGCAACTCTGGTTCTTGCAGGACAGATGTGTACTATAAAGATCATTAGGAAATGTCATTACCAGGAGAAGTGTCCTCTCCTCTCCCATCAAATCTTTGATGATACTGCTTAATAGAGGTTCCTAAAAATAATGGAAGAAGGTTGATGCTGTTGTGAGATCTCTGGAACAGTGTTTGAGACATCTCAAACTGTATTGGCCCTCCAGGCTTATTATATATTCTTGAGTCTTTGACCTTTAGTGTTCCTTTGCTTCCCACAGTGTAAAGAAGTATACATGCTCTTACCTGTTATTTCTTCCTGGATTGGAAACAATATGGGCCAGGGAGCTGGGTCCATTAGGAAAATAGATAGAGCATAGTTGCTCCTGGAGTACCATAACACTGCTTCTAAGGGATGACTGAAATAGATCTTCTGTGCCAGTCAAAAGATTCACGGTAAAGGTCCAAAAGTTCTTATCCAGGTGATACCTCCAGGAAAAGAACAAATGTAAAACAGACACTCTGATACTTCTGCCTCAGTACTCCACAAAAAAAAGAAAAAAATTAAAGAAAAGAAAAAGAACAGAACAAAACTTTTCTCTATCTACACGTATTGCAAAACTTCTCTGCCTGGGGAGCTCGCTGTTCAGGCAGCTGTATTTGAGTGCATTCTTGTGTTTATCCTTTTGTTGTCATTTACAATAGACCAAATTGACAAGCCTGACTGACATCTGTATGGATTTCATATACACAGCAACAACATGAATGAGGTAAAGTGGCCTCTTGAGAGACTGCTGGAAGTCTTATTCATTATCATTATCACCATGATGATTGGTGCAGATGATGAGGCTCCCAGCCATCCCATCCTTGAGCTCTGCAGCCCTTCACACAGTGAGGTGCTGCAAACACTGCTATGAATTATCACTTTCCCTGTCACCTGTGCAGCCCCACTCTCCCTGCTCCCTCACAGGACACCCAAGCTGAGCAGAAGGTGGATGATATGTTCCAGGCACCAGCATGAATCCAAGCCAAGCCACGATTCAGGCCCACTACCCCAGGCTGCTGTGGCTGGGGAGAATTCAGCCAAGTCACAGCTGCCTCTTGGCCTTGCAACACTGGCCCACTTCATCATGGTCAAGCAGGAAGAGAAGCTCTCAGTTACCAGACCAGTAAGTGCCAAACTGCTATCTCTCTTCCATAAAATGTCTCTGGTTTTTATTTTTCACACCACAGAAAGCTGCATCAGTATTCAGACCAACTGAAATTCAGTAAGAAAAGCGGGACAGATAAAAAAATCTGTGAAAATCTCTTTTCTCTTCCAAATTGTTTTTCCTAGACACCTACTGGGTTACATTATACTGGTATCACTGTAACTGTATTCATGAAAGGGGAAATAGTAATTTCATTATTAACCTCAAAATTATTTCATGAGAGTTTGTTGAAATGGGTATTTTAAAGCAATTAAAGAAATTGTAATGAGAATGTGGCACCGTTTTCATGACTTACGCCTTTACAAGACTTTGGATAACTACTGCTAAAGGTTAATATGCTTTATATGAATCTGCAGGTATCTATCAGACACCAAAAGCCATCTGGGGAAGGAATGCTGCATGGCAGAGACATCTGCTGGGTGCATTTTGTACTCCTCCCACACCTCGTGGTTCAGCTCTCTGGGATTGTGGATCCTGGGAGAAGCCCCGAGCTGCTCCTGCTGCCTCCAGCTGGGGAGTGAGTTTGTGACTAATGGAGAATGCAGCACACCCCTGCCCAGCCACTCAGCCACTCAACAGGAGCCAGAAATCTTTAGGCTATGTGCTGGAATTTTAATGGAAACTTTTGCATCTAAATTGAAGGCTATGCTCCTCCATCCAGCTGCCTGACATTGAACTGTCAGAGGAAGGCTGGTGAAATTCATCCCTTTCCCAAGCATATACAGCAGGAGAAGATCAGTGTTTTAATTAGGGAAAGGAACTATCAGGGACCTCTGCAATTTTGACAACGTGCTCACACTAAGGCACTGTTATCTAAGTTAAAAACTGAAAATGAGGTTTCAGATTCTAGCATCTCCTAAATACCTTCCATCAATCACCTCCCTTCTCAGAGAGACATTGATGCTACTCTCCACCTACAAAGTGGATCTCAATCCCTCTCCCCCTTCCTCCTTCATAGCGGGAAAACACGGATTGATCACCCTGGGTTGACGGGATCACACTGTGCTTTGACCACATCCCAGCATCCTGTGTTTCAGCTTTAGACACTGTCTGAGACAATGCAGAAAGCACTCACCGAGTAAACCCTAGAAAGATGAAATCCTGTTTTACACAACAGCAGAAAAGAGAATGCTTTGCAAACTCAATTCCCTTTTCTCCAAATGCAAGGATACAGCTGATGCAAAGCATCCTGCAAATGAAAACATGCTGTATTTGATTCCACGCACACCGAATGCTTGAACTGTGTTTAGCACATCACAGCTGTAGGGTTTGAGTGATAATCCCCAGTGTAGCAGGATTTTTCCTGCAGACACCAGTTCACATCTGATGGGAGACTGTTTTAAAACCAGCCTCTGCTCTTACATTGTAAGAACAATTCTCTCCCTCAAGCTACTTGCAGACAAAAACATGTTTACCTCCACCTATCAAAGCACCAAGGGAAAAGAACAGCCCCTTGAAGGAAATTAATCCCCGAAAAGTGTTTGAAATGTTATAAACAGCTTACTACCAGAGTGAACAGATGCACTAAGAAGGATAAACAAGTATTTGCCCAGCCCCTCAGAGGGAGCTGGCTGCACACCCCCTTTACAGTCACACCAGAGGCAGGTGGGTGTCAGGGTCCCAGTGTGTCCCACTTGATGTGACCTAGCCCAGGTGACCAAGGCAAGCTGCTCAAGACTAGCAGCCCCTGGCACTGCAGCACCTCACTCAGGGGCACCCAGGGAAGCTTTATCACAGCTTTTGCAAAGCAGCTGTGCAGGTCTGAACTTGCACTGCCCACCCTCAGGTGAGGGTGCTCACCATGGCGTATGTGCCCTGCCTGCTGTTGCAGGGAAGTGGCAATAGCACAGAATTCCAGGAAAACAAAGGCCAGCCTTCCAGTGTCTGCCCCGAACACATTTATGCTTTCCCCATGAGGCACTCTTAGGGACAGAGGGTCCATAGCTTTCTCAACCAGACAAATAAGTCTCTTCCTCTACTGCCCAATGAATACTGAATTATTCTGTGTGAAATCAAGCTGTTTTCTCCAGAATGTTCCCTTCTGCTCTTGAACAACCCATTCCTGAGTGTAGCACTCCCTCAGATAATGGAGGAAAATGGAAACAGGCCTCCCTCTCACAAACAAGAGTAGGTAAAAAAAGGTGATGCGGAAGACACAGTGGTAATGCCCAAAAACACAAGGGCAAGGTCACTAGGATTAGTTCCGCCTGTGTTGGAGATGCAAGACAAGTCTGGCATCACTGTGCAGAGTCCAGGAGTATCCGTGAGCAGGTCCTAATTAGGTCATGGAGAAGACATGGAGGAAAATAATTAGGCACTTGTGGACTTCTTTTAAGCACGTCTGCTGAAGACCATGTGCTCAAGGGACTACAGAATACTTGTGGTGGACGGAGCCCTCAAACTCTGCAGCAGCCCAAAGCAGCCACAGGGGAGTCAGTGGCTTCTGCAGAAGCTTCTGGCACGGCAGAGCTTTGCTGCAGGGCAAAAAGCCTGCTGAGATACTCCCCTTGACTTCACTCCACTCCCAGGCAGGTGGCATGTGCTGTGTAATCCTGCAGGGAACAGCCAGGCCTCCAGGGAGTCAGTCAGGTGGGGAGGCCTTGACTGACAAACTGAATTCATTAGGCTGCTTTGCTAGAGAGAAATAGAAATAGGGCTTGTATCAGTACTTTTTTAAAACACATCTCTACATATCTGCACTCTGCAGCATCATATTTCAGATGGTCCTTGTGTATTAAAAAAAAGCTGCTATTAAATATCAAAATCATGAGCAAAATCCAGTTTGATTGTACACCCTCTTTGTGCTAAACCTTTTTTTTTTGCTCACCATCCACTGACAGTGGCATAAAACAAAGTGCCCACTCATGAGATGAAGAAACACTGTAAACTACTGAGTTTCCTCCCACTTAAGAATGAGCAAAATTACAATGGTCCCATTTCAAGAAAAATTATTAAAATATCCAAAAGAAATTAAGAAAATAAATTAAGTTGCCTAAGTAATTAGAAAACAGGCAGATCGTGAGTCATTAAGGAGGCTGAATAGTTTAACCTTTACTTCCCTTTCCAAAGAGTTCCCACCTTCTCATGCTGAGAATGAAGCACTTCACTACATGTTAACCACTAGTGGAGGATGAATGCATTTTTTACTATTAAGTTAAAGCAGTGCCTCTTTCTTTGTATACAGAAGAAGCTTTTAAGAAGTGAGCTCCTGGAAATTACTTTTGCGTTATGTGTCTTTCCATCACTCAGGAGAAACAGAGATGCTGGAGATGGGAACTGCAATAGGACTTAGTCTAACTTTTCTTCCACTATGCTATTTGCTACCAGCTACTCATTTATGAATATTTTTCTATTTAAAAAGCTTCTACTTAAACTTCTGCCTGAAACAGAAACCTGCTCTGCAAGAACCTGAAAATCCATTACTCGTTATGAGAGTGGAGCAAAGGAGAGGGATAACTGATGAGAAGCAAACCACAGAGTTTGGTTCAGACTGCATTTCTTAGGGTGCTTACCAATTCTGCCCCTCCAGGATGCATTTGAGGTTTCACCAGCATTCTCCTTCCTTCTCCAAATGCCAGCTGGGCAGGAAGCAAATCTCCCCTCACCATTAATAAGGGAATTAGGTAACTTGTAGCCAGTGAACTGTGATTTGTTTGTTGAAATGCATGTATTTATTGTAAAGTTTTGAGAATCGGTGTGCTTGATGTGTGGAAAGCTTCTACCTTGCACCCTGTGCAGAATAAACAATGTCTCCTTTCCGAACCTGGCTCTTGGCCGTGTCAAAGACATCACGGCCAGGCTCTCTCGAAACCCTTACGGAGGGGGTTTCGGTACTTTGCAGCTGAAAACCGAAGGGGATAAAGGAAGAGGCTCTGGCCCCGCACCGCCACAGCCGCGGTCTCTGACGCCTCACGCTGGCGGGAGGCCGCAGAGCACCATGGCGCCGGGGCCCGGAACTACCGCTCCCAGCAGCCATCGCGACCCCCTGGCTCAAGTCTGCGCATGCACCTCTGAGAGGTCACACACCGCCTCCCCTGCTAACGGGTAACGCGCCTCCCAGCCCATTGGCTGGTACCCGCCGGAACCGGCTGTGCCGCGATGCCCACTGGGAGTTGTCGTTTTCTCGCCCGCAGCAGTAGCTGACGTGAACAGGGCGCCCGGGATACGCGTACTACCGGTCCCTGCGTGCCCCGCGCTGCCCGGAAAGAGCCGTCAGCGCCGGAGCCACGGGCAGACATGGCGGGGCAGATGGCTGTGCTGGGTGAGGCGGTGGCGCGGCTGGGCTGCAGGGTTTTGGGGAGTCTTGCTTCCGCTCGCGCGTCTTTCTGCCACCAGGCTGGCTGTCGCCCCGGGCTGGCCCTCCAGGGTGGCACGAGCTTCTCCTGCTCCTTCTCCTCCTCCTGTGTTGCGCTGTGTCCAATTCTGGGCTCTTCTGTGCAGGAGAGACATGGGACTCCTCGAGCGGGTCCAGCGGAGGGCAGCAATGGTGATGAGGGGACTGGACCTTTTAGAAGCAAAGGCTAAGGGGGCTGGAACTGCT
The DNA here is from genome assembly GCF_027477595.1 of Haemorhous mexicanus. Lineage (NCBI taxonomy): Eukaryota > Metazoa > Chordata > Aves > Passeriformes > Fringillidae > Haemorhous > Haemorhous mexicanus. The sequence continues at coordinate 10,539,257 of NC_082342.1, read as the reverse complement.
GAGTCTCGAGAAGAGAGGGGACCTCATCAATGTATTCTTCCCAGTGCCTGCAGGGAGGTGTCAGAGCAGGGACCAGGCTCTGCTCGGTGGTGCCCAGCAATGGGACGAGGGGCAGGAATTGATGCACAGGAAGTTCCACCTGAACATGAGGAAGAAATTCTTCACTGTGCAGTGAAAGACCAAAAATAGGAACAGACCCCCCCCCCCCCCCCCGGAGAGGGTGTGGAGTCTCCCTCACTGGAGATACTCCAGAAGTGTCTGGGCACAATCCTGTGCCATGGTGCTCTGTGATGACCCTGCTAGAGCAGGGAGGTGGGACCAGATGACCCTCTGTAGTCCTTTCCAACGTGACCCATTGTGGGATTCTGTGAAAGCCAGCGTGCTCAGTGGCACATTGCTCAAAAAGGCCTGGGAAGATTTGTAGCCCAGAGCAAGCCAGAGCTCTTCAATCAGTCTGTTTGAAGCACTGCAATGGCCTAATGGGAAAAACAGAGGTCACCCACTCTTTGAAATTTAACTTATTTACATTTATTGTTGAGATTTTTGTTGATTTTTTTTTTGGTAATCATTTGAGGCATTACTTGATGGTAGAATTTTGGGTTTCATGTGTTTGTTGATTGTAAGTAAAATTAAAAGAAAATCAACCAAACAACAAACTCTTCTGCACATAAACTGGTCTTCCCTTGGGTTTCAAGGTTCAGAAAAGATTTAGTGGTATGGTAATGTGCTTTTTTGGGAACTATGGCTGAAACAGAATGAGGTACTTTGGGTTTCTTTCCCCTTAGTTTTAGACTTTTGGTGGAGCTGGAGGTGTTAGAAGTGTAAGTTTGTAATTTCACTGTGATTTTGGGCAGCCTCTTTAACTCAATGTCCTTTTGGGGTCATTCATAGGCAACTCTTACAGAAGTACTAATCAGCCAGTGTTATTGCAGTAACATGCAGAGAGAAACAGAATTATTTGGTGGTATTTTTGGCTTGGTCGCCTCTTGGGCTTTTTTTTCCTTCATCAGTTTACTATTTATTGCCTTAAATTCTTGACTTCTAGCCACTCTGTGTTGAGCAGGAAATTAAAAACTAATTAGGTGGCTAACGAGGCTCCGGGGTGTGAAATAAAGCTGCAGGAGGTGCAGCGTGTCTCGCCGTGTCACTTGCATCGACCTGTAGGTTTGCAGAGTTGATGCCCTAACCCTGCTGTTCCCAACTCCGTGTTTCAGGCTCTGCTGTGCTGGCCCTGCTCTTAGCCAGCTACCTGGCACAGCAGTACCTGCCCATGCCCACGCCCAGGGTGATTGGGATCGACCTCGGCACCACCTACTGCTCCGTCGGCGTCTTCCTGCCCGGAAGCGGGGCCGTGCAGGTCATCGCGGATGAGAGCGGGCACAGCAGCATCCCCAGCGTCGTCTCCTTCACGGACACGGGGGTGCACGTGGGCTACGAAGGCCTGGAGCTGGCCGATGCCAATCCCCAGAACACCATCTATGATGCCAAGAGGTTCATTGGGAAAGTTTTCACTTTGGAAGAACTGCAAAGTGAAAGCAGCAGGTATCCCTTTAAGGTAAGCAGCCACCTCTTTCAGTTCCCTCCAAGCAGTAAGGGATGTCCTGCAGGACGCAATCCAGGCTGAGCATGGAGATGCAGAGTAGCCCTGGGTGCTGGTGGGTGAGAGGCTGGACATGCCCTGGCCATTGGGAGCCCAGAGCCTCCTGTGTGCTGGGCTCATCCAGAGCCCCGTGGGCAGCAGGGCAGGGAGGGGATTTTGCCCCCTCTGCTGAGACCCCACCTGCAGGGCTGCATCCAGCTCTGGGCTCCCAGCACAGCAAGGACAGGGACCTGCTGGAGCTAGGCCAGAGGAGGCACCAAGGTGATCAGAGGGATGGAGTAGCTCTGCTGGGAGGAAAGGCTGAGAGAACTGGGATTGTTCTGCCTGGAATGAGCAGCCCCTGGTGTGATCAAACTGAGGCCTCCCAGTACCTGAAGGGAGCCCACAAGAAAGATGGAGAGGGACTTTTGACAAGAGGATGGAGAGAAAGGACAAGGGGAAACAGCTTCAAACTGATAAGAGAGTAGGTCTAGATTAGGGATTAGGAAAAGTCTTCTTTACTGTAAGGGTGGTACAGTACACTGTGAGGCCCTGGCACAGGTTTCCCAGAGAAGTTGCACACGCCCCATCCTCGGAAGTGTTCAAGGCCAAGTTGGATGGGGCTCTGAGCAACCTGGTCTAGTGGAAGGCGTCTCTTCCACTGGCAGGGGGTTAGAAGATGAGCTGTAAGGTCCCTCCAACCTGATTCTATGACACCTGAAATGGGGTTGATCGTCTTGTCAGACCTTGAGTCATATGGCCCAGTCTGATATGCCTGAAAAATGTAAGAGGTATGCAGAGAGCAGAAGGAAACGGTTGTGGAAGTTGTGTACCTCTGCATGAGAGCTGATAATGATTTTCCAGAGGAGCCTGTGTTTCCCTGCTGAGAAATGTGTTTCTGGGTAACATTCTAGTCCCATCTCTGAAAGGATAAATTTAAACTTGAAATGCTTACTTTGCTTTGCTGAAACTTTATTTCTCCCTGAAATTGTAAAATAAAAACACAAACAAACAAAAATCAACAAACCTCTTCCCCCAAAAATACCCCAAAAAACCAAAACCCAAACAAGTTTTAAAGCCACATCTTCTCTGTCCCAGTGTGTTTTTTCCTTCAGTACTTTACTATTTATTTGACCAGCAGCAGAACTTGAAAGCTGCTTTAAAGAAAGTAACCTGCATTATATGAGCGTGGTGCAGAATTGGTTGAAAAAAAAAAAATTGTACTGCAAGTGGTCTTTGAAGTCTTTTTATTTTTTTAATATTGTTAAGACAAGCTGTTTCAGTACCAAGCTGTTTGTTTCCTCTCAAAAACCTGAAAGATAACCTAATGATTAAAGAACCACTCCTTCTGTCTTTGAATGAGGTGTTGGAAGTTGACTCCACAGTTTCTAGGTCTTAACTTTTTTTAATGTGTTTTACTAGGGCATAGTGGGTGTCATTTGTTTGGATATACTTTCACCCCTTAAGTGGCATGTTTTGCATAATCCTCCTAGTCAAGGAAAAGAAGTGGCCCAGAAATGACAAAAGCACATTTAAACTTTTCCTGAATAAAGAGACTACATGCAAATAAAATATTTGGTGGGAACCGGGTGGGGGAGTATAGGAAGATTTCTCACTTGGGGGTTGTGTCGCTTTATCCTTCTAGATTGTCAGCAAGAATGGATTAGCTGAATTTTCTGTGACAACTAATGAAACCTTTCACATCACTCCAGAGCGCATTGGCTCTAAGCTGCTGCTGAAACTGAAGAAAATGGCAGAAGCCAACCTTGGCATGCCCATTTCCAAGGCAGTCCTCTCCGTGCCAGCAGAGTTTGATGAAAGGCAGCGGAATTCTACCATTAAGGCAGCTAACCTTGCAGGTGATGTCTCCCTATTCCAGAGTTTTTCTTGGAGGGCTTGAGGTCTGTTTCGCTAACAGTAAGGTCTTTGTGGAGGATATAGAAACTGTGAATCAGTGACAGAGAAGCTTAGAAAGCATTGGACCCATTCCTCCGTATTGTGAGGAACAGCTGAGAATTTCTGAGTACCAACAGGTGCAGCTGGCTGGAAGTAAGTTTTACTTCAGGGACAATAGTCTTATTTATAATCTCCAAATAAGGAGACTATATAGAGCATCCTTGGACAATCATTTAAACAGAAATAGAGTGCATGAAATAAATCTCCTTAGCAAGGTTTCTCTGGAAGCAATGTGTCTAGGCACATTATGGTTCATGATTTCGCCCTGATGCTGAATCAGTACTATTTTAGGATTAAGGAAAAGAGTTCATTGGATATTACTGCTTAGGAAAGTACTTCCTTTGGATCTGGCACTTATATCTTGAGTGGGGTTAAAAAAGCCCCAACAAATAATGGCAAACGTCATTCTGATGTAGAAACTGCAGTTTGCTGAGGTGTACCTGAGTGTTGCTTGTTGTCTCTGTCATAGGGCTCAGCGTTCTGCGAGTAATCAACGAGCCCACAGCTGCTGCTATGGCTTATGGGCTGCACAAAGCTGATGTGTTTAATGTTCTGGTGGTGGATTTGGGTGGAGGAACTTTGGACGTGTCTCTGTTGAACAAGATGGGAGGGATGTTCATCACACGAGCCATGGCAGGTGAGGAAAAGCTGTTGTTTCTCAAGGAGTGGGAGGCAAGGTACAGCAGAAGTCGCTGTTGGAGGGACTTTTTGAAACATACCAGCCATGTCACAGAGTGTTCTCCCAATGCACTCTCAGCTGATTTTCGTGCAAAATTAGGTTTGTGGCTGGTTTCAGCAATTAAGACCACAGAGTCATAGGTTTTGTCTGTAAGTTGTGGTTTCATTTTATCTGTTTGTTAACTTTTGTGCTCACTAATAAAGTGCTGATGCATGTTACGCTTACTGTGACCAAACTTTAGGGGGGTTGGGATTGTTTAAAATCTTTCTGTCACCTTTGCCCAAACTGGGAATATTGGCAGATCACTGACCGGTGTTTTGGTGCGTCCTTGCCTGGGGTTTGGTGCCAGTTGAGCTGAGCAGGGTTTGGGAATGCGCGGGCCGTTAACCCAGAAGTTTTGTGATTGGTGTATGAATGGTTCATCCCCGGGCACAGAGCTCTGGCAGCAGTGTTTGGTTACACAAGTGAAGAGACAGCCATGCTTCAGCTGGCCTGCATGCGCACAGCTCTGAGGTGCAGTGCCTTCAGCAAGCAAGTTCTGATGTGAGCTGCTGCTGCTGCTCAGTCCAGTTAGAGTGGAACACAAGAAAGATTCAGCAGCTTCACTCTGATTTAGTTAGACAGAGGTCCACTGAGTGAGTTACTGTTTTTAGTCAAAACAAAAGAGTGGAAATTATTATCCATCATGTGTGCAGTTGACAACGATTTTGTCTATTGTCACAGCTCTGTGAGCTCGTGTGCTTGTGGTCCTTCTGTGATTGTTCTTACCCTTGAGCACCATCTCTCAGTGAAAGAGAAGCAGTGTACTGCTTTCTGGGGCTTTGAAGGTGCTCTGTCTGATGCCTCCTATTCTGATCTTTCAGGTAACAACAAACTTGGAGGACAGGATTTCAATCAGAGGTTGATGGTGTATTTATATGATCAGCTCCGTCAAAGGTTTGGTTCTCTGCCAACACAGAAAGAGGAGATTCACCGCCTCAGACAGGCCGTGGAAGCTGTTAAATTAAACCTGACTGTCCATGAGGCAGCTACACTGAGGGTGCTGTTGACTCTGCCAGCAAATGAGCTTACAAGAGAACTTGCAAAAAGCCAGGTAAAAACAAACAGTGCGCTGAAGGGTGAGGCCTCACAAAACACAAAAGGCCTGGAAAATCTTGGAGACACTTCCAAAGTAGAGGGCAACTTTGTGGAAGTTGTATTTGAAACAGAAATCTCTCGGAAGCTGTTTGAGATGTTAAATAAGGACCTTTTTGAGAAGATTCTTGTGCCCATTGAACAGGTGTTGCAAGAAGGGCACCTGCACAAAGCAGAAGTGGATGAAATTGTGTTAGTCGGAGGCTCCACACGGATTCCCAAAATACGTGAAGTTATTCGGGACTTCTTTGGAAAGGAACCCAACACCTCTGTAGATCCTGACCTGGCAGTTGTGACGGGTGTAGCTATCCAAGCAGGAATTCTTGCTGGCTCCTGGCCTCTCCAAGTCAGTGCTATAGAAATCCCTAACAAACATTTACGGAAGACTAATTTTAACTGAAAATAAACTCTTCTCAATTGTATTCCAGCTCTCCAAAAGGATCCATACTTATCTGACTGGCAATGGAACCTAATCTTAGCTTCATTCTATTCAATTTTCACCTGTCCACATTGGGTGTTACTGGACACCTACCTGTGCTAAAGCTTGATGTTACTTTAAAGGTACAAACGAGTTCTGAAGTGTACTGTGTTTACTTGGAGAAGGGATATTGGATGAAAATGCCAGTGATGACACACCCACATTTTCTTGCTAAATTTTATTAGCAAATCCTGGAGCGGTGTGTGTTTAAAGTATCAAGGGAGTGTGACCAAAGGTTTAAAATGATGTGGTACTGAGGTATTCCTGGGTCCAGTGTATTTCCTTGGAAGGACTGTGAAGCAGCGTTACTGCACAGAGCACCGGCAGTGTTCAGCTTACACTTAGTTATTAGATTGAGCCATTTGAGCATTTAAGCACCTTTCCTAAAGGCATCTTGCAGCTTAAATGAAACTGAGGCATTCACTTGATTCTTCTGCTGTTCATAACAGCATAATGGTATGCTGGGGCTCTGTGGCAAATTGTCCCATAATTAGGAAACATTATTGAAAAGGTAGCTCTTGCCAGTGCAGTTTCTTGGTCTCCAAGGTCTTCATTCCTGACCTGGCTGTGATGGTTAAACACAGGTGCTGCTGTTTTACCACTGATGTTCTCCACAGAGAACGAGGGTATATTGCCAAATATTCCTACCTGCCCCTGCCTTATTTTAAAACTACAGTGATTTTATGTATCTTGAAGCCACACCTGCCTGTCTTCCCTTGAATTTGACCTACACGAATTTCATCATTCTGCATTTACAAGTGTGTGACATCTTCTCTGTGAAGTACCCCAAGCCGTACTGTCATTGTGGAGAAAGTGTGGGACAGAAGGGATGGCCTGGATGAAATGTAATTCCTGTAGCCCTAGTAAATGAAAATTGACCCAACTACTTTGTGCTTTTTAGCTCTTACATGGTTTAAGTTTTTTCATATCCCTGCTCTGAATGAAACAGAGGTTGTAGCTGTCCTATTGGGAAAGAAACAGTGTTGTGTGTAACTTGAGGTTTGAGGTGGCACTTCTTAGGACTCTGTTTTAGGCAAATAGATCACTATCCAGATACCTTGAAAATGTGTTGTGAGGAGAAAAAAAGTCACTGATCTGAAGAAAAAAACGAATTGGTGACAGTTCTCTTTGGCGGGATTAAGCAATAATCAAGCACCAGCTGAATTCTATTATCTGCTTGGAACTTCCTACCAAAAAAACATGTCTTTCAGCTAAGCCTGGTTTTAACATCCATCAGCCCAGTCTTCATCAAGTAAGCTCTAGTAACAGGTGGTTTTAAGGATTTTCTTGTCTTCTCCAGAATAATTTTGTATTAACCTTGCTAATATAAAGTGTGGGGTTTAGATTTATTGTTTTAACCTATGACTATATTAAAATAGGCTTATTACTCTCCTGGCAGTAGGCCTGATTTATGGCAGTGCCATAAATCAGTTGTGCTGATTCAGCTGTTTGCATAGCTATTGTCTAAATGCATCTTTGAAGTAATCCAATTAAAAACCTCTTAAATTGAATCATAGTTGCACACAGCCATTCCATCAGCATTGTTTAACTTGACAGAGGATTCCCAAAGTACTGCTGACATCTGCTTAATTTTCCTGCATTGAAAACGAGGAATTTTTTTTTTTTATTTGAGGATTCTTTCCTTCCTTTGTGCCTCTTTGAAAGTGACCCCAGCTTCCAGTAAGTAAAACTCCTGCAGTGAAAGAAGTGCCTCTTCAGTGACACCATGGATGAATGCAGTACAGTCCTCAGTTGCTGCTGGGGGCCTTTGCTTTGCAGACATAAATGTGTGTGTTCAACATCTGTACCAACTCTTTAGAGTCATTGTGGCCTTTCCTTCTGCCCTGCTGTAAGTTCATCTCAAAATCCACTGGAGGTACAGTAGGACTTAAGTCTTCATGTCTTTAATGCACTGTGTAAAACAAGGAGACCTTTATAGAAACAGAACCACATCACAGAGAAGTTAAACTATTAAAAGCTTTTGCAGTTTTGGGACAAGTTAGGTAGGAGCTGTTAAAACTCTCAAAGCAAATAAATGAAGTACTTTTTTCTTTCACATCCTCCTTCACCCTGGGGGAGTTAAATCTCCTTCAGTGTTAATCTGGGAACTGGAAGGGAAGGGCAGGTTGTTTACTTGTAAAAACTAAATCCACAAAAGGGTTTTTATGCAGAGATCTATATAGGTTGGATTTTTAGTAGAGAAATTACTATACACTGGATATCACAATGCATCCTTATTTATTAAATCTTCTGAATTATTTATTTTGTATCTTTTAATACTGTATTTTGGCACAAACAATTAAATTTTGAAGACGAGTCCGCTGCACTAAGTGGATATTTCCAGGTATGCACATGGGCTGCTTACCAAAAATCTCTCTGTAAGAAAGTTGATACTTGAAGGCTGAAATCTTTCTGTAATCCTTATGATTGCCTGAGGTGGTAGGTGTGTAACCAATTTCTCTAGCTAAGGCTTGTTTGGTGAGTTGAAATTTTGAAAGCATCAAGAGGCCTCAACAATTGTGTGTTCCTAATTGTTTCCCAGTGCAGATGATGAAATGCGTTTTATAAATAACATTTTAGATTTTTTTAATAAAAGCAATTTCTACCCCTTGGATCTGTCTTCTTTCACTTTCTCAAGGAAATTCTATCTTCCTCAAATTCCTTTGAAGTGTAGATGAGGTTGTGTCGGCTGTGAGTTTGTACATCTGCATTGTCTTGGGGAGCTGTGAAGTTTGCAGTGCCTGAACAATTACAGTATTTCATAAATGTTTCAAAGCTGGCAAAAAGCAGAAACATGTCTCTTTCTGTGAGGGAAAGGCAGAGTTCCTCCTCAACTTCTTTCTAGTTTCTCCTGTGATACTGCCAGGACAGTGTGGAGCAAGGGCAACAAGCAGGGCTGAAGGAGGCAGTCCCTGAGAGGGTGGTGCATGTGGGATTTTGGAGCGCTGTGGGGAATGAAGTGGGAGCAGGGCATAAGCAGGTTCTGCTCCCTGCTCCTTCCTGTTAGAGGGAATGACAGAGTCCTGGCCCCTTATGAGCCTCCTTCTTCAGGTCTGCTCTGGTCCCCTGCCTGTCCCACAGGACAGGACTGGAACCCATATTCCCAAATACCAAGGAAGCTCAGGGAATTCCTGTTTGGAGGAGGAAGGTCAGGGGTGTGCCAAGCTGCAGAGTTAGCACTTGGCTTTGTTTGTGCTGGCTGGTGCCCTGGTGTTAGGTGGGTTGAGTCAGTTCTGAACTCAGCCAAGTGGCCCTTCTTGGTTTCCTGGAGTGAGTCTCCAACATCAGATGTGTGAGGGGAGGAGAGGCTGCAGACCCTGGCTGATGTGCTTAAGGCACAAGTGCCTTTCCCTGCCCGCCCTAAGCCTGCTAGGGGGTTTGCCTTGGTAAACTATTGCTGCATGGAAACACAGCAGGAGCATTTCCTGCTGCTTCTGCCTCCACTGCACCCCCTTTTCAGAAGTTATAGTCAAATATGAGTGGTACAGTTTGCTGAAAGAAAAGGAATGGCTTTGCTGACACTAGTCCAGCATTTTCTTTTCTCTCAGGCTTTGCCATTATTCAGTCTGCAGCTCTCCCAGCTGCATTCTGAAGCTAGCTGGAAGTTAAGGTTATGTTGGCTTGGCAGTAAGCACAGAAAGCTCTCCCCACAAATTAAAGTAAATAAATTAAAGATTACCATACACTGATACCTCTCTAGACCTTGCAAAAGGGATTGGTTCTTGAGGTACTGAAGGCTACCTTCCCTAGCCTATATGCCCAAAACTTTATCTTGGGCAAGAAATTAAGATTGTGCTTGATACACCAGGTGTCAGTATTAAACTTATGTAACAGGGCTGTACCCAGGAACTTTATTCAGTTTGTTGAGTTTTTTTAAGCAGGTGATGGAGATCTTATCTTAAGATTAATTACTTGTTGGTACTAAATTTCAAGAGCTTCAGGAACTGCAATAAAAATGGAAATGACTATTTATGTGGCCTACAGAAGCAGATACATTTAGCTGACACTTCAAGTAAATGTACATAACCTGTCCTGATTCTGTAATTAGTAGGGAGGTTTTCATTAATATTTACCAGCAAAGACTCAGCTCCACCTGACTGCATTTTTTGGGATTCTATCACAATGAGATTTTGTAGTGCTCAATTAGATATGTAAGATGTGGGTTTCAGTTTTTCAGAAATCAAAAAGGAAAACTGACTAAATGGGACTCATTTACAGCCTCAAGAACTACCTAAGTATATATGGGGGGATATCCTAAAAATTAGCCCCAAGTGACATCTGTCTCTGTGTCCACACAACAAACAGTTTTGTTTTTTCCTTGAATGTGTAATCATAGTAAGAATTAGTAAATAAATGAGCATAATGTCAGAGCAACTTAGTTCAAATTAAGACCAGCATGTCAACAGCAAGATTTATTTTTCAATCAGTCTTTACTAATGCAAGAGTTTTAGCATACGCCATGAAAATCCCTGCTTCATTCTGTTGTCCCAGTGCCAATATGATAAAAACAGGTTATTTGTGTAAAATCTGAATTTTAAGAAACCTGATCAATATATACAGATTGCAGCTGTAGTAAGCAACAATGCTGCAAGGAGCTCTTGAGTAAGTCAATTGTTTTATATGAAATATAAAATACTGCACCTATATATGTGGAATGCCAGAGATACTTTGAGCATTCCTTCAGAATTCACTTACTAGTTTTCTTTATCTTCTTATCCCAGCCTCTGCAACCATTTCAGAAAAGGCACTTTTTCACTGTAACAAAGTCTGTGTTGTATCATATTCTAGAATCCTTCATGCATCCAGAACAAGTAGTCTATAATACAAGAGCAGAAAGATTACAGAAGAAAAATCAGCTGTTCAGCCACATTTTCCAGTCCCAGTACAGATATCTCTGGATTATGGGAACATATTTCAAGAAATCAATTTATTTTTCTAATGGCTTATCAAAACTTACCTCTCTGAATGCATGAGTGTATGTAACCTGTGGGCTGTAGTTAACACTGTGCAGTTGTGAAACTCTCTTTTGATGGTGGACTGCACAAAGTTATCTCTGTTTCCATGTCAACAGAAGCTGTCACCTCATCTAGAACCAGATTTTTTGTCTTCCATAGCAAAGCATGGGCCAGACAGACCAGCTGTCTCTGCCCAACACTATTAAAAATACATTTGAGAAGGGCAAGTCAGGCACATGGAGGAAAGGGAGCACAAGATTTAGCTGAGATTACTGCGGAGCATATCTGTACTTCTTTCCTAACAATACTTTATGCTTCTGAAAAGACTACTGAAATATGTTCGTCCTGCTTTGGAATTTTATTTCTTCTTGCTCAGCATATCAATAGTAGTTAAGGTAGGACTCTCCAACATCCATGGCTGAACTTTGAATCTTAAACCCAGTCTTCAGTTTTATATTCACATTATAGTGGGCACTAGGAATGAGCCAGATTGAATGCTGAACCACTTTTTAATTATGTTCACTGTAACAGTTTGGATACTTCTCTATGTTAGCTGTAGTATGTGCCTTCTAGAAATGTCCTCCTGAAAATGATCTGTCTGAAAAATTCAGGTTGATACTCAGTATACTATTTAAGACCTGTCCTTCTGCTGCTGAAAGCTTCAATATTTGTCTCCTCAGTTTAGAGTTCTTTTATTTCAAGTGTCACCCTCCTTTCATAACTGTGGGTTAATGTTTCAAAGTTAAAACTGAGTTGTTTTGCTTAAGCAAAAGAATAAGGTTTCTGCACTTAGGTGGGTTTCAAATTTGTTGGGTTTTTTTTTGGTTGGTTGTTTTTTGTTAGTTTTTTTTTTTTTTCTGTTTTATTTTTTTTTTAATTTAAATAAATGAATACTTTTCTACCCAAATCTAATGAGGTGCTGCATGAGTTGCAACACCACGCCCCCCTTCTTTACACTTACTTATATACTTGAGCAGAAAATAGTCTACTCCCTTGGCTTCTCATACAGCACAGGCCATCAGAATTTATACCACTGTGACCAGTTGGTCACCTCAAAAAAACTTGCACTACCAGAATAGTTCTACTAAGGATGTCAGAAGATGTGTCATTTCTATCCTGATACCTTCTGAAGTAAATTCTCTGGAAGGATCACAGGGTTTTACAGTACTGGAAAATAACAGCATTAGCACTTGCTTGATTATGTATCTGAGATTTTCACCACCTTCTGAAATCTCATGGAGGCACATCTTTGGCAGTGACTGGACAAAATCCTTTAATAATTCCAACACCTCCCAGAGTTCAAGATCAGAGTGTTTTCCAAGTGGATCCAGATTTGACTGCAGTGTCCCAGAAAACAAGATGGGGTCCCAAATAGCAGATTCCAACACGATCCTACAACGGGCTGTCATAAATCCTTACATTAATAGAAGGAACTGAGACAAATACTCTTGGGAATAGATCTTTGCAAGGGAAATTTTAAGTTTGGAGCTGGTGAATGGAGGACAAAAATTGTGTGCAGTCTCTGTGAGCTCAGTTCTTTATTAAGGTGAATCATAAAGGGCAAGAGATTTCTTGTGCATTCTCTGTGCTCTGGCTTGTGGCTGACTAAAGAACTCCCAGTACCTGGCAACTGCCACAGCACATGAATTATTATTTAGGTTTGTGAAGCACTCAAGACTACATTCATGAGCACTGGTAAGAAAATTTAAAAGGCTATGACTCTAATTAAACATCCTTAATTTCCTATAGGAAAGATGGCATGTTCAGCAACAAGAACACCTGCAGAGATTTATAGACTGAACTAATGCTCCTAGAGATGGTGAACAGACACCTTGACCAAGTGCAGTCACAGTGGCTGTGACCCAACAGGCATAAGAGGCCAACAACAGTCACCAGCAAGTTAGATGCAAACAGAACAGTGACAATTTTGAGGGTGCTCAGTGACCAAACAGTACAGTTGAAGGAGTAGCAGAGCTTGTGCCTGTTCTTCATTTAAACTTCATGTTACTTGCACTAGAGCAACATTAAAGTCATTTTCTAATCTGTACTTTAATGTGATTCTTTAAAGCTGTGTGTATGAGGTATATTTGGCTGATCTGAAGAAGTTACCTGCACACTGTCAGCTTTGGTATTTGCCATGCCCTTGTTTCTGTCCCAGATTTTACCTTCATCCACTCTCCTGATCTCTGCAGTTCAACACTCCAGACTGCACCTACTCCTCACAAGCTGCAGTCTCCCTTTTTTTCACCTTTTGGTTCTATTCTGAACCCAGCCTGTAAGTTCACTGCGCTATTGGGTTTCTCTCAGTTCAGTTGTCTGGATGTGGACCCAATATACTCCCTCTACAGTAAATGAGACTCACAACTGTAGTTGAGAAAATACTATGTAATTACATACGAAAAATACTTAAAATTTTGGTAAAAACCTTTTGTAAGGTATTACTTTAAACTCAGTAAAGAGATGTAAGAAACTAAAAACTGCAACTGCAAAGGAAGACATTTTTATGAAAACAAATGTCCAAAGTTTTTCTATCAGTGATACTTATGCCAGCAGCAACTTCCTCTCTATTGCTAGTGTGTATGTTCCACTGATCAGAGGAAGAGCTGCAAACAAGAAATACTTTAGAATCTTCTTATAAATCATCAAAAACTACATGCATTTATTGCTAAGCAAAAAAGAATACTATAAAATCAGGCAAATTTTCCCTGCTTAACATACTTTGGTTCCCACAGTGAAGCAGCCCATGAACTGAACCTCCTGGATGTGGCACATTCACTGGATTTCTTTTGTATAGAGAGAATCCAGAAGATGAGCTCCAGGCACATGTGTTCCAGCCAACTACTAATGGGCATTCAACATTGGAAACATGCTCTGCATGTTTCCACAGCAAAGCAGGGTGGCACAGCCTTCAGCAACTTGGGGCTGCTCTAGCATCACTGTTAGGCAGTGGCACGGGGCTTTTTAATGCCTACTTTTTAATACCTACATTTTGTGTTTCAGCAGCCCTTTCTGTTGCAGACTCCTGCCCAGCTGACCCTCTTCCTTGGAAGAACTCACTACATTGGAGAAAAAACAGAAAAATATTTTCAACAATATATCATGAGTAGATACATACAGCACAGGAAGCCAAAAGTGAAAACGTTTTTGGTTTTTTTTTCAGCTTATAATTATGATTCTGTAGCAAAATTTAGAATGCTCTAAATTTTCCAGCAATTCTTTCACTCATTTCCAGGCATAGGAGAAGGAATATATTGAGAAGCTGGCATGAAAAGTAAAAATACTAAGCAAACACAGTATACAAATTTTGTCACCTTCCACTGGCTTTGTCTCCTCACTTTTATGCTCCGAACTGAAGACTTGAACAAGCTCAGAAAAATTACCTCTCCTTGAAATGAGTTCTTGGTAGGTTTCTATTTGACTTACTCTTCCCTCTTCCATCACTGTTATTAGATCAGTGTGAGGTAGGAGGGTGAGGTTGTGGGTCACCAATATATGAGTCTGAAACACAGTGTTTTCTATATTCATTTAATATAAACGTATACTAAAAGCAGCCATTCCATTATGATAGCTGGAATGTTATAATGGAATTCTCCTGTGATTTTGCTCATGTATTTGTCTGCCTTATTATTATCACAGTTATTCTTCTTCTTATTGTTGTTGTTATTTATTGCCTACTTTGCTACACCACTCTTTTAATTGCTGGTTGTAATGGCAAACTATAAGCTTATAGCTACTTGCTCTTACTTGTACTTTCCTGTTTCTTAATGTTTAATGTTTTATACCTGTTTCCTGCTCAGGAATGGCTTAGAATAGGTTTAAAGAAAAGAATTAGATACTCCAGCTTTCATTACACTACATGACGTTTGATAGTCTCAATATTAAAATGTGCTTACAAGACTACCATCACTGAATCCTTGCTTCTGCCAGATACTTATAAGCCATGGAGCAGGTAAATTAATAACAGGGAAAAGGGAGAGAGGAAAAGACAATTGTGAAGTCAGTCGTGGTGACCCAACAGTAGGTATTTCATGTTAATACATGTGCTCTGCAGGCAGCAGTGGGAATAATCTGTACTAACTCATAGCACTGAGATTTTGACAAATCTTTCCTTCCCACATGAATGGTTTTTAAATGGGAGAATTTTTTTCTCCAGATTCCACTTTCCCATAGGAACTTCTCTGTTCAAAAAGAATCCTTTCATTCTATAACCTGTACTGGCTGTACCCTGTACTGCTTTTTGTTTAACCTCTTTATTCAGAATAATTTTCATCAACCTGTTAGGTAAGAGATGAGCTTTTGTAGAATGACTGTACAAAGCAGTTTGTACAATTTGAAAGGAAGCCATTGAGGTTACCTAGATTTTTAGGAGATCTGAAGGGTTAGCTTCAATTACCTTCTCAAAAAGATGATTTCCAACATGTGCATCTACAGCAGGAGAGGGTCATCCAGGAAATACTAGTCAGCCTTGCTGTGCACAGCTCTAGCAAGGCTCAATCTCTTCTTCTGCCCTCCATTTATATTGACACCATAAGGAAAGAAAGCCAAAACAATCCACATTTAAATAAGAAATACTAAAGAAGACCTGTGTGTTATACTCAGTCTTGACAAAAATTGGGCTCTGCTGATTATTCCCACTCCAAAATGGGCAACTGCAAGGTTACTTTGTAAAACTAAAAAATATATTTTATTTACAATTATACAGGCATTTTTATACTATAGAAGAAACCCCTGGAGAATAGGAAAGGGCAGATACAAAATTCTATACAGAAAAAAGCCATTTCCAAAGTGTTTAAGAGTTCAGAACTTGAACAGAATTTAAGTTCAAAGTAAGTAACCAAAGCAAGGAGATGGGCAGGATGTACTTGGCTGAGCACTGATTAGTCATCAGTGTTAATTATCAAATAGATAGTCATAAAACCATAAAATCCATAACTTATCTTAATGTTTAATTTCTGACACCTCAAATTCTCACCCTTTCTCCAGTCTCTGTTTGGTCTCCATTCAGTGACTGTTCCAAATCTGGTAGTAAAGCACAAGATTAAAACAAGTTTGTAGTATGGCCTGTTCAGATTGGAACCAAAGGGAATATTTTCCTGTAAACTGTAATTTCAAATTCAGGCCTGCTGAGAAACATATGCCCCAGAACCCTAAAAAGAACTGGAAACAATTTTGTTTTATTTGGGCTTTCTGAACATATAAAATAACTTTTAAAAATAAATTTGAAATTCCCACTTTGTCTCAAAGTAACATGAGTAATTCCTTCCAAAACCTGAGTACTATTAAAATTTGTCATCAATATTTTGGATATTGTTAAAATTTTTATTGAGTCAGGTAATAAAAACAATCTGCAGAATATTACACTATAACAGCTTTCCTATAAAAAAACACATATGACTTTGAATAAAACTGACAGAGCTGGGACATCTATGGAGCAAAGTCTTCCAGGGAAAGATCACCGTGACAAACTGTGATATTACACTGCACATAGATCTTACATCCATTGTAATATCTATATGCAGGAGACTGGGTCTTATTAGACATCAAAACACAGTTTGATGGCCTGTATTTTTACATAAAATGTGGAATGTGTCAGATTTAGAATTTAAGATTACAGGATAGGAACAAAGTGGTTTTAAATATTTTCTTACATTAATCTGCATGCCCTTTGAAAATTTGTTCATTAGTTCTGCTTAACTGGGGTACTGGGGTACTGGGAATATTTCTGTGTCTGCTCTGGGGTGCCCTGACCCCCAGGGGAGCACTGACTTTGACCCTCATTCATGAAGAAAGTTTCCTAGACTTCAAGATAGACTGGAATCCACAAAGGTGTGCAATAGATTATAGAGAGAAGTGTAGATGTATCACTTGGTGAGAAACTGAGGGTTTTGGATTTTTAGTATGTTGTGGATGGAAGCAAAATGGAGGGCACAGGTTTCTTCTGTGGGTTTCTTCTTCATGCTTCTTCTTCCTTCTTCTCCAAGGGTTTGGGTGGCATTTTGTAATTGGGCAGAAAAGTCCTCACTGGGGGCTCTATGGGATCAGTTACTGGGTTAAAAGGGAAAATAATCCAGGTGTCAGTTCTTCATTGGATAGTTTAGTCTTAAAAGGCCTTGTAACAAGAGATTGTTGGCCATTTTGTGCCTTCTAATGAAAAGCTGCCAAACTCACAGTAGTGAGACTGTTTTACTGATAAGAAATAATAAACACCCGAGTCTGAACATGAACTACCCTCTCAAGTGCCTTCAATGCAGACCCAGAGAAACTGATAAAAACAAGCAACAACAACAACAACAACAAAGATTAATCCAGTTATCCACTATTAGTGTGTCTTTTTCTTGACTTCCTGTGGTTCTGGCCACGCTCTCTTTGTCTCCTTTTGTTGTTTTCAGTACTCTGTGTGTCATTGTCACAGCTCTGCCATTTTCTCATTCTTTCAGACAATCTTTCCTCCTTCTGGTGCCCTTCACATTCACTTGAATGTGGCAGGGCCAGTTCAGGAGAGCTATGTGCAATCTTAACTTTTGCACCTTGATTCTGGTAAGGAAATTCTTGACCTGATGGAGTCTTTACTGTGTGCTGTCATGCCAAAAAAATGGTACTTCTAGAGAAACAGAAATTTGAGTTGTTAACACTGGGAAAGTTCTGAAGAGTTTAATTTTGCATGCATTATGGCTTTAAAAATTAAGAGATTGACAAACTATAAAATAACACAGAATGTTTGAAAATAAAGCTGATCTACTTTATTGCAACATCTACTATAGCTGGAGAAAGAAATATGTCAGAAAAGAGTGAAATGTGAGGGGGGTGCACACTCTGTGGCTGTGCTGGCGGAGACAGGGAGGGGGACAGAGCAAGGAGTGGCACAGTGGGCACAGGTCCAACATGGTGCAGTGATCACATGACACCTCAGTGTTTTAAGGCACTTAATTCAGTTTTCCTTTCCTGGGTTTCCCCTGCTGACAGGAAGAAAGGATGATGTTGGCAAGCCTCACAGTGGAAGCATGCATGGCACAGGAGCAAGTCCCTGAGAAGAGCTATGTGTGCCACAGGGTATTTCCTTCTCGTCTGAGCGAAACTGCAAGTGAACAGCAAATAACTATTGGGAAACCACGTAATTTTGTGAAAATCAGGCTAAGAAGCTGCACTTCCTAAATGCTTCCCTCATCAGCATGGTAAAGCATTGCAATAGTTACTGACAAAACACACGTATACAGTACTGGATGACGGTCACTTCTCAATGAACATTACTGGAGTATGATTGCTGTCTTTAAAGATGGAGTTACACCTGCCTTATAACCCACAGCTGCCTGGTTGCTACAAACGGGTTTCAATCACGTCCACATATTCAGCATTCCAAGTATGTTTTTAAAGCGTTATTTTACAAAGGAGCACGTTTTCACAAGTCATCCTGATGACAACAATGTAAAAAAAAAAAATCAAAGAATTTATTTTCCAAACAAAAATGGTGTGCACTGCCTCAGAGCCCATATTTTCTAAAGGAGGATTAGTTACCAACTTGTCAAGTCTATTTAGGAAGGGATTATCAATTTACAGGAATTGCAGGCATCAGTGTAGAAGACAGTAAGTCTTACATTTCTTTCAACAAGTCAGAGTTTTTTTGTTTGCAATCTTTAGATAACTCATTTTCATAGTTAAACATAGTGCATTGCAAAAGCCTGGTGGGATTTTCTCTTGCCTGGAAGGGAGCAGTGCTCTAAGGTTAGCGGTTAGAGAAGAGTTTTTCTGTAGAAGAGGCTTGAGGCGGAAGAGAAGTGAGCGTTGTTCTGAGAATGAGATTTCCCAACACCGCGGAATCCCGGGGGGCAGAAGGGGAAATACCATTTGCTTATGACCACAGATCAGCATATCAAGGCTTGTGTAAGAATTCCATCTTAATCTTGAGGAACTACACTGTAATGTTTTTAGATGCCATTTCCTCCAAAAACTTCTGGGGATAAATTCAATTGTAATAGTGCCGTTCTTTTATTGATAAACCACAGCAATCTTGTACTGTAGTAAAATTAAATTTTCATATATTTTTTCAGCTTGAATACTTAGCTGGCAGTCTGTGGGCTCCCCTAAAATTATCAAGGTTTATTCCGCAGGTGGTGACTCTGGCAGTCCTGAGCACTGTGGGGGTCAGTCAAAGTCCTGAAGTGGCAGTGCCAGCATCCTCCTCTGGTTTGCATAAGGCACTTTTGAAGCAGATAACTCTGCATTTCAGTGTGAGGAGGAGTGCATCCTTGTGGGAAAAGCACAAGGAATAATGAGTGGGCACGACAATAATGCAGCAAAGTGGGATGGGAAATAGCTGAACTTTGGAGTTTGTGAGAGGGTACCTGGAACTCAGTCTCACCAGGAAGGATTTACCCAACAGGGAGATGTCAGTAGAACCTACAGTATAACCAGTAACAGGAGATGGGATTTCTGAATTTCTCAGAAGCACAAGTGCCACTGCTAGTGAGCACAATTCCCTTGTCACATAACAGAGACGTAAGTTCACCCCAGTTCAACACCCTGATTAATACCACAAAACTTTCTGGGCATTGATTTGGTAAGGGAGTCCTTTCCCAGCACTGGTTCCAGAGAGCTTTGAAAGCATTTCATGGGGGGTTATATCAACTTTACTGTGAGCTGGGCTTATTTCAGTTTTCAGTTCAAGAGAAACTAAAAATGTCCTTTCTTTTCCTTGTTTCTGTGTAAGAGAATAAATGTTAGCAGTTTATTCACAGCTAGTGGCATTAGGTACATGTAAAAGTACATACGTAAGATATTTTTCTAAGGTCAGGTGGGTGGCTCTTGTATAAGCCCAGTAAATGTTTTACTGAGGCTGTTAGTAATTTGGTTTTAGAGGTGTTGATCTGTCCATGCTTTAACTCATATATGAATGAGTACTGTATACAGAGTGCATGCTGAGGCTCCCTGGAGGTTTCTTGGGGCACTAAGCTTTTTTTTGTAATAATAATCTAGATTAAAAAGTAGGAAGAGGAAAGAGCCAGACTGACACTCTGCCATTACTTGTTCTAAGCCATATATGATGTCAGTAAAGCTGTGCTTTTATAGTGGTGGTTGGGCAAAGTGTCAAAGATTTGAGATGACAGGGAAGTGCAGAGGAATTCAAGAGCTGACATAGTGAACTTTACTCCAAAGTGACATATTTGAGAAATGGGAGCAAAAGTTAATAAAGGTCATTTGTTGAGCTGAGTTGATTTGCATAACAGCCAACATAATGCATCTTTTGGTCCTTGTGACTGCATGCAAAGTGAAAAAGACACATTTGATGTCACCCCCTAAAGGCTGTCTGCTGCAAAAACTTGTGCAGCATAGCTTTGATGAGCTGCTCAGATTCATAAAACTGAAGACGCTGATCACTCAAAATTAAGTAATGAAACACATTAACACACACACACACAAACACACAGACACAGCCCCTCAACTGTAGTGGAAGGACACAAAGGAAACCTAGACCTATGTTTAGAAGCACTGCAAAAGATACTCCATGCAAAAAAAACATTCATAAGGTTCATTTGAATGGTTATGGTATGGTTTACTTTCTCCTGGACTGGAAATAATTGGGCCAGAGATGTAGGAAAGCTGTGCATCCACACTTCACATGTGAATAATGCAGGGCTTATATCTGCCTCTGCCTCACCACAAACTTTAAAAATCTGTAGTCTGCACTCCTGTATTTACTCAGTGAAGTGATGTGTAAATAAATGAGCTTCATAAAAAAAAATATTTCTTGATTTGTTTTAGAGCTGGGATACAGAGGGAATGAGGTTAAAAAACACACAGCAAATCAATATCTGTGTGAGGTATGTGGGACTCTAAGCTCCATCTCTCTGCCAGAGAAACTTTTGCATACCCTCTCAGAATTTAGATTAGAGAATGAATCCTTGGAAAAACTCAGATGATAATTTTATAGAAAAATGATCTCTGGATACACAGTTCTCAGAACTGTTTTCAAGTTCTTACAGGAAGATCCTTCTGTCAGCAGAATGACTTTTTATTCTGAGCTTCTTTTGCACATCTCAGTGCCCCTAACTGCAGTTCAGTGAAAGACCCAAAACCCCCCCACTGTGGTCCTTTAGTGGCATGCACCACTAGTTCCCCACTTCCTAAACTCCACACATGCAGGAGTTGCCAGTAATACATGACATCACTTGCTTACGTGTAAACCTGCTGATAGACAGAGAGGGAAATAGATTAAAAATCAGTCCCAGCCCTCAAAGCCCAGTAACCACCCTATCTACTGAAGTCACTCAATAGGAGGAGTCAGAAGTGCAGAAGCTTGACTACAGCTTTATTTTCTGCTTCCTACTCACTCACTTCATTGGTGTCATTCAGTTGTGCTAGACATCTAGCATAAGGAAACACTTAATTTGCCACTTGTTTGTGGATATTACACATCACTTTTCCTCCACTTCCACATGCTGAAATTGTGTTTCTTCCTCTGTTTGATATACTGGGTGAAATCAGGTAAGAACCATTAGCTTGCTTGTAATGTGGAATCTTTGCTTTAATCAAACATTAAAAGAATGAATACTCCTTGATTTAAATTGGCCAAAAGATTAAGATAAAATCTTATGAATTATGCCTAATGGACCAGATGATTAGTAAAAAGAATTCAATAACTTTGAAACTGAGACGTAAGTTTTTGTTTTAAAGTAAATAGAACCAAGCCTGATACTTTATCTATGGTTGTACTTTGCCCAGAGACCTGCTCAGGTATGTGCACTTTGTACAAAGTAGATGTAATCATGAAATAGTTTTAATATACTCATGTGGGTTTATTGGTTGTTGCTGGTGTGATAGGTGCTTAGATTCTCAAGGTAGGTGTTACATTTTTAAATAGAAAAAATTAGTTACAAGAAAGACTGTGCACTTAAGATTTTCCCCTTTTCAACCACACAAGATAATTAAAATGCTTACAAACGTGCATAAGAAAGTTACAATTAAACATTAGCTTGCTTAAAATGCGTGCTCAACAGCCCAATGCCTACGTGTATGTTTTGATTGCACAGAAAGGAGTGAGTACTCCAACAAGAGAGCACAAAGGGCAGCTGGGTACTGCTTCCAGTGTTCAATGAGAAACAGGAGTTTAAAAAACTTCCCCCATGACTCCTCGCTAAGCAATTCAAAGTATTAAATCTATAAGCCTATTTGTATTACTTATCTAATTTCGCAGTAAAAGCATCATCATTTTGCTTTTACTCTCTATTTACTTTTGAAAGAATAACTTCTGTCATTTCAAAGCCAAGAGTAAACGACTTGCTTCTCTTTGACATTTGCCAGCTAGTAAATAGGTTTGGCAGTGAAAAAAATTTCCTTGCCATAGATTTCTCACTCTCATCGAACAGACTGTATCTGGTTTATCTCACTGTCATTCCACTGGTTTTAGATGTAGTAAGTTTTATTCCTACCAATCAAATCATTAAAAAAAATTCAAACTATTTAAAGGGATATAGAGCATTATCTTTGCATGATTCTTTCATATTTTAGATACAAAGGAGTGAATTTTTAGGATCAGTGATTAAACTTGGATTTAAAGACCAGATCAGGCAAAATGAGGGTTTCATGTTGTACCTTTGAAACTATAATCAAGTGACTGGTTTTTATTTTCACTTTGTAGATGAAGTTAGTGTAATGTAATTTATATTCTAGTTTTATCATAATATATAAATATATGAAAACAAGAAATCAAATGTGACACATATTGTTAACATCTCAGGATCATGTCACATGCACGACACTTTACCAGGTTTTTGATTATTTTTTTTATAAAATTCAAGTCCATTTCAGCTGAACAGTTTTCAGTTTCAGAACTTCTTGGATAAGTCCAAGTGATGAAATGAATTGTCTTCCCATATCTCTTGTTAGTTAATAACCTGTCTAGGAATCCCAGTTGAAGTTATTTATATTATTATGTGTTTAAATGAGGAAAACAATGGTATTTATTTTTCAATATAATTTGGTCTTTTTCTCCATGTAATAATTATAGTTGCTGCCATAATATGATGATAGGCATGAAACTTTGGTCTGGTTGGTTTGCAGCAGAGAGTTCAGATTATTTTTAACATTGTGTAACTTCAAGCCTGCTCTTGTTTGGACTATATCCATTATTATTTTGTGCTGTCCAGCCCAGAGGGGACCAATCTAGGCCTTGTAGATACATGGTTTGGCATTAGAGGTGATTGGTCTAGTTCCCTAAATTTGTGAATTAGTGTCTTTAGTGCCTTTACTGAATCTTTACTGAACCTTGAATGCCATAATTCACATTTTTTAGCTTTGCTTGGACCTGACCTGTAGTATTGAACACATATTTCAGATACTTTGTAAGTCATCCATGCTTGCCTTTGGCAGCTTTAAGACAGGCTGCAGGCTTGCTGTCCATCTCAGATGTGGTGGGTTTGGTTCTGGCTGCAAGCTGCTCTCTGGGAAAAGGAGAAGGGCTGGAACTGCTTCTCTTATGACTCAAAAAATCTGAGAAATTCAGGTTATTTTTTAATATTATTTTTAAGGAACTAAGAAGACACTATTTCTTTTCTCACTTTTGCTTTCTTGAAAGTGACTTGTTTTGCAAAGGTTTTAATGATGGAAGAGTTGAAAAGGTGCCGTCAAGTAACAGAGAGACAAAAGTATTGTGTAAAGTAATGTAACTCACTGGAAGTCAAGAGATGGGCCAAAAACCTTGGCCAAAAACCAGCCAACACCATAACAAAGGTGAAGAGGCCATTGCAGAAGAACTGACCGGTGATGGTGTTCTGCCCAGAATCCTGAAGTGGTTTATCCACACAATGTGACCTCAGCAGCCAAAAGAGATCTTTAAAGTGTGAACTTTTGATGTTGATAACCAGACAGGGGAGAAATTTAGTCTTTTTAGACTCTCTTGAAAATCTCCATCCTCTTGTTGACCAGCTTAATCTGGTACACCCTAAGTGTCCAAGTACAGACAGAAATGCTTAATCCTACTGTTTGTCATGTGCCATTGTGTACGCTGACCTTAATTCTTATTTTTTCAAACTCAGAGCAAGATTCTTTGTTTTTTCTGCCTTTGTTTCTTGGTAATGGTGCCATTATCATGATCCAGAGCTAAGAAAGGGTTCTGGATCATTCCTGTTTTGTCAGGCAGCTATTTCTTACTGTTAGATCAAACAAATAAGGTCTGAGGATTGGCAGCACGGCCACCCTGGCCCAAAGAGGAAGAAACAACCACAACAGCCTTCCTGTTTATACAGCACACACTTCTTGTGAAAAAATTCTGAGAACCTGCCTTTGATGTTGAAGTAAAGGATCTTATCAACTGGCTACTAATTAGTTCTTATAAGGAGAAAATACACTGTTCAGGAAAAACTGGGATAATTTCACATTTGAAGGGTTCAGAGGAGCACAGTGGTATCTGCAGAGTCATTAGTTAAAGTGTGGTTCCTTGTGCAAGTGCATGTTTTGACACCTCTTTCCAAAGGCCAAGAGTAAAGAAAATGGAAGTTCTCCACTTTCGGCAGAAAAAGATATGGAAGGAAAAGTGAAGAGGTGGTATTTCAGGTAGCCCAACTCATCAAATGACTGTCTCAACATTTTCATCTTTTTCAGATGAGGAGGAAAAATGTCCCGAATTTACAGATCTTAACATAGGCAATGCTTTGTCTGGAACAGAACTCCATGTCCAGCTACTCCTCTACACAAGGGAAAATCAAGATTGTGCTGAGAGACTCATTGAACACAATGTTACTGCATCTGAGTACCTGAATACAAGCAAGAAAATTGTCTTTGTTATTCATGGCTTCAGGCCAACAGGATCTCCTCCCGCGTGGCTGGGTGACATGAAGAAGCTTTTACTGTCTTCAGAGGATATTAATCTCATTATAGTTGATTGGAATCGTGGTGCTACCACTGTGAATTACATAACTGCTGTGGAAAACTGCAGAAAAGTTCCAGAAATACTGAAGAATTATGTTGACCAGATGCTGGTAAGGCAGAGCATTGCATCTGTTCTGAATGAGTGTGAAGAGCATGGTTTGAGTGGGAATGGATATTAAAAATATATCAATAGAAAAGTCCAGTGAACAATATCAAATCACATTTCTTTATAGACATATTACTAACTTTACTTGCAGTTATTATTGCATATATTTAACTTCACCTGAGCTCTTAATTCCCTTTCACTGGAATGTGCCTGAAAGTGCATCTGATTTCTTGAACCAGCTGGAAGTTTTAGGTCTTCTGGAAAGAGTGAATTCAGCAGTGGGAAAGTGGAGGGAGAGATGTTTAAATAGTATGCAGCATAAACATTTTACAAAGGTATTGCACTACTATTTTTACTATTAATTTACTGTAAATAGAGGCTTTAAATGAGAAATAAGCCACTGACAAAGATATAAATATTCATTCCAAAATGATATAAAATAATATAAAGATATAAATATTCATTCCAAACTTCTTGTCTCTAGAGGTAGTTCCTGAAATCATAGTTGTTGCCAGTGGCCTTAAGTGAATGTTAGATTTATTGCTTGATAAATAGACAAAAAATGCGATGATGTTATTTGTTGTCTGATTTGTCCCTTAAATTTTCATCTTTTTGCAGCCATTTCACTTATTTCTCAGCCATTCTCAGAAATTTTGAATGCTGTGTTGTAGGGGGATAGAATATAAGAAAATAAAGGTAGTGTAGAAAGTAATCTTACCCCTAAGGAGTTGCAGCTGGGCCAATTATCCAAGATCAGGAACAGGCCTGACTTTAACAGGCCACAGCTGTAACCAGTGAGAAGAAGAGTGCCATAAAAGAGTGGAGGGGTTGGGTGAGAAGGGACTGGAGTCAGTTGGCTACTTGGTAGAGAAGAAAGAGTCAGTGCTCTGAGGGGAGCTGCCCATGAGAAACACCAAGAAGGTATGAAACTTTTGTGATAAGGAAACAATAGTATGGAACGCCTGCAATAAGATGACAACACTGTGTAGTAAAAAAATATTCCTGTGGAATTTCAGAAGAGCATCCACTGTTTTGAGAAAGGCTTTCTTTCCTTTTACCTCAGCCTATCAGAATCTGTCCTCTGGGACTAGGTACAGTGATAGCAATTTGCAATTGTGCCAGTAGATTTATTGTTATGGAATAAAAAAAATTAAATAGGACTATGAGAAGATTAATTAAGTTAATTGCTGTTTACAGTTCTGCCTGGCAAATGGTGACAGTGTGTGTGAGTCCTGGAAGTGGTGGGGGAGGAGGGTCTGTAGTGTCCCATAGCTATCTCTTTCATACTTACAAGCTGTTGTGAGGCCTTTCTAATTCATTTTGAGACATACTAATATTTCAGATCCTGTGTGTCAACCCATCATTTTGCAGGGATTCCAACTAGGTCACCTGACACTGTTTTAGAGTTCTTTAGAGTTCTGTAGAGTTCATTTGGATTTTTTTGAGTACTGCCTGCTTTGTAGAATAGGCATTTTAAGGTGTGCATTTGGCATCATTATTCAGCAGTTGTGTGACATAAATATTTGTTAACGGTATTATATTTTTAATTTATTTTATTAGAAGGATAAAGCAGGGCAAGATTTTTTTTTCCCTCCTTCATTGTTTTGGTTCAACTTTCTTATATCTGATAAATGTCTTCCTCTTCCCTTCCCTGCTTCCCTTCTAACTAATGTGGTATTTCAGGAGAAATGTGACTCAAGCTTCCTTTTTACATTTTTCTAGTTAAAAAATTTCCTAATTTCTATACTTTAACTAATATAGGATTGCAAACTGAAAGGAACTTGATAATATCCATTTTTTTTGTAGAGCCAGAAAATTAGAAATACAGATTAAAGTACCAACCAAAAGTAAAAACTAAACCAGCCTAGTGATTTCTGTTCCATTAATTCTGTGCATGACTAGCTTTGGTGTTTTTTCCTCCTGATAGGTGGGTGGAGCTTCTCTTGACTC
This sequence comes from Haemorhous mexicanus, assembly GCF_027477595.1. Taxonomy (NCBI): domain Eukaryota; kingdom Metazoa; phylum Chordata; class Aves; order Passeriformes; family Fringillidae; genus Haemorhous; species Haemorhous mexicanus. The sequence goes on along the minus strand of NC_082342.1, from coordinate 10,512,560 downwards.
TCTGTATATCATTGGAGTTAGTCTTGGTGCTCATATAGCTGGTTTTGTTGGCCAGATATATAATGGCAAACTTGGCAGGATTACAGGTAAGGTTTTTAATCCCAGTGCACATATTCTGTTGTACCTTGTATTGTTGTCAGAGCTCTGAGACACTGACAAACGAGAACTGAATATTTAATGACACACATGAGGAAAAACATAGCCCTTGTAGCAGTTCAGGAAATGGGGCAAGTTTGCCTTCAGGACACAAATTACAGATTAAATTTTCCAAAGTGGCTACCTCTAGTCTCTCAAATGAAAATTGAGTGCTTCATCTAGGTGACACTTAAATTATATACTACCTGAGTATCTGACTGGCTGTGTTCTGGAGGTGAGAGCAGTTATATTGGGCATTTTGGTTTTATAAAGTGTATAATAGGTATGGTATTTTCTAGGGAAAAGGACAAAAAAAAAAAAAATTCCTTGCTTGATCCCCAATGCTGTTGGCTTGTATTCATCTGAATAAATGGGAGATGAGCACATCTAGTTATGGAAAGAGAGAAATTCATCATATGGGTTGATCAGTCTTGTGGTAGGAATCTTTGCCTTTCTTAGCAAATTGAAGAGAAAAAACATGTTTTTGTAAAAATTTTTACACCAAGAAAATGAAGAATCACTGCTGAATAATGTTCAGATGTTGGTCTTTGATATATCTGTAGAAGGAGCCCAGGGTTTGTGATGCAAATGTTGTTTTTGTTCAGGTCTGGATCCAGCAGGCCCTTCATTCACTGGAGAACCACCAGAGCGCAGACTGGATCCCACTGATGCACAGTTTGTGGATGTCATCCATTCAGATATTGATGGTAATAGCAGAGCCTTGACTGGCCTCTTTCGGCCTGAGGAGAGGCAGGAAAGCAAAAGGGAAGGGATAAGCTGCTTCAGTAACTTCCAAATAGAGCTGCAAGAGATTATTTTCTGTTAGCATGAGGTTTCTTTTGCTGTGCAAGTCTGTATGAGCACAGAGGTTGTAAGCACATGGTTATCACTGAATTAATCCCTTCTGAGACAGTCAGGCTCTGCTGTATCAATTCAGTACATCACATTTTAAGCCATTGCTTAAAATACTAAATCATGTTACTGAAAGGTTAAAAAGAAGAACATTGTAGAGTGCTCCATCTATGCTTTAATCTCGGGTTTCATTTTTTCCTCCAAACAATAGTAAACCTTTAATACCACAATTGTCCCATTATTCGTGCTGTTTCATATCAGTTTCTTTAATAATATTAAAATATTTATATTTTCCTATATCAGTTTCAGTGTGAGGCTGTAAAATACCAATTTTTTTAATCTTCCCTATTATGTGAATAAAGATAATGTGTGGCAAAAAAGAAAGTAGGTCAGGTTGAATTAACTCTTACTCATGGAATTTTGCTCACTTTTATAGGACAGATACAGATTTTCTTACTTTGATTTACTGCTAATATTAGTGTAGTTCAGAATACAACATCTTGTAAACATGGAAAATTTTACTCTAATGAAAATTGCACTGGGAAAGAATTTTGGTTGGAGAGGGTATGACTTTCATAAATTTATTTATATAAATAATATCTCAGTTACAGCTGTTTCTGTTCTTTCTCTTTTGGAGTAGTAGGACTCTTACAAAATTTTGTGTACATTTGCATACAGCATTTTACATATATATAATTTTCTCAAAGAGGAAAAAACCCTTCACTTTTATGTCATAGTATGACTTTGACTTACAGTACAAAAAGAATGGTAAAATTGAAAAAAAATTTCTTTAAGACCTCCATGATTTTTGGAGTGAATGTGATGATATTTGCCTATGTAATCCTGTTTATGGGCTTTTTTTTTTTTCATTCATGATGTTTTTACTTTAGTACTAGGTTTCAAGAAGCCTTTAGGAACCATTGATTTCTATCCAAATGGAGGAATGGATCAGCCTGGTTGTCCAAAAACATTTTTAAGTGGTAAATAAAAATCTGTTTATTTAATGAGAAGAAAAGTTTGAGATCAAATCAAAAAAGATTAAATTGAATTGAATGTACACTGTACTTTGTCAGTAATATGGGACCTGAGACTATTTTTCTTTTGCTGCATAGGGATGGCAAAGAAGGCGTACAAAGATATTTGAAAATAATCTTGCTATAACATAAATTTACCATCATATATTTAATATTGGCATGATGGAATTATGTTATTGCATTATATGTAAAACCTGAATATACTGATCATTATTTTTCCTTGGTTGTATGGGTCCAGGCTTGGTGGAAGGTGTTTGTGTCCCAGTGGTTTGGGCAGGATCCCTTGCCTATGACATGGACATCAAGGCTTCCATGTCCCCACTGTGTTTTAGGTTCCTCCTGGCTGGCAATGAGGAGCTAGGTTTTGGTGTTGGATATGTCTTTTGGACTCTAGGATGAAAAGAGTTTTATGAAATTCTTTTGATGCAGAATTTTTCTTATTTCAACTTCCATGAGTGTTAGGCAAGGCTGCTGCCAATTATTTTTGTTTTCTCTTTTGGACATGTTTGTTTCTGTCAGTATTTCCCATTACTAATTTACACAGAACTGCTATGAGTTAAAGCTGCTGCAAAGCCATAAGGCTTCCACTTTTGTGTGTCTGAGTAGGGGAGAATCCCTTAAGCTAGCACAGTCATCATCTCCACAACTCCCAATGTTTGCTTTGTCAGGAAAGGAAGGAATTTATTTCCCCAGAAAACTAGAAGAGAATCTCTGGAGTCTTCCTCATGGTAATTTTCTTTGGCCAAAATTGTCACTCAGAGAGTGGTAAAGCACTGGCACAGGTTTCATTGAGAAGTTGTGGATCTACCACAGGATGAACCCTGGAAGTGTGCAAGGCCAGGCTGGATGGGGCTCTGAGCAACTTGGTGTAGTACAAGGTGTCCCTGCCCAAGGCAGAGGAGTTGGAACAAGATTATATTTAAGGTCCCTTAAAACCCAAACCATTCTATGATTCTACGTATACAAAATCCTTTTTTAATTAATAAAAAATATAACTCTTCTTTTTATATTTCTTTTTTGTCTTCCCTGAAGGACTTCAGTATTTTAAATGTGACCATCAGAGATCTGTCTTCCTCTTCTTATCGTCTTTGAAAAGCAAGTGTGACATAATAACATATCCTTGTGACTCTTACTTGGATTACAAGAGAGGAAAATGTGTTGATTGTGATGCTTTCCAGCCAATGTCCTGCCCAGTAGTGGGTAAGTGCTACCATATCTCTTGTGGGCTGGGTGATATTTCTTGGGAAGTTAAAGTAGTTTCAAGTTCATGGGTTTGTCTGCTTTACAGTTATCTCTGTTAGGCACAGGTGCTGAATGTTCCTTTGGTCTTTGTGCTGGGATGTGCATGTTATATTAGTTGGATCAAGTTAGAAGGAAAAACATGGACAAATCTATGGACTATTTTCTGAAAACCCAACCATAATGAGCCCTTGTAGTAGGACAGACTTCCTCAGCATGGTTGTTAGCCAAGCCTGCTGCACTTGGACAGAATGCCCAAGGTAGAGGTGGAGAAATATCTCCCCAGTCAGCTGATGAGTCTGGGAACTGCATGGAGAAGCAGCTTCCTTCTGCTGCAATCCTTCTTGCTTCCTGCTTTGCAGTGGCAGCTCTGCAGTCTGGAATTAGCCTTCCTTGTCCAGTTTAGGGAGAGAGATTAACAGGGGGAGAACAGGATCATCTATTCTAGGAACAATGGCTATTATCAAGCCCCCAAAACAACAATCATGGAGTTGTATAAATTTCTTTCTATGTTAAATCCATCAGCTTAGGGGGTTTGCAGAGTATCTTTTATTAAACAATAGCTAGAAATAGGCTAAAGAATTAAAAGATATTTAATGGTTCAAATGAAAGAAAGGAAAGCTATTCTGTAAGTGCTCTCTGCAAATATGTGGGCTACGTTTTTGGGGTTGTTTTTATTACCTCTGCAGGATTTTGTAAGCGCTACTGTTTGAAGTTAGTATCTAGACTAAAGAGGTTACTATTACATTATGACAGTTTTAGTGATACTAATATATTAGAGGAATTAAGTACTTGTATACTACAGTCTGTCTTACTCAGAGGATTCCTTCCTTTTTCTAGTCAGTTTCTTTCTCAGAGGGTATCTAAGAAAATTAAAGCCAAATTTGTCATGGTGTGAGATTTATTTTTGTGTAAATATTATGTGTATTATTTTCCTAATTGTCTGAAATTAAATATTTCAACTTTGGATTTCAGGTTATCATGCTGATAGATGGAAAAAACTATTGATACCATATAGGTCACCAACGAAATCTTACTTTGATACCTCAAAAAAAGACCCATTCTGCAGTGAGTGACTAAATCCATACTTAAAACCTCTTTATAAAAATTTATGACTTATTTTTTAGCTGATCTGGAGTGAAAACATGATAAAGTAGAAGTTAGTGTTAGCCACTGTGTAAGATGATGAAAAAAAACCCCATGAACTAATGGTCAGTTCCCAGACTGGAAGAAGAAGAAAAAGTAATACTGTGTGAACTGGGAAAGAAATGTACCTTTAAAAGTAATGGGATAGTCTGCCAAGAGGAAGAAGGAAACCAGAAAATGAGAATCAAGTGGGAGGGAAAAAGCTGGATTGATGCAACCTGCTTAGATGGGATCAATGCTGCCATTTCCAGAGAGCAGGAAAGGGAAGCGAGACTGCCCTGGGTGGGCAACAAAAAAGAGAAACCTCCATGTTCCACCCCAGGAGGAGATCACCCTACAGTCAAATAAAGCTTCTCCATGTCTCCCCAGGAGTAAAACAGTGAAGGGAAGACTCAGCTGGCTGCTTTAGAGTCATATTCTGTGGCAATGAGCTCTCATGGTGTGGGCTTCAGCTGCAACAGTTGGGATACCTACTTAACCATGTAGGTCCATCCTGGGTTCTCATCCAATTTCTCTTAGAATTAAAAGACTCTATCACCCTGAACAAGTGTCACACACACTTCTTATTAGTTATGTTTAAGGTTTTTTTCATTTAAGGTATGGGGATAGGCTTACTGGGAATTAATGTGAAATTAGGTTTTCCCATTAGTTTTGTCCATCATCTTGGCAAGTTTTGTGACTGTGAACAGAGGGTCCTAGTCATGTCTGCTGACATCATTTTGTCTTCCAAAGGATTGAGGAGAGGTGAATGAAGTGATGGATTTTACAGAATTTTTTTAACATAAAATTTATGTAAAATAACTCCTCTTCCCAGTGTCTTTGAGCTCTACTCAAACCTGTTACTACTGCTCTCCCTGCACCTCACTGGTGGTGATAAAAGAGGAAGAGAAGCAGAAAAAGAAATATTGTAATGTCAGTATAAATTTAAAGGAAAATATGCAAGATCAAGAAAAAAAAATATGCAGAGTCAGGAAGAAAAACAAACCAGTCTGAAAAAGTGTGTTCATTAATTAAAGCCTTAATTATTAGATATTTGGAAACCTGAGGAAACAAATTAACTAGAGGCCTTAAAAAAAAGAGAAATTGTAAACTTGAGTGAGACACGGCTTCATACGAGGCTTGGTCTTTTGAGAGAGAATGATAATAGGCCACATGCCAAAAAACAAAGACAGATTTTCTTGGTGTCCTGACTGGGAGCAGTAAAGGTGGTGTGGTTCCAATCCTGGTGATGGCTACAGAAGGCCAGGTCAGGGTTTGTGAGGGCACAAGGCAGGTCAGCAGCACGTCAGCTTTTTATTTTCCTTTGTACAGGGAGGGTAAAAGTACAGAGTCACTATTCCTGTCACCTACCAGTAAATACATTTAACAGGGTGGGGATGCCAGCTGTTTCCTGTTGAGATCATTCTTTGGCTCTCATGATTTCCTATTTCTTCCTGCAGTGTATAACTACTTACTGGACATCACTACCTGGAATAAAAGCATTAGGAGAGGTTTCATTAAAGTTAAAATTATAGACAATGCTGGAAACACAGTAGAGTCACAGATGAATAGGTAGGTTCTTATTTGTCTTTAAGACTACTATTCTGAGTTTTCTAAACCTTTTAACTTGTTAGCTTGCAAATTGAAAAAGTATCCTGAGTTTCTTAGTTTTTGATCATGGCCCCATTTCCTGGATGTGGCTCAGTATCAGGGGCAATGCCCTCACACCAGAACAATCCTTTCCCAGGTCCTGGCTTGGTACTGGTTTGAATCTTGTTCTAGCTGGCCTCGTTCTGAATGCTCAAAGTTGATGCATCCCACAAGACTTCCAAGTTAAATAATAATACTTAGCAGTAATGAATATTAATCAGCTAACAAAAGCCTGACTAAATATTTCTCTTTAGTGAAGCTTCAACATTTCAGCAATATAAAAGAGTCAAAATACTGACTGGATTTCACCAAGATATTGAAAAAATTGCAAAAATTTCCTTGACCTTTTCTACGAAGACTTTAATAGGCCCAAAAAGAAAGCTTGGGATTCTTCAGATGAAGCTGAAATCTCTCAATAATCCAAAAAGGTGAGTGTTTGTCATGTATCACAGCTGGGTATCAATTAAGGTGCTCAGGATGTTTTCTCAGTAACCTGTATTTCCTTGCATTAATTTTTTTTTAATTGCTTATTCTTAAGCATATGAATATTCTTCTCATCATCCTGATGTTCAAATTTGTCATGTGGAAGAGCTGCTGTGTAGATTTAATGCACAGCAGCTTGCACAGGGAGGTGTCACACATGCTGTGTGTCACAGCTGTGCTTTCAAGGACCAGCCTGACTTGCATGGTCAGCTTCTCCTCCATAAGATAAATTTTATCAAGCACTTTTCTGATTTTCTCATGTGTCTGTACACAGCTTTTCACACTCAGGGGGGAAATGGAGCACTTCAGCAACATATGTGACTGGAATAGTTTTTTTTTTTGTCTTATTGATGATGGTAAAAAGTTCTAAGATCAGAACACAGTGTGTGTCTGCTTACAGTTAAAATTAAATAATCTGGGGTTTTTTTGTAATTGAGTGTAATTGCTAAGCTTTTATTTATTCTGATTTATAATATTTCAGCATTATTGTGATATGTTCATTTTAAAATCTCCAAATTTACTTGTACTGTAACTCTATCAGTTAAATTTTGCATTTGCATCTTGTAAAAAGAGCATATTACATGGAATAGGTAAGAAACATCTAGGACTAGCAAGACTACTTTATTTTAGAGTTATTAATTTGTTTCTTATTAATAGCAGATTCAAGAAAGTCAGAATTTAAAGTAAAAACCTAAAAATGCATATCAAATAAGTAATAGCAAATGAGTAATGAATGAGAATAATATTACACTTCTTGGTCTTAAGTCAGTATATTTTATTAACTTGAGATGTAACATTTGAGGGTTTCCTATATGGTGCATGATAATAGCCCAGTAGGAATTGGGTATGATACTTTGCAAAAATTATGAAACCTTCTTAAATTAATCTACTATTTAAGATTTAGTGAGAAAGAGAAGGAGATGGATGGGAGAAACTTAGAAAGAAACAAAACATTCAGTAATCAAAATAGTACCCCAGAACATACATACATTTGACTTTATTAACTTATTGAAAGCCATAAGTCTCAAGCTCTCAGGTGAAAATGGCATGATTGTATTTCAAAGCATCTGGTGATGAGAGAGGGTGAAAAGTTCTAAATCATATTCCAATTTTTTTTCTCAGCCCAGTGGTGATAAATCAGAAGATATATTTTGTGTAAGCCTGTCAGCACTTGGGGCTTTCTCAGATAATGATCTAGCAAGCAAACAAGAAAGATTTTCAGTAAACAGCACTTATAGGGCTTGAGTTTTCATTCCTGTTAGTCTGACTCTTGTTAGTTTAAAAGTAAGATGCACTTGATATGCTTTAATGTAAGATCCACTGACGTCCTTCCTGTGGAGCCTCATCAGATGGCAGCTGTAGAGACATGTTAGATACTTTCAGAGAACAGTGAAAAATACTGTATTGAATCAGCATGTGGAGGTAATTTAAATGCAGATGTTACAGCACCATTGGTATAATTACCTAATTGCTCTTTGTAATTATATCAACCTATATTTACCTTATTTACATATAATTACAACAATTACTTGAATTCAGGATGATCAACTAGAAACTTCATTAAAATTATTTAAATTATTCACAACAAAGTAGTAGATAAAAACCAGGGGACAGATGCAGGGATAAAAGACAATAGGAGTCTCAGTCTCCCCAGGTCTGGGTTAATGGCAAACTGTGGGAGTTTGGGGAATATCACAGACAATTGTCTGCTGGGCTGATCCACTATTCACACACATGGTATGTGAATATGGGGGTGCTGCAAGGTACACAATTTTCATACCCTTCTTATGATCCCTGAGATAAGTCATTTCTGCTCACCCATAAAACCAGAAAGCTTTGCTAACTTGTGCATGTTCAGGAGTCAGTTATCCCCAAAATCTTCTGAACCTGTCAGGGAATTCAGATGCAGTTAAAGAGGAAGGTGAATGTCTCAAAGAGACTTAGCCCAGACACCTCTGGGTTTTTTTGACCAAAACAAGAACAGAGATAGTGTAATGAAGACCTTGGAAATACCTCTTCTGAACGAGTGTGGCATGCCCATGGTTTTTAGCAGACAGCAGAGAAGCCATTTAGATTGAGGGGTTAAGGAAGCCTCACCTGAAAAAAAAACATTTTTTGTGTTTTGCTCCTTTTTGGTGAACCTGCTCAGGGCTACTCTCCTGTGAGGCATTCTTGTAACTCAGTAATCACAAGCTGAGATGGATTGCACTTCAAATGAGATAAAGCTTGTTTTCCAACATATTTTTATTTATAGAATTCAGCATTATGGTTTGGTTAGGTATTTTGGCCCCTGTGGTTAGATATAAATAATACTACAAAAATACTATAATAATGAAACATTGAGTTCAAATCAAAACAAATTGTTGATGAAGGACTGGATGAAATTCTATGCTTTGCATTGTACAGACCACCAGAATTCATCTTGATCTTTTTAGTCATAAAATTACTGTCATAACTTTGTGGAGACCTCAAAAGGTGTTATATTCTTAAGTAGAATTCTGACAGTCCTTTCACATAGAGACAGGTGGAGCCTTAACTGGTAGGAAATCTTATAAGAATGGGCAGCAATGGAAATGCCTGGTGTGCTGTTCTCTCCTTTTGCTGTTTCACTGTATTCTACTTCCCAGGCCGAGGTGAATTGTGTGGTATAGCCACATCTGTGAGTTCAGAGCAATAGAGAAGATAATTTTAAATTAAATAAGTCTCATGGCTTGTGTGCTATGGAGGTGCCATTTGAGAGTGTCTGTCATTTTCCCGTTCAAACCAGCTCTCCCCATACATTACAACAGTGCATGAAGAGCAGGACTCTGACCTGCCTCTGCCCTAAAAGGCAGAGCACTTTTATTGACTTCAAAAAGCATGTTTTTCATGTAAATGTGGCTCCCTTTGTGACCTCTTTGTGTTCATGTAGTATTAGTCAGCTGTGAGTTTTCTAGGTGTTTAGGAGACAGATTGCTCCCTTGCATTAACATTTCTTACACATGCTGTCATTGCAAGTGAAAAAGAAAATATTATGATGTGGTTCTTTACTTTCCTATGCAAAATAAAAGCAGAGAAATTTTCCTACCTAGGGAACTCGAGATAAATTATTGAGGCCCTGTGTTAACAGGAATTGTGCAGATTTTGGGTCATGCTGCTAAAGAGTTAATTTGAATGCCGATTAATAGCTGTAATGGGTGAAATGCTGCATCTTTGTGCTTCAGACCAGTGTGATATGCTTCTTTGCATCATCCAGCTGATGTTTGGTTGTTTTTCAGTCCATCAAAGCTACTCTAGGAATGCATGAAATAAGGTTTAAACTTAAACAAGTAGACACTTCTTGTCCTGAGTACTGTCTCTGAGAGCTGGTAAACACTGGAGGTTTAATAATTCAAATACTGGAATGTTTTTCTGTTAAATTTAACTTTTTCTGTTGTGAATTGTTTTCCTTTCTCTGCTTTTGTAGGCTTCAGCTGTGCAGATACGATTTTGTACTGATGGAGAACACTGAAGTGACCTTCAAACCCATCCCTTGCTTTGAGAGGGGTACATGAAAAGAGAGCTACTACTAACCTAATTTCTCTCAGGGCAGTGACATTTTGATGCTTCCTCAGGATAAAGACTGCAATGAGAAAGGAAATGAGATAAGCTAGATTTATTTTTCAAGAGTCTACCTGATAATATGCATTACTTGCTCTGAGTGCCTTAGGCTGAAATTAATTGAAAAGTTCAGACATGTATGTGCTTGGAAAATTATTTGAGTAAAGTAAATGTATCATGGTGGAGAACATGCAGTGGTCTTTTCATTACTCTTTGTTAGCAACGAAGCAACTACTGAATTAAATATGAATTATCTGCATAATCCTGGCACATTATTTGTCATACATATATTTAAATATTTATTATTTGTAATGGCTTTTACATGGAAACATAACTATCTGTCTACAAAATGAATTTAATGTACTGTACATGTGATCTACGGATCTAATTCACAACAGTTTTACTGTGCTGTGTTCATTGGATAAATGAATTCATATTTTCTCTTTATGTAACATCTCACTATGAGGAGTGGAACAATAATATTTGTGAGTACATTTGTAAATTTCCTAGTTTAAATCTGTTCTCTTTATCATAGGGGAATGCCATTACAGGCATTCAGATTTTTTTTTATACCTGCTATGGACAGAGTAGTGTTGTTTCAGATGCAAAGTAATCTAATATCTGTTCTGAGGAGAATAACTTAGAAGTGAAATAAACTTATTTTCATTTTGCTACTGTTTGGGCCTCTTGGAATAAGAGCTGCTGCTTGGGTTGAGACTGACAAATGCTTTCCACCTATTGGGATGTGAGCAGGAATAAATGGTACAAAAAGATTACCTCCTCCAATTCAGAAAAACATATTTTCTTGTCCCAGACTGCCTTTTCTGATGGAACTGATTGGAGGAGAGATGGGAGACATTTTTCTTCTGTAAGGCTGTTTTATGTATTTCATGCTGGTTTCTCATGCAAATGCATCCTATGCACATTATCCACTTCCTTTCTCTCCCATGTCCCCCCTCTGTTCCTACACTTGACAGCAATGCTTGGTTTAACCTATTAACCAATTTCATCTGAATGTCAGCAGAATGAGATGTCCAAAACCTGTGACTTGTATGTTTTGTTGCAAGTCAAAAGCTGGGTAGCAAGGAAGATGGAATACAGTGACCTAAGGCAGGTAGGCAGGCATGTTTTCACTGCTGGAGACAGCTCCAGCATGCTGGTCAGACCATGCCAAGCTCTGAACCAGCCATTGCACATGCTTTTACTTGTCTGGATAAACCAAAATTACACAGACTGGTGGACAGTCATGCTTATGGACTGACTCTTAAAAAAAACCCCACAATTCTGGAGAAACAATAATTGTTACTGTAGGCAATTACCATAGCTCTAGTTAAATTCTCAGCTTTAACATTTTACTATATAGTTCTTTGTTCCTTTCCTTTGAGACAGTCATTAGGAGATACACAGGAGAAGACATTTTTGATTGCTTATATGTTAGTGTATGAAAGGGGGTGGATTTTTAGAATTTCTCTTTTCTGTTTTTTTTGAAACTGCTGTTACTCTCCTCATTTCATTCTGCAGCTTTTTGTCCAGACTTTCATCTACCTAGTCTGTCCTTAACAGGTCTCTGAATCTCCTTCCTCACCTTGCCTCCAATACCTGCTACTTATATCCCTTTAAACAAGCACAGAGACCTGAGACTAGATTTCAAATGTCTGGAACTAGAATCTTTCAATGTGTGATATAGATATTCAGGCCTAGAAATATATCAGACTGAGACACCTTCCTAAAATTTTTCTGTTTTCCCTGTTGACACAGGAAGGCATAGAGACATGACTAAGTGTTGCTCAGTGCTGTGATAAGGGAATGATTATATTTTATAAAGGGAATGATATTTTCATGCATTCCTATAAAATATGTGGGACAGGAATAGTGATTTTTTTTTGCCTTGATTTTCATAAGCTTTGGGTAAAAAGGAAAGAAACAGCAAGGTTGATAACTCTGGAGGTTCCAATAAACAACATGAGACAAAGAGATTTTCTTTTTCCCAATTTCCAGTTTTAGCTGGTAAATTTTGTTTTGTAAGAGGGACTGTTCCAGGCAGTGCATTTCCAGCACAGAATTACGCTTCTCAAGTGGCTGAGTGCTTGTGTCTCCCAGCACCAGCAAAATGGGCTGTAATTGTTTGGAAAAGCAGTGCTTTCTGTGGCTTGCTGCCACATGCTACTTTGTACTTACTGTGTCAGCTCTCAGACTCAGCAGATGATGCAGAAAATGAAAAACTTCCAGGGAGTTCCCTGTTCTGAAGCAAGTGCTGGTGGCTCTGTGCAGCAAACTTCTGCATCAGAGCTGGAGAGAGGCTGGACTCATTGCAGTTCATTTCTGTATTTGTGTTCAGAGGGCAAATTATCCACTAACACTGTTCATTTTAATGCAAAAAGGTGTCGTTGGGGAAATCAGGGCTGAAAACACCAAATCAGCTTCCTTTTGAGAAAATCTCAAGTGGTGAATTAGGTAATTTCAGCCCAGTTTGATTTAGAATTAAATGTTTGCCTTATACAATTGCCCTAAATGCTCCAGTTTTCTCCTGGTTCAGTATTTGGCAATAACCCCTGTTGGGTTGCCATTGTGCTTTGATTTTCCCACGTGTAAATGGAAACATTTACCAATTTGTGATGATAAATTTAACTTTTTTTTTTTTTTTAATGTGCTTGTATCTAGTTTGATAAACAGTAAGGGAGAACCTCTATGCATGGGAAAGAAGATCTCTCCCATGAGTAAATGTAGGCTCTGTAATTAACCACTGCATTGTAGTGATACCAAAGGGATCTCATTAGTGTGTACTCGCAGTAATGAGCTCTAAGTTGGTTTCATCAGATGCAACAAGCTTGGGAAATTTAATGCAGTATTTATATTTAGTGTGTAGTCACAAGGAGATTAAATTGTTAAGTGATCAGTCTAAAAAACTCATACAAACTTGTTTTTCCTGTGTGTGTATAGGACCTGTTTAGTATTTGATAAATTCATTTTTTCTTTTAACTATACTGTTTGGAATGGCATGACAGGAAGGATAAGTCAAGAAACTCATTAAGTGCTAGGAGTCACTGGAGCAAGCAGGATGTTACTTGGATGAAAGGCAATGGGTATAAGACAGGAGATGTTTGCTGCATCATCATCTTAATTCATGATAGGCTGAAATGCTCTAGATCAAAGATATGCGGGACAAGACCATTTGCTAGTTTAATTTGGGATGGCTGTATTGATTTCAGGGATGCTGTACAGAGTTCAGGCTGTGGTTTATGATCTCTTCTTCAGATAAGGATTGATTACACATTGGAATTACTTATTTGCATAAGGTGAAGTGCAGATGTATGATGGTGGAATTAAGGGCTGGGTTTGTATGCAGCTAAGTGGAAAGCAATTTAATAAGGAGATGCTGAAAGGAGGTTGGGCATCTTTTTAAGAAGCAGAAAGCACTGTAAAAACATCTACTCATGCAAGTTTTGTAAATAGAGTTATAGGTTACTTCTGAAGGAGAATTTCAGGGTAATTAATAATCATATGAGGCATTAATGTCTGGATGGAAACTGATGGGTCAGTACAGCAGAGCTGCTATGAGTCAGGAATGAAGGATTCAGACATGGGGTCCTAAACAGGTACTAAAACAGGGTAAGTCCACAGTTTTATTATGCATTTGGGGGCTGCCCCTGGCAGCACTCAGCTTCTTTTTCCACTTTGAATTTCCAAGGTTTCTTTTGATCTATTGGGACAGAGAAAATAGAGAATAGCCCAGAAATTGGATTTCTCAGTGGGAGAGGGACTCCTGGGTGACAGGCCTTACTTCAAGGGCTGTTAGTATAATTTTAATATTGAATGGTCAATGTGTAACTACTAAAATTCTGTGTTCAGTTTTCAAGTGAACTGTCTGTCCTTTCTTACAAGGTAAGAAGCAGCCTGTATGGCTGGTGCCACAGAGCTCTGGATTTGCTGCAGCTGCCAAGGAGTCTCTGCAGTGTGGCATAAAAATCCAGTTTCATTTCAGCCCTTGCATCCTTCTGTGTAATGTAGGGATGGAATAGCTGATTCCCCAGCACTGGTCAGAGTGCATTAGGTGTGCTCCTGGAAAGATTCTTTCTATTTAATTTCATTTGAAAGCAATGAGATGCTCTGCCTGTTCTGAGACCAGTCTGCAATGTGAAGTTGGAAGTGGTAAGTCAGGATTCAGACTAAAAGGCTTACACAGATACTGCCAAGGTGTTGTGGATAAAGAGATCCATACCATGGGTGTGTCTGAAAAACAGGGAGATGACACCTGTTTAAAAAGGGTGTGGCAGTTAACACTTTTACCTCAGCTCAAAATAACAGACACCTACTTGCTTCCTGCTTGACTGAGTATGAAGTATGGTAACTTTTATCATGTTTATCAAATACATGCATTTTACACATTAACTGTTTGGCGTATTTAACCCTCTCATTTCTATGTTACATCATTCTGAATATGAGCATAAGGAGTGGGGATAATGGCCCTATTGATATGATGTACAGAGAAACAAAGGAGAAACTATAAATGGAGAATACAAAAATGTGTGAAGGCTTTTGTGGAAATTGAAAAGTTGTCAGAAGAGGGCAGCCTTTTCCCATAAACTGTAAAGCAAAACCATAGAGAAAACATCTGAAAATATTCCTTTCACTAGAGTTAGGCATGCCACTGTGGGGTTAACCTTGTTAGCCATGGAACATGCACAAAACTTGATCACAACAAGAATGCTTCTCTTTTGTGCTATCTACAAAGGACATAGGCCTGGCTTTGTAGAAATATTTTTTTCCTCCTATGTTGAGACAATAGAGTTAGAAATGATTGTAAGATGAGTCAACAAAGGGAAATGAAATCATCCTCCTTTTTGGTTTTATCTTTAGTTAAAGAGAAATGAACTTTGAATACTTTGGGTATAAGGGACAAAAGATGCTTGCTCAAATATTGCAGAGAAGTAAGTCAATCTTTAGATTAAGAGTGAACAAAGAGCTAGAAAATTAAATAAAGGATGCTTTATTATTGTATTCTTAATCACATCAATCTGTCTCAGTATTTATTCAAATACAATATGTACTTCATGAAGACTGTTTCAAATACTGTAATTTATGTCATAAACAATTGGCAGACTGCACTGGTTTCCTACAGAACTCATTGCTGACAGTAGGCTCCAGCTACAACTAGTCTGTAACAATTCCAGTGAATTTGTCACTGCAGTGGAAAAAGTGCCAGAATTTGAATGAACATCATTTGTGAACTGATAAAGAGATTATGAAGATATTTTTTCATTTTGTTGGGTTTTTGTTTTGATTTTATTTATTATTATTTTAATTTCTTGTTCCTGAGTGGGAGGAGTAACCTTTTGGCTGTGTCTCTGTGAGTAAATTGGCTCCTGGTAGGGCTGGGCTGTGGAGCAGAACTCTGAATGGAAATCCAGGCCAAATATCCAGACTGGGAATTTGGGCCTAGGCACTGGGCTGAGTGAGGACTCAGCTTCAGTTCATGAAGTTTTTAGATCTTGATTCAGCAAAGAAGTTAAACTCCAATCATTTAAGTGATTGGTTAAGGTAAAAATTAAGCACTGTAGCAGAAGCCTACCTAATTGTAGTCTCAAGCACTTTAGTGCTTTTTGCTCAGATATTAAAGATTACTTTAGTACTTAAAAACATCATAAAATATTTAGTGTGTGTATTATATGCATATTATGCCATTGTTCCAGTTAAGAAACAAACAGAAAGCATATTACCGTACTTCAAGAGCTGAATTTTGGATATTTCCCAATGTTTTGACTAGCAAAACACATGGGTTCCTGGTAGGTCCACGTTATTGAGGAGACACATACAAATTGGAAATTCTCCAGGAACAGTGTGACTCTGTTTGTTTGTTATGATGATTCCTTCTGAGCCTGGTTGGAGGTAGCAGCCTTGTGTCCCTGTCTTTCTATGTGTGGTGGGCTGACCCCAGCTGGGTGCCTGGTGCCCCCAAAGCTGCTCCGTCCCTGCCCTCCTCAGGTGGACGTGGGAGAGAAAATACCACTAAAGGCTTGTGGGGAGACATCACTCAGCAGTCACTGTCACAGGTAAAACAGACTCACCCTGGGAAAATCAGATGAATTTATTACCAGTCAAACCAGAGCAAGGTCATGAGAGAAGAAACAATCTCCCCCCCCCCATCTCTCCTTTCTTCCCAGGCTCAGCTTCACTCCCGGATTCTCTGCCTCCATCCCCACAGTGGCTCAGAGGGAAGGGGAGCAGGGGCTCTGTCAGTTCATCATGGGCTGTCTCTGCTGCTCCCTCCTCACACCTTTCCCCTGATCCCACCTGGGGCCTCTCCCATGGGAGGCAGTCAGTCCTACATCAACTCCTCCAGCTGAAGTCCTCCCACAGGCTGCAGTTCTTCACAACAGCTCCAGAGTGGGTCCTCCACAGGGTCACAAATCCTGTTCCAGCATGGGCTGTCACAGTCATATTTTCTGAAAAATCCCCTTACCCAGGATTTTGCTCCTGGGAAGCTGAGAAGCCTCAGAGAAAAGGAAAACAATGTTATCTAATTTGCTGTGCCTGTGTTTTGCTGCTTTGGAATGTGTTTGGAGATGGTTTATCCAACAGGTGAGTGTTTCATTGGTTTTCTGTGAATTGGCCAATCGTGGCCAAGCTGTGTTGGGGCTCTGGAAAGAGTCACAAGTTTTTCATGATTATTTTTTTAGCATTCTGTAAGTATCCTTTCTCTAGTCTTTAGTATTTGTTTAGTTTAGCATTCTTTAATATAATATAGTATAGTAAAATAATAAATTTGCCTTCTAAGAACATGGAGTCAGATTCATCATCCTTCCTGCCATGGGGTGCCCCAGGGGCACTGGTCCCATCAGGAGCCTGCTCCACTGGGGACTTCCTGCAAGGTCACACCTGGTCACACAAACCCAGTACAACACAATCAAAGTTTCTCCCCTCACAGACATTATTGCTGGCATTAGGATTCCTAGGCCATCCTTTAATTGTCAATAGCTGGATTTTTATTTTTTTTTTTCTTTCTCTCATTTTTCCATTCCTTTCTTTCTGGACAAAGAGAGGATAAATCAGTTCTGGTCAGCAAAATCACCCACTTTGAAATCATGTGTCCTTATTGTGGCAGAACTACTTTTAAAAAAGTCTTAAACTAGAACCATTTTTTAAAGAAATAGAGTAAATATATAATATAATAAATAATGGTGAAGTGTTTAGCTCTATCTAGGGTAGGGTTTATAATGATTTATATCCAGGTAAATCCCTCTGCCTTTCCTGCAAAAGTTATTACTGCTCCATCTACCTCAGTGTACTCTGGTTGGTGTCAGACCTTGTGTTTCAATTGTTTCAGCTAAACTGTGTCAGTCACCTCTATTTGGATAGATAGGAAGCTTGCAGCTTTGGGGACATTGTAACTACCAGAAGGACAGGGGTGAAAAGTCCTAAAGAACAGAGCTGAAAAATAAAACAAACTGTCAACATGATCAGCTGTGTAAAATGAGTGAAGTAAAGGAACACCAAGGAAGTCTTTCAGAAAGAGACAGTCAAAATAATGATAAAACAGTCTGGAATCTGTCCAGGGTAAAAGAGGGAGATTTCTGGATGCAGTTTTACCTGGGAAAAGAACTTTGAATTGCTAAAAACTGGGGGGACTTTGTTGGTAGACATAGTTCCATCCCAGGCTGAGCCAGTTGGGGCTCATTCTAGCTCAGATGAGTGGGTAATAAAGTCAGAGCTGGATCCTGAGCTGTCTGTCAGCTGACAAAGTGCATCTCTCCATGCTGGTACACTTTTTTCTGGGAGCCATGCCACCCAAACTTGGCTCATCAATGAGCTCCTCCTTCCCCTGCCCACTCAAGCACAGAACATGAAGTCCCTATTCCTGGAACTGCCTGTGAGTCTGGCAGCTCACCCATTCTTGCACCTCCTTCCAGCAGCAACTTTTCCTCCCAACAAAAAAACCCTCACAAGACCACAAACCTTATTTACTGCTTGGTTCTTAAAGGTGATGCTCAGTGGCAGAGTAACCTTGGTGTTTAACAAAATAGAAACACCTATCACACAGAAACAATCCCAATAAACATTATTGACACTCTTCAAGGCACAAAGGCTGAAAAGAGGAAAAAGTGAAGCACTACACTATCTGCCCCTGAATGTCTTTTGGGTTTCAATTACAGGACTGAAGCAGGGTCACAGCTGGTGTCAATACTCCTCACTCCATGCCTTCTCTGCTCCACATTTATTAAGTTGCGAGGTACTGTAGTTCTTTTTTGTTTATTAGGTGTTGAAGTACTCAGCAGAGGCAGTGGAAAAATTCCTCCTGATGACAATGAGCTTGGATGAGCCTCCTCCCAACCTACCCCCACCAATATGAAAAAAATAGAGTGATAATATCAACATCTAATCTAAGGCCAGTGAAGTTTAAATGAGGTATAATGTTAATGAAACTTTGAAAATGGAATCCATTCTAAAAATTGAATATAACTAGAGCTCTCGCAGTAGTTTTATCCCATTATCTGCAGAGACATAGACATTGCACTTGGTTTTTGTCTTATGCAAGACTTTGAGGAGGAGACAGTGCTTTCAGGCATACAAATCACTGGAAGAAAGATCCAACACTGAATAAAAGAAGCTTGAAATTATTTTCAAGATGGAGATGCAGATTTTGCCTACAGAGTTAATATATGGCAGTTTGTCATCTCTGAAATACAGCTGTGAAGAATGCTGTGAACTTGCTAATTAATAAGACTGCTTTCCTCAGACATTTCATTAACCTAATTTTTTTAGTTTTCTGCAGATGAATGCATGCATGCCTGTTTTTAACCTTTGTACAATGGCTCCTCATGCTATAATTAATTTATTTCCACTAGCAAGATGAGAATATTGGGTTATAGAAGTAATTCAAAATGAGTCATGCATCATTTATACTGATCAATATTGTTGAGTATAGTGTTTTATTTTCTGTTCTGACTTTTCATTTTATAGAAATAATGCATTGTCAAAAATATAGAATTCTAACATTTGATTTCTCATCTAGCTTTAAACAAGAGACAGGTAAATATTTAGGAGGATCCAGAGACCTTCAAGATCATCTAGTCTGACCATCATCCCAGCACTACAATGAACCCTTAAAGTGGTATCTCCAAGTGCCACATCCAGATGCCTCTTGAACACTTCCAGAGGCAGGGACTCCACCAACTTCCTGGGTAATTATTCCAATGCTAAACCATTATTTCAGTATATTTTTTAAATGTATTTAATCTGAACCTCCCCTGGTGCAACCTGAGGCAGTTTCCTCTTATCCTTTCACCTGAGACATGGCAAAAGTGACCAGACCAGCACCACCCTTACAGTTTGTGTGTTTGAAAATTCACACTGAGGACTGCTGCACTCTGCAGGAGACTGAAACTGAACAAGGGGGGAATTTTCTCTTATTAGGAGATTGGGCTGGTCAAGTTTCTTAGGTTTGTTCTGATTTGATTTTTCTTCAGCTGTATCCATGGTAGAAGAAGAACCAGGAGGTCTTGTTATCTCAAAAGCCATGTGGGAAATGGGCTGTCAGGAAGAAGGTGAAAGGCATAAAATACCTATTTTCTGTGAGGTCACAGGGTAACAAATCACAGTGATCAGCTGTCCTTTGATTTTTAGCCAAGGAGGGACTGAAAGATTGCTACCATGTCAGCAGGATGATGAGCACCCTCCCAAATGGGTCGGGGCGATCATGGGTGGAAGAATTTACTGCTGAGAAATGATCCCAGATTTAATGAAGCTGCAGCCTAATTAAACTATAGCCTTTGTATCTTGTCCTTCCCTTTTACCTTATTTTCTTCCATGGTTGTACTGCTGATGCCATCACCTTGTAGAGAGGGGAACTTGCAGTGGCTTCCTGCACTCACAGGCACCCAGAGGCTGGATGCCAGGTTGCAACAGTGCTGCTGGATGAAATGGAAGGATTTCTGTCCTATCAATAACTGCCCTGTGAAAAGCCACCTGGTAAACTCACATGGTTAAAGTTTTAGACACTCATGGTTAAAGTTTTGTTTCCTGTGACAAGTGCAGCACTAAATAAAGCTACCTGGATACTTCCACAGGACAGTTCCCAACTGATGTGAGTTTTACTAGTGATGGAGAAAATCCTTGTGAATTTGGATTTAAGTCCTTGTGAGAATGAGGCCTTTATGTACCAGGCAAAGGGAATGAGAGCTCTCCATGTTTGGGAAAATAAGACACTTCTATAGCTGTAGTTGTTTTAGGTGCAATAAAGAAGAACTGAAGATGTTAGTAGAGAGGAATATGAAGCAGGTGGATTGGTACTGGTTAGAGAAAGGGAGTTGTAAGGGTGTTGATGCAGGCTGTTGCTGTCCATGTTCTGGATGTGATCAGGTAAGTCACAGGAAGAAGACTTTCAGTGAATTTCAATAGGCAAAACAAACCTTTTCCTGTTATTGCATTAAGTTGATATTAAAGTATTTAGGTTCAGTCTTGGCTGTGAGCAGAGCTAAACTTATTTTAAACAAATGATTACAGGTGATCCTTCTCTATTTTCTTTTATTTTCCATTTTATTTTTATTTTTTTGTGTCTTTTGTGAAACAATTTATCACATGGTGCCTATATGTTAATCCAAGCTGGAGAAGTTTGTAACAAAGATTTTGTTTTTATGGCATCCTTTCTCCCTCTCTGCCCAGTTTGGCAATAAATATATTTTCAGGTATGCAGTCAGACTGTTTTGAATTCATAGTATTTTTCAGTGTGCAGATAGCTTTGGTTTCTCTGCTTTAGTATTCATTTTGTTTTTTCCCTTGTAATTATTCTGGCTTTCTTGTGTTTATTATGCAGCATTCTCCTAATTATATGCTTGCACACTCCAAAGTTTAGGGATTTGAGTGTCTATTATGTGCCTATTCCACAGGTCTTCATAAATTTCTTTCAATATGCTTTGACACTGCAGTCATTCCAGAAAATAAGATTGAAACTACCCTTAATGTCTTACTAACTTGTTGAGGGTGGCACTTCAAGTTTGTTTTCTTTCTCATTCTTATTCCATATATTCCTGCCAGGCATTTTGGCAAAGTGAAATGAAAATTGCAGAATGGCATGAAGAGCAAGCAAGCCAATAATTACCTACTTTGTATGCTTACATTGTGAAGTGTTCCATCCTGAGTGTTTTGAAGATTTATGGATGTGTGCTTCTTCAGAAGCATGTAGGGTTACAAAATCTTTTTCTCAAGAAATGGTCTTGAGCCTGCATCAATCTGCTTAATTTGGATCTTGTCTCACCTAATTTTTTTGAGTAATTAAAAATGAAAGAAGCTGAAACTCCTGTCTAAGTGCTGCTCAAACTATGGTTTCACTACATGGCTGAATTCACAGGGAACAGACAAGCTTGAAAATAATAGCAACAAAAGTAGGAAAGAGTTTTGGCAGAGCCCAGTTCCCAGATATGGTTTGTAGAATGCTCTCACACACAGTCATTCTACCTCAGTTGAGTCCCTGGCTGCTGTAGCTCCTGCTACTTGTGCCAAAGCCAGCTAGTCCTGAGTCTACCACAGCTGCTGAATGGTCTGCAAACTTTCTGGGATTTGGGAAATTCTTGCTGTGGTTGGAGCAGTTTTCCATCTTACCTGTTGAGTCAGGCTTTCTGCACATCAGCCTCTTCAGCACTTAAACTTTCTGTCTGGTTACTTGTCTTAAATTGAGAAGCTGTTCTGAAACATCCCTTCTCCACTTTGTTTTTTTTCTCCCTACCCTCATGATCTATTGCTTTCTAATTTCTGCCAGCACACTGTCAAAAGGGTGAGCTCAGCAATGGAAAAACCTGTGTGGTAAAATAAGCTAAAAAACACCTCTCAAATATTTGTAACCCAGTGAGTTACAGAAATACATCTCACTGTGCTGACTTCCAGCCAATTGTATGAGATAACTCAGGGAAGATAAAATATGAGTATGAGAATGGTCTGCTTTTACTGCAAGAAAGAAACATGTTTTAAAGCACTCCTTTAGCCTGCATTTTAGGTTTTCTTTGAAATCATCAAAGCAAGATGGCAAATAGCAGGACTTTGGTGAATCAATACAACGGAGTCGAGTATGTGCCAGTGGCAGTGTTTTCATTACAGCAGACACAGGAGGCTTATTTCCTAATAATATAATAAATCTTCTTGTCTTCAGATCTGAAGATAATAT
Source organism: Haemorhous mexicanus (assembly GCF_027477595.1). NCBI lineage: Eukaryota > Metazoa > Chordata > Aves > Passeriformes > Fringillidae > Haemorhous > Haemorhous mexicanus. Next base: position 10,490,309 of record NC_082342.1, on the reverse strand, counting down.
TCAGCTGTTTGTGTTGGTTTTGGAAAGAGAGCATGACTAACAGAACATTTCAATTATTATGACATGTCAGTAGGAGTTATTGCTGCTCAGATGTCATGTAATGATAGGAAAGAACATAAAAAGAACATGAACCCAGAAGGGAAAAAAATATCATTTTTTTTCAGTCTACTACAACATTTTAGTATTTTCTGCAGCAAATTTAAAAAATTGCCATCAGCAAATTCCAATTTAAAAACCCCAAATCCATAGCAGTTCTTACTGAAGACAGAATAAGTAGATAAATATTTGTTTGCTATAAACCTTTTTTTCAGCAGGTAAACTGTCACAGTATGTATAAGGAAATGCCATCCTTCAGACATGATACTGGAATTTCTCTGTTCAGTGTTGTTGATTGTGCAGGTATCAGTGACCAGTTGGGTTATCTCCTAAAGTGATCTGTGCACGTTATGGTCTCATGACCTTTTCCAAAGTCAGGGCATTACAGATCATAGAGGTCACAGTAGATCTACTTGTCCCTAAGTTTTATCCTTTCCAGTTGAGTTCCTTATGAGGTGCTTTTCTTGTTAAATAAGTAGCCTCCATTCTCATGTCTATGCTTTTCATGTGAAAAAGCTTTCAGTATCAAAGTACTTTAGTCTCCTTCAAACTTCTGTTAAAATAAGTAGGAATTTTGTCTGATTGCAAAGCACTTGGCAGGACCTTTTCTGAATGCTGCATAACAGCTCATCTTTCAGACTTCCCAGACTGAATTGCTCTGCAAATGGGTTTGGGTTTTTTTCAGTTAAAAATTAGTACATCATTTTCATTATTCAATTATCTGTCATACATTGGAGGAGTTTCAGTTTCTGAAAGAGGAAAAAAAGCAGAAAACATGGTTTTCTATTTAAAGTAGGCATTCCTTTTATCTTATTAGAGGAATACAGAGTGTTAAAACAAAAGAATTAGAAATTATAAAACAAGCTCCAAGAGACTGATCATTATAATCAGGTTTTTTTGAAGTGCTAAAATTAGCACTGCAGCAATGACTAGTTCTGATTGCATCCACTTGCACCAAGGATACAAAGGCAATGCAGTTTTATGAGCATGAACAATTTAACTAAGTTTGTATCAGAAGTAATGTGATTAATTCATTAAATCTATACAATTTTTCTTTACCTAGTAGAAAGACAGACTTCTGAAAAATAAAATATTTTAACCTACAATCAAGGAGACTGGGTGACAGAATACAGAAGAACCAAAGAAGAATTTAGAATCTGGGAGCATAGGAGAAATATCTATGCAGACCCACTACAAATGTGACTGTATAATTCTGTGGAGAACACAATTCCATAGAAAGTGCTGTGGGAAAGGCAGTGGAAAAGTCAGCAATATTTTGTTTATATAATCTTTTTGTATTATTTTCTTCTGTAGAGGAAAAAAGTCTCATGTATTATGGGGTGAAGTAGTATGTGTCTGGAAGAATCAAAGAATTCAGGCTCCTTTAAGAAACTCCAGCAAAAAAGCAGCAGTGGACATATTCTGATTCTCCCTTCTGTTGGTGCCAAGTTTTCATCAATACTGATGGCTTAGGACAGTTTGGCCACAGAAACTGTAACTAGGAATTTTTGGCCATTTCTTCTGGCTGCTCCCCAGAACAGTTCTGTGGCAAAGCCTGCTGAGGAAATCTGTATAGAATCTGTTCCTTCCTTGTCCACCTGTTGGCAGCAAGAAAATTATGCCTCTGTCTCAGCTCTCCATCTGTAAAATGAAAAATAATGGTATCACTGTACCTTCCAGAAATGTTATAAATGCACTAAGGCTTGTGAAGAACTTGCTATTTAGTGATGCAAAAATATAGAGGATGGAATGCCTTGTGAAAAAGGGCTTTTTTGCTATTGAGGAATTCTCCAGAGCATTTATTTTAGTTTAAAAATCAGTTTCAGCTGACAGAGTTCTAGTACTAGAGATTTTAAACTGGTCTAGGTTTTTTTGGTTTTGTTTCTTTGTTTGTTTGTTTTGTTTGGGGGATTTTTTGAGAGTTTTTTTATTTTTTATTTTTTTTTTTAATTGCAAGTGCTGTATTTCCAGGTTAGACAGAGCTGTGCTAGAGTTGATGGCCAATTAAGATCTTTACCTTACAAGATTCCTCTTTTTTTGTCATCAGCCTTTTATTGTGAATGGACACAGTGTTTATCTAGATGAATTTCTTGAAACAAACTTAACCCTAAAAAATGCTCCACTGTCACCAGAGTGTGGATTTAACTTCTTTTTACGTTGTACTGAGGAACTAATGGAAATAGCAGCTAGGGGCTAGCTCTGTTGGCTGCTGGTGTAGCTGCAGTTTTTACAAGGAGGAAGTTAATCAGCACTGGCCATGGGAAGATCGAGCCTGTGGCCATTCCCCCCCTGGAAGAGTGGCTGGACTCAAACCAGCTCTGCTGGTGGAAGAGATCTGCAGTTTGTCCCTGTCTCTGCAGAATAAAAGCTTTAAAAGCCTTTTAAAACCCTGCACTTCAGCTGGATTCACCTGAGGGAAATATTGGTGTCCAGGCATTGAGCGCCTTGGGGGCTGCCAGCAACAGCCAACCCCATCCCATCCAGGATGGCTCTCCCTGGGGCAGTGCCTGGGGATGGCCAGGCCACTTCCCCTGGCCTCTTGGACCTTGCTGAGGAGGTGGCTGGTTAGGGAGGCACCACAGCCAATGCCCCTAGCACAGTTTTAGCCACTGGATTTGATACAATCCCCATGAATTGTAATGGCACTGACTCGTCAAAAATAGTGTGCAGCATTCACATTTTCTGAAAAATCCCTTCACCCAGGATTTTTCTCCTGGGAAGCTGGGATGTTTCAGAGAAAGAGGAAAACAAATTCTTATGTCATTTGCTTCTCCTGTGTTGTGGAATGTGGTTGGAGATTGTTTACCCACAGGTTGTTTCATTGATTTCTGGTGCAAGTTTTTTTGACTCATTGGCCAATCATGGCCAAGCTGTGTTGGGACTCTGGAAGGAGTCCGAGTTTTCATTATTATCTTTTTAGCTTCCTGTAAGTATCCTTTCTGTGTTCTTTGGTATAGTTTAGTATTGTATTCTTTAATATATTCTAGTATCATAAAATAATAAATTAGCCTTCTGAGAACATGGAGTCAGATTCATCATTCCTTTCTGCCACGGGGTCCCAGCAAATACAATAATAGTGCCCCCAAGGGTTTGATAACTTCCAGAGGATCTATTCAGCCCACTTCCTAGGCAGCAGTGTCCTCACTTCTATGATTTGATATATTCCCATGTAGGGGCAGGCAGCAGTGAGCAGGCATGAGCAGCTCCGTGTGTCCATAGCTGGGAGGAGCAATGTGTGTGTCCTGCTGGGAGGCACTGGGGCTCTACTGCCAGGAGCAGAATGCCACAGGGTGTGGGTCACCTGACTGCTGGCTCTGGAGGGACGCAGCACCGAGAGTGGGGCCATCTCAACTACTTTCTGAGACAGCACTTTGTGGGACATACATCTCCCAAATCCATTTGTGAAGAAATATTCTCCATGCAGGATACGGATGGGAAGAACGGTCATTTCAGAGCCTCCCCGCTGTTACAAAGCTGATTCTCTAAACAGGCATAGCAGGAATAATTTCTGGTGCTTGAAGGGTATGATGGGTGCCCTGATGACCTCTCACACAAAATCTTTGTGATGGACATTCCCTGTCAGGAATACTTAATGAGTAAAGTTGTCAGGGTTCAGTCTGGTAGCACGCAGATTTAAAAGCTAATTGCACAATCAAATAATGGCCTAAGGCAGGAGGAATAGTTTTGAGAGGATTGCTTTGGGCCCTGGAGCCAGCTTTAATTTTGCCTCATGTTTTAGGTTTGTTTGGTAAACAATTTCACACACACATGAGGCTTTGTACTGCAATAGGCACCCAGAATATAATTTGTATGATTAAATGAATAGATCAGAGATCCAAATACACAGAAATTCTTCTCAGAACAATATGCAATCTAATGCTTCCTATGGAATTAAATAAATATAAGCCTGTCACCTTAAATATATGGAAATGTCTTGACTCTAATGATACAATTGCAAGACTTTCCTACAGCCACAAAGCACAGGACTAATCTGGAGTGAGTCTTTGAAGTGCAAATTGTACATTTCCCACCAAACACTTGAAGTAAAAGATGGGAAACATCAATTCACACAACTGACAAAAAAAGACTTCAGTTTGTCACAAGAAGAAAGGTTTTAAATTTGCAATTTTCATCTATAATATAAGGTGTTAATGAATTTTGTATTTTATCCAGATGGGTATGTAAATTCCTTCTGAACTTTGTTACAGAGCATCTATTGTTCAACTACTGAAAAGGGTAGAGAGTGTAGTCAGTTGAAGGGGAAAATACCTAATTTACCTTGTCCTGATTGTTTTTATGAATTCTGACTTGGTGTCTTTCTCAAATGCTGTGGTTGGAAAAAAGGAAACGATTTTTTTTTTTAAATTTTTAAATAAGTTTCAGATCAGAACAGTTTTAGAAGAGGCAGGAAATTCCTTTCAATTTTTGTCAATGTAGACAATGTCCAACACTCTTACTAATTCAGTTTTGGTTTTGTTGTTTTTTTTTTTTTTTTTTCCAGATAATTAACTACATTCAATAAATTAAAGCCATTTCTTGGGGAAGAAGTAGAGGATTCACTATAGATGACCTTGATCCTGTGATCCACCAATGGCAGACAATAAGTGTTCCTCCAGTTTTTCTGCAGAAGCAGAATAAGAGCTGTAGTGCAAGACTTCTTTTCCTGAAGACAGATCTGTTTTAACAACAACCCCCAAGCTGTTGAACTGTGAGGTACAGAAAAATTTAAGGTTTTCTGCTGAAGTTGAAAGACTGCTTTATATCAAGAGCAGCTGAGTAACTTAGGAATATTAAACAACAACTTAATAGGAATCTTGAACATTCATAGTTAGAGCATTCCCTTTATGTTTGACTGGAATATTCTGTATTGCAATTTGTGCTGCTTATTGCTTCTTATTGTGTCACTGCATACTCATGAGAAGGGTCTGCCTACATTTTCTTTATGACCCTAATGCCTGTGTAATTAAGATAAAACTGTTTTACATGTTTGCAGCTCCAAATTAGAGAGTAAGGTGACCAACAGATTTTTAGTTTGGATTTACTCCATTTCCTTCTTCAATATATTCTATATATACCTTTAATATATTATAGGTATATATAGAATATATTGAAGAAGGAAATGGAATAAATATATTCTATATATACCTACCATATATTCTAATTATACCTATATTCTTAGGTATAACTTTGGTTTTGATGTATGAAATTGATTACAGACACAGGAATACTACAACATGAAGTTGAAGCCTTTGTTAAAGGTGAGGATCAATCATCTTTACAGATCTATTCTCTAAATGTGAGCCCTAAGAACTATTTCATATCTGAAACATGCACTTTAAGCCATAGGTGGCTGCATCCATCTGGCCCTCTGTAGTAGTTCCATCCCTGACACATTTCAAATTTTTTTCTCTGGAAACACTCCTCAAACATTAACTCTATGTCTAATTACCAGGATTTTCTCAACTAAGGACCATTTTCTAAGTGCACAACTGAGTCCAACCTAGATCTCTCCTATCTATGGAATAAATCACTGGGATGAATTTCATGCTTGGCTACAGCAGCATAAATGTAAAGTAGATTCATTGAGCTAGTTGCAGATTTATGTTGCCATTAGTGAGAGGTGATTTGTTGTAATTGTTTGCTGTTTCACTCTCTCATTCCTACAGTTTCTGTAGTAGAAAAACGTGGGATAGCTTTTATTTAGTCTTAGTAACATTCTAACAGCTAAATTTCAAAGAGATAAAACTGCCCAAATCAGGTATAAACAATGATGTAACAAAAAAGTTTCTTTCCTGAAGGCAGTAGGAAGCCTGAGTTTCCTAGGATATAGGTTATGATATCAGGCTTCTTTTCCATCCAGCCATTCCTTTGAAAAATCTGAGTCTTCTGTTAATGCGTGATAGTGTGGTCTTTGAGACAGTAACTTTTGCTTTTTCTGACAGTCAGTGCTGAGAACAGACAGACACTACTAACTCCCCCTGAGGGAAGGAAAGGCTGTGGGGTGAATTCAGTCCTTACTAAGCACCAGAGAAGGCACGAGGGAGGAAGATGTTACCAGAGCCTCACTCACAGGAAGACTTTTCCCAGAATTCAGATGTAGTTGTTCCACATCAGAGAGCTCAACACACTACAACACTTGGTTTCATGAGCTTTGTTGTCCCTGAAAACCAGCAGATTTGTACATAGGAGCAGCTCTGAGTTAATATTATTTCCCTTGTGTAGCTGGAGGTAAACAAAAGCATACCAGAGAGGTATTGGATCTCTGGAAATTGCAGGAGGACTGCTTGAATAATCCATTCCTGTAAAATTCTCCCTATTCTAATACCTGTGAACAGTAGATTGCCCAGCTGCCAGCAGCACCAGATCTGAGGCTTTGGTGCAGGATGGGTGGTGAGGGCAGAATCCTGAGAAACTTCAGCCTTCTCTTTTGGGCCTGTGTTTATGGCAATGGCCATTAATGCCAGAGACCATTGGAAGAAAAAAGGGCAATGTAAAAATATTTTTCAGGCCCATCTGAAATAAGTTGGATATCAGCTTTGTCATGTGCATCTCAAGAACTGCCTTGTCCTTTAGCATTCAACATAGTTGTAGTTATCAAGCCTTGCAACACTGTGTTTTTTCTGTGACAGCTCTCTCTATTTCAGCAAATACAATGGATCAGCCTCCCTGCTTTAATCCAGCAGATTGATAGTGTACTTTAGTTTATTGCAATATTACTGGTCTGCAATGTATATCTGCCCTTGTGGCTACCTTCTCTTCTTTGGAAAAACACTTTCAATCCAGCATTTTATTGCCCAATGCACTGCTTAAAATGTCACATAAAATTGGATTTTAATAGACGTGGTTGGTAATAATCAATGACCTTTTAGAATATGTTGTGCCAATAAGTGGTTACAGATTGTCTTTCCTGAAATATCTTCAATGAACCTATTATTTCTCCAAATATCTGAATAATTCCTCCAGGAATTTAATGAAACTTCACAGGCAAGGGGATAGTCTCTCTAGCAAATAGTCTCTCTTGCCTTGTGATCTGGAAAAAAAATATTTTTTGCAAACAGAGCAAGTAAATAGAATAAATTGTATAATTTTCTATTCTGAAAGTCCATATACAGTGTCATCACGTCTAATATAGGTCATGGCTGTACTGAGATTTTAAAAGTGAAATTTCCCTTAGCCCAGCCACTTTGTGGTGGGTTTGTCTGGCTATGCTGGGCACAGAGACAGGTTTGCCTGGCTGAGCAGCTCCCCTGAGGTTCAAGGTGAGTTAATAGAGAAGCTTAAATCTGCCCTCCTATGGTTAGGTTGTTTCAAATACCTAAATTAACTCGGTCAAAGTTACAGTACAATTACTGTTTGGATTGTGTTTCAGGCAGACACTGGAAGAAGGATTCAGGTATGGGTTTCTGCACTAGAAATATCAGTTTATTTAAGAGGAATTAATTGTGTGAATTGAGCAGTGCCTTTCCCAGGGAAACAGTTCTGTTAGTTTAAAAACTCTTTGCCTAAAAGGTGACACTAGGATCAGTTTACATCATAAACTGCCAGCTGCAAAATGTTCAGCTTCATTAAAAACTCGGCGTTCTGTGTAGCACATTTCACTTATTTGAATTGTGCAGTATGAGACAGCTTAAGGGAGGAGGGAATTGCTCTCCATATGGTGTCCTTCAGTTCTGTCTCTAAGCAAGGACCTTGATCAAGACTAGGCAGCAGGTAGTTGGGCAGGCAAGAAAGGATACAGGAAAAGACAAAGTACATGGAAAAACTTGGCAAGTGTTGTGGGCTGACCCCAGCTGGCCTCCAAGCACCCACACTGCTGCTCACTCCCTCTCCTTGTGAAGAGAAAGCTCCTGTGTCAATATGGAGACAGTTTGATAGGTGAGGGAAGGAGGCAGGGGAAACAAACAAACCAAAACTGAGCAGAAGTAGTCTTGACCTGCCTGCTGCCAGCAAAGTGATGCCCAGAAATCTCTGAGCACCAGCCACCTCAAAACTTAGCTCTCCCTGCCCTCCCCATCCCCTCAAACCACCCAGCCCTTGCTTTCTCTATCCCATAATATTATGGTTCATAGAATCTCCTTTCAGCCAATTTGGGTCAGCTGTCCCAGCTGTGTTCCCCTCACTTTTCTTACCCATCTTCTTTTCTGCAGGAAAAACAAAAAAAAAAAAAAAAAAAGGGAAAGCAGTGGAAGCCCTGCTCAGCAATAGCCCAAATAGTGATGTGTTAGCAACACTGTTTTAGTCACACATCCAAAACCTATCACCATATACAGCTTGCTCTAAAGAAAGTTACCTCCATCTCAGCCAAACCAAGTACAGCAAAAAAACATGATCAGGGTAAAAAGCAAAAATGGGTATCTATGGTGAGTTTTTGATGTCTCTTGTGTAGGACAAACTCAGCAATATTTATCCCTAACTGAGTCCTGTAGGAACAAGAGAAGGTCAAGGCCCAGTTCCTGATGTTTTCTACCTCAAGTGTATGAATCAGACAGAATTTAAATTGTCAAATATTGAAGGGAAGATGATTTATTGAAAAGCATCTTGAAGATGCTTCTGGACAGAGTTTCAATAGTTCTCTGAATATTTTTAGGATTTATCTGCAGAGATTGTTTATGAAGGCTTTGAAGATCACAGGGCTGAGGATGGAATCCCACTGGTGACAGGTCACCAGTCTGATGTCCCCCAGTCACTGTAACCCTTTGTGCCTGACCTGTGAGCTGGTCACTCACCCATCCCATGCTGTGTTTATCCAGCTCTGGGATGGCCATTTTACCCAGAAGGATCCTGGAAGAGAAAATCAAGACTTCACTGAAATCCAGAAAGTTCTGGACATTACCTGTCTTCCCTTGGTCAGCTGGGTGGGTTACCTTGCCACAAAAGGAAACCAGGTTTAATAAGCAGGACTTTCCCCTCATGAAGCTGTGCCAGCTGTGACCAATGGCTGTGCTGGCTTCCAGGTGCTTTTCAATAATCCCAAAATAATCTCCTCCAAAACTTTACCAGGCACTGAAGTGAGACTGAAAGCCAAAGTCCCCCTTTTTGAGAATCAGGACAATGTTCATCAGCTTCCTGTCATCTGGCAACTCTGGTTTTTCAAGACCACTAAAAAATCATTGACAGAGGTTTTGCTTAGCCAGCTCTTTAAGGAGTCTTGGATGAACTCCATCAGACCCCAGAGATTTGTAGGGATCCCAATGGAGCAGCAGATCCTACACAATTTCTCATGGGAATTGTTCATTCAAAAGGGTGCAAACTGTTAACAAGTATGGCTTATCCTGCCTCTAAGGTAGAGGTTTTTTGTTTTAAAGGAAACTACCAAACTTACAGTAGTGTGTATGTCCAGAAAAATGTGCCTAAAATCCTTTTTAAAAGACATGCAGGTTATTTATTTAGGATTGTGCAACAAATTCTTCACTGGGAAAGATGGTCAGTATATTTTTTTGCTATTCAATTGCAAAATGTGTGTGCTGCATCCACTTCTTATGACTGCCTAGCACAAATAATTGTGTGATAATTAATGGTTTGCCAAAAAGCTTTCTTTTTTAAAACTACAATTTATTCAAAGGGAATTTTAAGCAGGCACTTTCAATCCTCAATTGAAAGTATATCATGGCAGACACTATTTATCTGCCCCAGTATTTGAAATATAATAAACAAAGTTTGATGCACTGCAAAGAGAGAATTGAAAAGAAAGTGCAAAACACTTAAAGGAAGTATTAAAATGCACTGAACTCAGCAAAATGCTGTGAAATACATCACATTACCAGTAAGGTGGCAGTGGAGGGAGGGACCAAAACAAGCAGCAATACATTTGTAGCAAATGGAATACTGATTTTCTGTTGCAGCCATGCTCTTGGGAGAGCAATAGAAAGCCAAATGATGTTGTATTTAGTAACTGTGGGTACTTCTGAGTAAGGCAGGGCTGCCTACATGTACTCTCAAAGTTAAGTCCTTGCAGTATTTTTAATGAAGCTGAATCTTGGTGTAGAATTGAGGTTTCTTTATGTATTCAATTATTCATTTTTGTGATGAAATAACGTTGATGTTTATGGATCCTATCAAGTAACATTTGATATGCATGGTAGCCTTGACCTGACAGTACTGGTTGGGTCTTGCAGCCCCCAGAGTGAATAGATTTCTCTTCATTGCAATGGATGATTAAAACAATTAGCAGGATCAATTCTGTACCTCTTTGCTTATGCAAATAAAAACTTCTGGAATTTTGTCTTTTCGATGAATAACTTTCATGTCTTTTGCTCTCTGACTGGCAGTGGGAGAGAGTCCTTCTTTTGTTTTCTCCATTCTTATCCAGATCAATTGCTGTTTCTTGAAGGACAGATGTGATGACAATTTATATGGACTTTCATAATAGAAAATTATACAATTTATTCTGTTTTCTCTCTCTGTTTGCAAAAACAAAATTGCTGTTTCTTGAAGGACTAATCTGTCCTTCAAGGAATTTTATGTTCTATGGGAGCTTCTGCTATTACTGCTCGGGTTTGTTTTATATTTTTTCCATTTTTCTGGTTTGGGTTTTCTGGGTTATTTTTTCCCCTTATCGTTCACTGTAACTGAACAGCTTTGAAATTCACTTTTTTGCATAGTAACATATATCTGTCAGGGCTGCTTTACTGATGAAATCCTTAACATTCACAGAGCATCATGTTGCATTGGTAAAATAATGGAAATTATTTTACACTACTGTAATAATGAGAATAATAACATCACAGAAATAACATCTCTAATTATTCATCAGGATTTGGAAAGATTAATTAGCAAACCAGTTATGCTCTTTGAATTGAAACATCTGAGCTACTTTTCCTATATTCAACCATATGCACCCTGCAGAGCTCAGATGCCTGATTTGAGGCGTGGGCTCCTCATTGTTTGGCAAAATGCAAAGGAAATGAGAGGAGGTGTGGATGGAGGGATGTTTCCTGAGGGTTTAGAAAGAGCTTGGGCAGCCTGTATTTGACCCTTTGTACATAAGAAATGGAAATGTCACAGTCAGAGGAACTGAAACTGAGTTTGAAGGTGCTGGGGAAGTTGTTTAACAAACATCCCTCTTTGATCCTGCCCTACTTTAACAGCAGAAAGGCATCAAGGTGAAAAAGGAACTGTTGCTAGAAGTGTAAAACTTAAATTGTGGAGCTCCTTAAGAAAAGCAGCAGAAGCTTTAGCACAGCCTCATGTTTCCTCTATAAAGAATAGCAACAGGTTCCTTCTTCCCAGCATGTAGCAAAAAAATAGATGCAATAATAGAAATGAGGGATACCTCTTCCTCTGCTGGCTTGATTTTTTTTTTTCATTTTTTAAATTAATAGATCAATAATTAATGTACACATGAGGCACTGGAACAAGCTGCCCAGAGAAGTTGTGGATGTCCCATCCTTGGAAATCTTCAGGGCCAGGTTTGATGGGCTCTGAACAACCTGTTTTAGTGGAAGGTGTACCTGCCCATGGCAGGGGATTTGGAACTAAATGCTCTTTAAGGTCCCCTCCAACCAAAGCATTCTACAATTCCATGGTGTGCAGTATGGACTGCCCTACCATTCTAGCTAGTGACAGGCTCTTGCTGAACAGCAATTAATTTGTTCCACCACATTCAGTTGCATTTTCATCCAATGGCCTTATCTTCTGTTTCTCTTGCTCTCTGTAGTTTTCAGGTGATGTTTTCTTTGCATGGCCTTCATTCCAGTTTTTCAAAACTGGGCAAATGACCTGCAGAAAAGGACTCTTTGGGAGTACTTGCTGCTAAAGCCCATATCTCTTTAAATTTTTTTGTAAAATATAAGCACTGAGAATTAGAGAGAATACTTGAATCAACTTGAGTTCATGTTGCTTCACAAGAGGCAGGAATTAGTAAAAGAGAAATTTGTCTGTCTATGTAAAATCCTTTTCCCTTACCCTTTGATTCTAGTATTACCATGAGCCTTGCAGTACAACTACAACATACTTTAAAGTGAAAGATTAGTTCCTTAGTAGTCATAATAGCAGTAAAGCATTTTTAATAATAAACCATTCCTTATCAATGGAATATATTATCACTAGTAGTTTCCCTTTTGAAAGGCCGTGTCTAGGGCAGTGTAGAATGAACAGTGCTTTAAATACAGTCTTTGGGAAGGCTTATTTGTCTTATTTGTGTTTGTGCTACAAAAAGGAAGTGCACCTGCCTTCTACTGCTGCTTTTTTCCTATATTCATTTGAAATATTCATGTCCATCAATACACACCTGCCATTGCTGCAATTTATAGAAAAATTACTAATTCAGTCACATTTTTAGCCACAAATAGCAAAACTACTCCAGCAGCCTCTATGCAGCTGAGAGAGTTGCATGAACCTGTCTAATCTAATTTCAGAGTTCCAGCTGCTGTGAGGTCAAGGAGGACAGTGAGTGAGATGGAAACAACAACAGCAGCAGCAGAAAGTAGGAAACCATTAACTAATTGGGAGAGAGGGTTGTCCATCCTTTGGTCAGAGAGAAACCCTGATTAAAATATGTCAAGGGTACAGCTGAGAAGTTCTTGGGAAAAGGAGAGAAAAATGCTTTCTCAAGCACTTTGATGTGAGAGGGAAGGTTAGAGAGATTTCCTGAGGCACTAGTACAGAATTCTTTTTGAAACGAGGGGAGGCAGTACTGTAGGCTTATACAATATAGCTGGATACTGGCTATAGATAGATTATTTAGGTATGAACCAATGTTCAGAGATAAAAAAAAAAAAAAAAAAAAAGCTGTGAGAGCACATAAAGAATGGATTAAAGAACTGAGGAAATAGCATTTGCATTTTTCCTTGTCAGGCTGGAAATCTGTAGCTATTTTCACAAGGTTTCCATAAAGATTCATCTGACTAACATTTTGTAAGAATATACTCACAAGAAGTAAGGGTAAAGTCTGAAGTTCCTGTGGTTCCTCTCCTTGCTTGTCCAGGACCATTTTTTAATGGGAGCAGAATGGAATAAGCTCAAAACACTCAAAAATATACAGAGTGGATTGTGAGGTATCAACCGGTTAAAACCTAAGTGTCTGCAGGGTAAGGTTGGCAAGTGAGCACCAAGGAAGAGCAGAAGATGAAGAAAAATATTCTGCTTCATTTTCTGATTTTTTCCCAAAATGTTGAGTTCTTCCTCTTCCCCAGAGCAAAATGTGAACATCCAATTCTGGTTTGTCCAAGGATAAAACAGCCAGATGCAAGAAAAATGAGGGCAGCAAAGCAAGGGAGAATTCAGGAAGAGGAAAATACAATGATCATGCATGTAAATCATGCATCAAGCCACACTGGCATTTCCAAAAAGCCATTTAAAATCTCAGAAATTACAGATATCACAAAGTATGTGATCCTGAGGTGCTTTTCAAGGTGCCTCATTTATCCTTTTGGAGGCCTCCCTGTTCAGCCTAATTTAAGTTGCTCAAATTACAGTGCAGTCTAACAGGCCCTGAAAGGCTTCTCCCAGGTGAGGACGGCTGGAGAGCAATTAGTTCCAGACTAAAAGTTTTTAGATGCATCATCAGTACCTGGGGAATACCTAGTTAGTTGTTTACATGTCTGTCTGTATAGTTTATACATCCTAATGCTGAGACAAAAACAGATACCGTGGGACAAAATATAGCTGAGGACATCCTTTTTTAGGTGGCCTGTCTGTCAGTCCAGTCACTCCTGTCCTGACACTAAGACAGCTCAAGGCAAGAAGAACACACTGCCTTAGTTTCTTAACATCATGGCAAGAGTAAGGACACCACAGCACCAAAATCAAAGCCATTAACGTGATTTTTACACGTTTTAAGGTCCTTTAATGTGCTGCAAAGGGAAACTTTCAGAAAGTGTGTTGCTATACATATGCTTGTCTCCTTTTAACATGAACTAACAAGAATATATAAAAAAAGATCTTAAGAGTCTAAACAAAAACTATTGCATTGAATCCCATTAGATGAACCTATTAAAACTTTACTACCAACACAGGGAATCTTCTCTTCCATAGTAGCTGTATGTCCTATAAAACACAAATGTAACCAGGAACAAGAGCAAAATGAAGGAAAACCCTTCAAAAACTAGATATCACTTGTTCTTAGGGATCTTTCTCCTGAGCTGTGGAATGAAAGATGGATTGTTAGTCAAATCTAAGCAGAGCAAATGCACTGGTTTCCTCCTTAAGCCACTTAAGCTGCCTAACCATTATATTCACACTTGGCAGTAGAAATTCCCTTTGGAATTCAAAGAAGATATATTCATAGAACTTTCTGGGAAGTTGCAGAATAGGAATAATGCTGAACTGTCATTTCCAAATCAGAAAGTGTGACTCAGTAGCTTTCTGGCCACTTTTGTCCCAACATGCTGTTTTCAATGATGCATTTAAAGCAGTAAAAGGGCAGCTAACAGATATGAGAATTATAGTATTTGTCACTGTCTAGCCTTGATGAAGACATGATTTCAGCTTACAAAGGTAGTAAGGTAGTAGGCTAGGTAGTAGGTAGTAAGGTGTGGCTATTGTAGCTGGCAGCTCTGTGGTATTTGGTTGCTGACTGGTGATAAACCATGACGAGGATCAAGTGAAGGCCTTCAAATCTGCACAAACTCCTGCCAGACTAAGTGAGATGTAACTTCTCAGCAGTTTCTTCCTATCAAGGTCATTACGAAGTGTTATGTGATGTGATGGCATTTTTCCATTTCATGATGACTGGGTCCATTGGTTTTGTCTGCCATACACAAACCATTCATTTTTCTGGAGAATATATTCATTTATTCCTGTGATACCTTCTTCAGAGTTTTCTATTGATTTTTGCTTTTCATCTGTCATTTATAAGTAACCATTCCAACCCTTGTGATTTTTTCAATCTATTCCCTAGATTCCTGTTGCTATTGATTTCTTTTTCTACTTTTGTATGCTATTTTCAGAATTAATCCTTTTTGCAGCTTTTCTTTTTTCTTTTTTTTTCAATATGTATGGTAAGAAAACCTGGAGCAATACATTGACTTGGTAATAAAGGACAACCAATAACTGTGGTGCTATATTTCCAACTCCTCATCTTTCAGACATATATTAATGATTTTTTAGTACATCCATTACAGAACAGTAGCAAAAGGAATTGAGGTTTCTTTGACTATACTAGCTCATTCTCTTTGTTGCCTTGCCTAAAAGTGCTTTGGAAAAATAATTGAAAAATATCGTTTCAATTTTGGGAGCAATTTCCACACAGAGTTCTCTTCCCCTTTTAATTGTCCTTTAAAATTCCTTTTTCTAATTCTTTTGAATTCTGCAAGCAGCTGGTGGCTTGAGGCATCTGTAATGGAATATCATACATAAAATCTGTGCATAATATGTCAGTTAAGGCAACTGCAGGTCTGTAAAGGGCTCAAGTGACTTGCAGGTGTTTTGATGGTTTAAAAGGCAGCAGAAATGCCTCATGAATTGGTATTTTAATAAGTTAGGTAAGCTGGGAGCAATAATTATAATTTTTATTTTCTCATAAAGCTCAAGCAAAGTGGAGGTACTCATCTGTATACTCACTATACTCATATGTGCTCCAAAATGCAGTTGGAATTGTTCCTTTCATACACAGCAAAAAAAAAAAAAAAAACGATTAATTAAAAAAAAAATCTGTGGGATACACAAAAAGTTTTATTTTCTGTGATCGAAAGAAACTAGCCAGCATATGGTACATGACTTGCTTTGCACCAAAGGAAGAAAGTCAATCTTCCCAGCCTGACACAGAAGCCAAAGAACACTTCCTCTCCTGGAAACATGGTTTGACCTATCTGGAAGTGTAAGCAGTAATAATAGTAACAATAATAGTCTGAAACAAAATTAAAAAAGAAAAAAAAAAAACAAAAACCAGAAAAACCAACTATTTTGACTCCTCTGAGTCTTCTGGCTGTCCTTACATTTTTATGTGTGTGAATTTGGTCCTAGAAACATTGTTGAGGTTTCAAAATGCCCCTTATAAAATAAAGACTTGAGAAGCAGATTTTTTAATTGTTGTTTTTATATTTAAATTATGTGTCAGTATCCCAGTCACTGATTTATTGTTTCCTAATTCTGTTCCAATTGGGTTACCACATACCCAGGGAGTAATTGCCCTCATTGAGTTCTGTTTACTGGAAAGCATCAGCAGGAGCATGAATTCCTTGATTTTTCTTTATACATCTTCATGTTTTCAGTTCTACTGTGATGTCTAGAATCACTCCACTTTCATGGCAGGAAGGGTGTAGTTTTTGCCTCAAGTGCACTTTTTGTGGGAGCAATCATCAGTCTTTTCAGCTATGATTTTCCCCACCAGCCCATATGTTCCTTGCAATGTGTTTTCCCAGCCCCAGACCTCCCAGGCTGGAGGAAGCCCTGGAATTCTCTCCCTCCCACTGGCATTTGCTCCAGCCCTGTGCTCTGTCATTCAACCTGTAGCAGCCCCACTGGTGACAGCTGTGCCCTGGCAAAGGCATGGGAGAGGTGTTCCCTTCAAAGGAACCAAAGGCTTGCCTTCTTCTTTGCTGCTCAAAGATTTTTTTTGCCTCTCAGTCAGTAAAGGAAGGGTTTGAAGTGTGGGGGTTTTGGTTGTTTGTTCATTTTAAAGTACCCAAATATTCATGCAGTAACTGTGTAGTTTTGGGGGCAGGTTACTGGCTGATAAAAAAGCAGCATTGATCTTTGATTTTTGTCTAAAATGGACTTTGCTGCTAAAGAGCTGAAAAGATGAGCAAAGGCTTTCAGTTGAGTCACTCCAATTGTTTCCAGGGAGTGGGAAGTGAGAAATAAACCTTATTTATGAATGCTACTGAGCAAAAGAGATAAAACTAAACCTTAGTTATTAGTAAAGTCTAAAAAGGACTCATATGCACTGATTCATTGTTTTGAACAAAGTGTTCAGAAGCCAAAAAAGACAGGTAGATGCTATGATGTCCCCCTGGAAATGATTCCCTCAAACATCAAAATGCTTTTAATGTTCATTGGTGGGGGGTTGATGTGCAGAATACTTTTTCATTGGGGAAGAAACCATCTACCTCCTCAACTTCACATTTAACAGCCTTGCTTTTGGTATGAAAGGCATTTGGCAAGTGAACCCATTACAGTAATCAGGAGTGCTGCTCTAACAACTGCTGTCAGGCAAAGAGCTCCTGCTCTCTCTCTCCTCTCTTTCTACTCCTTTACTTAACAGCTGTACTCAGTGAACAGACTCAAGCTGTAATAAATAACTCTTAAAGACACTGGCACTCGAGGGGGTGGCCTTCAACTTCTACACTTCCCTGTCTCTTCTGAAATAAAATGCTAAAAATAAAAAAAGGCTCTTATTTTGCATTCCAAGAAGTAGTGACATGAATAAAGAAGAGCACTACTGCTAAACACTTGCTTACTGCTTTAATTGCCAGGATATAGCAGGGTGGAAAATGCCCCTCCAGTGTGACAGCACCTGTATCATCGTGGTTTAATCTTAAAAAGGGATGAAGTAACTTATAATTAAAGTGTGCTCTGTGTGTGTTGGGCTTATACAAAACTACTGGTACAATTATTTGGGCAAAAACCCCCTGCTCTCAGCAAAATAGTGGGACTACTCTAGTAAATATGTACAAATTCACTTATGTGTTTGAACTCTGTCCATTTACAGATTGTGGGCTTATTCAACATGTGGTTTTTGGCTAAGCACTGATTCCAAAATTGGTATCTCTGAGACTAATTAAGATCATTAGCATACTATTGAACATTTTCAAAACAATGTAATTGAGACAAAAATTTGATTTCTATATTCCCTGCAGTTTTATTTGCGGTTTTGCTTTCCATTTGGAAGTGGAGCCAAGGTCACAGAATATTTCAATAACCTGCAGTGGATGGCTGCTAAATGTCATTCCCTTGAATACAATTACAACTTTAAAAAAAAAAAAAAAGTGCATTGTCCATTTGCTCTAAATGCATCTTTGATGGATGCTTCTGTATCTTTGTGATAGATTTTTCCCCCTCCCCTCCTATCTAACTCAATTGGATGAAGTCTTACATAGCTGTAATAATCAATGGTGATATAAAATCAATTAGAAATTGGTTTGGCATTATAAAACTGAGATTTTGGGTCAGATCTAGGTAGGAAGTAACCAAAGTGCTTAACTTTCAATGCTACAAGGGGTTCAGGGGCTAATTTTCACTCAAAAGCATGATTGTACTTGTAATTATGCAGTACTGTTACAGCAATATATTTTTGACACAGCTCAGATCGAATCCTAATTGTAAAGATAAGTAATTGAAGAAAGGTGAACGACCTCTTAGTTCATCCTGATAACCCATTGCTTTATTTTGTACTATGTCTGATACCACAATGATGGGTGTGCTCTTATTTGTCACATCTGTTTTCTGTGTCAGAAATCCTTCAAATGGGGCAACACCTGTGGGCAAGTAGAATGCAAATCTGACTTTTAAGTTGAGGCTGACTGGGGGAAAGAAAGGTGTTAGTAGATGTGCTTCTAAAAAGAAAATGTGAATCACAGTAGTGATGGCAATGATTTGCTTATATCTCGTTACAGGTTTAATTAGAGATGTTACAGCCTATTCTCCATCCTCCTCTCATTTTTTGACGCATTCATACCTCAAACCCACTAAAATTGTTCAATAAAATCCTGATTCTGCTGAAATCACTTCTAAAATACTATTTAATTTCAATGGGACAAATATTCATGGAGATAGAGAAGTCAGTTGGTTGCTCTAATTAATCTTGCTGTCTCAATTACAGGAGGTGATTCCCTGCTTTTTTTGCTGCCTTCAGTAATATGGATATCTTCAAAATCCCAAACACACTCACAAAAAAAAAAACCCACAAAAACAAAACCAAAAAATAGACTAAACCATCACCAACAATGACAAAACCCAAACCAAGAAAAACCCCACAAGCTGTCCAGAAAGATACACTTTACAACAGATCTAGGATAACTGTTACATGAATGTTCTTGCATTGAATCATAGAATGACTGAATGGTTTGGGTTGGAAGGGAACGTAAAAATCATCTTGTTTCAACCTCCTGCCAGGGGTGGGGACACTTTCCACAAGACCACATTTCCCAGAGCTCTATCCAAGCTGGCCTTGAACACTTCCAGCTATGGGGCACCCACAAATTCTCTGGGCAACCTGTGCCAGTGCTTCTCTGCCCTCACAGTAAATAGTATGGACTATATGTGTTTTAATAGAGTACATAGCACACAATTATGACATAAAGGTGAGCATTTCCTCTTTGATCTGAACAATGAGCTGTTGATATCTATCCCATCTAAACCCTCTTTCTTCAAGAAGACCTGAGCAATAAATGCTACTGCTCCCAAGTGGCAGAGCCATAATGATAGTAATTGCCTAGATTTTATTACCCTTTCTCTCTGTTGTGTAATTCCAGTTCTATTTTGCTTCAAAACAAATGGATGTGAACCCAAAAAAGAAAAAAAAAAAAAATAAAGCCATCTACTCACTGCTGTTTAGGTGATATGATTAGAAATGTAG